>NC_081563.1:93022931-93101047 GCF_022355385.1 Mustela nigripes | reverse complement strand
TATATTTTTTCCTGTTTTGTCGAAAATTATTTGCCCATAGAGTTGAGAGTCCATATCTTGGCTCTCTATTCTGTTCCACTGGTCTATGTTTCTGTTTTTATGCCAGTACCATGCTGTCTTGGTGATCACAGCTTTGTAGTAAAGCTTGAAATCAGGTAATGTGATGCCCCCAGTTTTATTTTTGTTTTTCAACATTTCCTTAGCGATTCAGGGTCTCTTCTGATTCCATACAAATTTTTGGATTATTTGCTCCAGCTCTTTGAAAAATACCTGTGGATTTTTTATCGGAATTGCATTAAAAGTATAGATTGCTCTGGGCATTTTTACAATGTTTATTCTTCCGATCCAAGAGCATGGAATGGTCTTCCATCTTTTTGTGTCTTCTTCAATTTCTTTCATGAGTGTTCTGTAGTTCCTTGAGTACAGATCCTTTACCTCTTTGATTAGGTTTATTCCCAGGTATCTTATGGTTCTTGGTGCTATGTAAATGGAATCGATTTTCTAATTTCCTTTTCTGTATTTCTTTATTTAACATTGTTAGTGTATAAGAAAGACACTGATTTCTGTACATTGACTTTGTATCCTGCCACATTACTGAATTGTTGTATGAGTTCTGGTAGTTTGGCGGTACAGTCTTTTGGGTTTTCCATATAAAGAATCATGTCATCTGCAAAGAGAGAGAGTTTGACTTCTTCATTGCCAATTTGGATAGCTTTTATTTCCCTTTGTTGTCTGATTGCTGTTGCTAGGATTTCTAATACTATGTTCAACAAGTGTGGTGAGAGTGGGCATCCTTGTCATGTTCCTGATCTCAACGGGAAGGCTGCAAGCTTTTTCCCATTGAGGATGATATTTACTGTGGGTATTTCATAGATAGATTTGATGAAGTTCAGGAATGTTCCCTCTATCCCTATACTTTGAAGTGTTTTGATCAGGAACCGATGCTAGATTTTGTCAAGTGCTTTTTCTGCATCAATTGAGAGGACCATGTGGTTCTTCTCTCTTCTCATATTAACTTGTTCTATTACATTGATTGATTTGCGAACTTGAACCATCCTTGTAGCCCAGGGATGAATCCCACCTGGTCATGGTGGATAATCTTTTTAATGTGCTGTTGGATCCTGTTTACTAGGATCTTGTTGAGAATCTTAGCACCCATATTCATCAGTGATATTGGTCTGAAATTCTCCTTTTTGGTAGGGTCTTTGCCTGGTTTGGGGATCAGGGTAATGCTGGCTTCATAAAAAGAGTCTGGAAGTTTTCCTTCTGCTTCAATTTTTTGAAACAGCTTCAGGAGAATAGGTGTTATTTCTTCTTTGAAAGTTTGGAAGAATTCCCCAGGGAATCCATCATGTCCTGGGCTCTTGTTTTTTGAGAGGTTTTTGATCACTGCTTCAATCTCATTACTAGATATCGGTCTATTCAGTTGTCAATTTCTTCTTGGTTCAATGTTGGGAGTTTATAGTTTTCCCGAATGCATCCATTTCATCTAGGTTGCTAAGCTTATTGGCATATAACTATTGATAATAACTTCTGATTATTGTTTCTACTTCCTTGGTGTTAGTTGTTATCTCACCCTTTTCATTCATAATTTTATTAATTTGGGCTTTCTCTCCTTTCTTTTGGATTAGTGTGGCCAATGGTTTATCGATCTTATTGATTCTTTCAAAAAACCAGCTTGTAGTTTCATTGATACATTCTACTGTATCTCTGGTTTCTACCTCATTGATCTCTGCTCTAATCTTGATTATTTCCCTTCTTATGTGTAGATTTTTTGTTAATTCTCCAGTTCTTTAAGGTGTAGAGACAGCTGGTGTGTTCTGGATTTTTCAATTTTTTTGAGGGAGGCTTGGATGGCTATATATTTCGCCCTTAGGACCGCCTTTTCTGTATCCCATAAGTTTTGGACCGAAGGGTCTTCATTCTTACTGGTTTTCATGAATTGTTTAAGTTCTTCTTTGATCTCCTGGTTGATCCAAGCATTCTTAAGCAAGGTGGTCTTTAGCTTCCAGGTGTTTGAGTTCTTTCCAAACTTTTACTTGTGACTGAGCTCCAGGTTCAAAGCATTGTGATCTGAGAATATGCAGGGTATAATCTCAGTCTTTTCGTATTGGTTGAGTCCTGATTTGTGACCCAGTATGTGGTCTATTCTTTTTTTGTTGTTGTTAATTTTGTATTTCTTTTCAGCATAACAGTATTCATTGTTTTTGCACCACACCCAGTGCTCCATGCAATCCGTGCCCTCTCTAATACCCACCACCTGGTTCCCCCAACCTCCCACGCCCTGCCCCTTTAAAACCCTCAGATTGTTTTTCAGAGTCCATAGTCTCTCATGGTTTACCTCCCCCTTCCAATTTCCCTCAACTCCCTTCTCCTTTACATCTCCCCTTGTCCTCCATGCTATTTGTTATGGTCCACAAATAAGTGAAACCGCATGATAATTGACTCTCTCTGCTTGACTTATTTCACTCAGAATAATCTCTTCCAGTCCTGTCCATGTTGCTACAAAAGTTGGGTATTCATCCTTTCTGATGGAGGCTTAATACTCCATAGTGTATATAGATATGTGGTCTATCCTTGAGAAGGTTCCATGTGCACTTGAGAAGAACGAGTATTCTGTTATTTTGGGGTGGAATATTCTGTATATATCTATGAGGTCCATCTGGTCCAATGTGTCATTCAATGCTCTTGTTTCTTTATTGACTTTCTGCTTCGATGATCTGTCCACTTCTGTGAGAGGCATGTTAAGATCTCCTACTATTAATGTATTCGTATCAATATGACTCTTTATCTTGATTAACAGTTTTCTTATGTAATTGGCTGCTCCCATATTGGGAGCAAAGATATTTACAATTGTTAGATCACCTTGGTGGATAGTCCCTTTAAGAATTATGTAGTGTCCTTCTGTATCTCTGACTACAGTCTTTAGTTTAAAACCTAATTTCTCTGATATGAGAATTGCTACCCCAGCCTTCTTTTGAGGCCCACTGGCATGAAAGATGCTTCTCCATCCCTTCACTTTCAGTCTGGGTGTATCTTTAGGTTCAAAATATGTCTACTGTAGACCCATATTGATGGGTTTTGTCGTTTTATCCAATCTGCAACCCTGTGCCATTTTATGGGCGCATTTAGGCCATTCACATTGAGAGTGATTATTGATGGATACGTTTTTATTGACATCGTGTTACCTTTGAAGGCTTTCTTTCTGTAGATTGTCTCTATATTTCTGTTCAATGCTATTCTTTGGATTTTTCCTTTTTTTATAGAACACCCCCTTAATATTTCCTGCAGTGTTGATTTGGTGGTTGCATAGTCTTTTAAGCCTTGCCAGTCTTGGAAACTCTTTTCCTCCATCCATTTTGAATGTCAGTCTTGCTGGATAAAGTATTCTTGGCTGCATATTCTTATCATTTAGTGCCCTGAATATATCTTGCCAGCCCTTTCTGGCTTGCCAGGTCTCTGTGGACGTGTCTGATCTTATTCTGATGGACTTTCCTCTGTACATAAGGAGCCTCTTTGTCTTAGCATCTTTCAAGAGATTATATCTACAATTATGATTCCTCAATTTTACTATCAGGTGCCTTGATAGTTTTTTTTTTTTTAATCTATAATCTTGAGGGGAGACCATTCTGCCACTAGTACATGAATGCTGGTTCCATTCACGAGATTGGGAAAATTTTCATGAAGAATTTGTTCCACTGTATCTTATAGACTTCTTTCTTTCTCCTCCCCTTCAGGGATTCCAATAATTCTGGCGTTGGAACGTTTCATGGCATCATTTATTTCCCTGATTCTGTTTTAATGGCTTCTAAGCTGTTTGTTCCAGGCTTCCTCCTGTTCCTTTCTCTCTATATGTTTGTCCTCCAGATCACTAATTCTATCTTCTGTCACAGTTACCCTAGCTTTTAGAGAATTTAGATTAGATTGGAACTCATTGACAGCATTGTGAACCTCATCTCTGGTAGCTTTCAGTTCTGCCCTAACATTGTGAACATCATCCCTGGTCACTTTCAGTTCTGCCCTAATCAATTACATTTGGTCATCCATGGCTTTCTCCAACCTAGCTATTGCCGGGATAGTTGTTAGCCTGAATTCTCTTTCCGACACATTGTCTATGTTGATAGCCGTTAGCTCTGTTGCAGAAGGTCCATCCTCTGTATTTTTCTTCTGTTGGGCATTCCTCCTCCTAGTCATTTTGGTAAGAGATGGCTGAACAGATGTAGCTGGATGTGTCTACCATAGTGCAGTCAAGGTGCAACCTGGAACACTTCTGAGCAATCAGGATTCCTTACCCAAATGAGAGAAAAAAGAAAAGAAAAAGAAAAAAAGAGAGAGAGAGAGAGACAGGTAAAAAAGGGAAGATAAAAGAGAAGGTTCGGGCCAAATGGGCCCCAAGGTAAGATTTATGAAGTATACAAACAAAAACAGACAAACAAAAAGACTGATAAAAGTATATGACAAGAGGAAAAAATATATACATATGCAAATAAAGGAAAAACCTGGTCAAAAAAGAACCCCAAGTATAAGATTTATATACTACCAGGACAAGCACAAAAACACAGAAACACTGGCAGAAGAAAAAAATGGGAGAGTGGTTATAAATTCTCAGTGTGGATGAGGAAGATTATTTTGATTCTTCCTGGATGTATCTTGATGTCTTTGTTAAAGGACTCAACTTTCCTAATATAAAGAGGGATTAAAAATTGGTTTACCTATAGGGGAAGCATTGATTTGGGAAAGGGGATTACCTTGAAGTTTAACTCTATATGAATATTAGAAAATAAAATAAAAAATGAATAAACTAGACTAAACTAAACTAAAATTTAAAAAATATTAAAAAAATAGAAATACAAAAGAAAAACACAGGTATATGTATCAAAAAGTTCAGGTTAGAAGGTTATTATGGAATTTGACATACTGGACATCTCACTGTAATGGTAAATAGGTTAAAAAATTATCTATATAAAAAAAAAATGAACCAGGATAGTGGGAATGAGTTAAAAATAAAAGTTGTATCTATGAAGTAGTGGCGGTTGTTCTCTTGTAGTCTTTCTTTTCTTTTCTTTTCTTTTTTTCCTTTCCTGGTTGGTTTTCTGGGGGAGGGACCTGCCACGTGGGTTTTCAGTCAATGATGTTCCCTGAGTTAAGTCCTCCCACCCCCCTCAAGGGGGTGGGCTCTGAGGAAACCTGTTTTTTCAGGCTTGTGTTCTCTGGAGGTTTTTATGTTTGTTCACTTTTTTTGTCTCACCTTGACCGCTTTTGATGGTTTTTGGAGGGTTTTTTGGAGGAAAGCAAACTACACCCTGCCTCCCTTTCAGAGAAAAGCCTCAGTCTGCTCTCCTGTGGGTGCTTCAGAGCCCATATAAATTCCCCCTTGGCTGCTGGCAGAGCAGGTTCTGAGTTGTGGTCCCTGCGGACACAGGCTCTTCTGCTTGTACCCAAAACCATGTCAGCGGTGGCTGTCTGGGCAGCTCAAGACCGCCAGAGAGGTTCCAAGCAGTGATTACACACTGAGATTTTCCTGCTGGCCTGGGCTGGGAGTACCTAGTCTTTCTAGGTCTAAGAGCACCAGACTTGCATGCACCTCTCTCAGGGGAGGGTATGGGTCACACGCATCTCAGGCTCTGATAACAGGGCGTGGGTCTGAGATCACCAGGCTGGGCCTTCTCACACCTCTCTCAGGGGAGGGTGAGGGGCATGCGCATCTCAGGCTCTGTTAGCACAGCTCAGCTTTCCGCTGTCTGGTGAGGCTCCCAGCCCCTCACAGGAGCTGGACCCCACGCATTCTCAGGTGTGCTGGTGGCTCAGGGACCAAGACACCTCACTCTCTCCGACTCAGTACCCAGGGAGGCTGTCCTGGGTTGGGGACTTAAGCCCCTGTCCCTAGCCACCCCGATTCCCACAATTTCCCCTCCGTGATCCTTTGCTCTTTTTGAGTGCTTTCAACCAGTCTCCAAGTTAATGCTGGTCCCCAGACATAGGGCATTCTCGTACTGGGTGTATTACTTTCCAATCATTCACCTCTGGTGGCTCCCTCCCCCTTTTGTTTATCTTCTGATATCAGTCTGACATTCTCATTCCGCTTTACCTGCCCACTGGCATCTTCTGCCCCTGTAGAGATTCAGACGTGTATAATTCTGATCTCAGGCTGATTTCATGGGTGATCAAAGTTCTTTGGTAGGTAATCAGCTCACTTTAGGGTTCAGGTTGAAACGGCGCCTCCTCCTACTTCCCCGCCATCTTGTCTCCCAATGTACTTTAACAATCTTTCAAAACTTCCTATCTATATCTTCATGCCTCCATCCCCCTTTCCCTTCCTGGAATTTCCATCCTTTTTGGAAAACCTACTTAACTTCTAAGCCCTTGCTCTTCAAAGAGTGATCTGCCAACCAGCAGTATTAACATCACTGGGAACTTGTTAGAATTATAGAATGTTGAGTTCAACTTCTGACCATTGATTCAGAATCAGCATTTTAATGGCACCCTCAGGTAATTCTCATGTCTAATAAAGGTCAGGGAGCACTATAGTAAGATATCTCAACTAACAACTTCCCAAGGAAGCCTTCCCTGATATGCCCTTCATCTTTGCCAGATGCCTGTCTCCCTCCTCTCTACCTACTTCAGTGCTGTGTAGGAATCATTTGTTGGTAGAAAAAGAGATGTTTCATATTCATCTTCTTATCCTCAGAGATCACTTGTATTCTCAGGGATAACTTTCTTTCATCCCAGAAATAACTACTGAGCACCTGTGATAGTCCAGTCACAGGAAAACATGAGGAGGATGCCACTGGTGAACACAGGACACCATTCCTTTTTATAGTCTGGGCATCAAAATGATGTTCATCAAAGAGAAACAGAGACCTTACTGATAGTCTTGTCAAGTTATCTAAGCCTCAGGTATTTGAACTTGGAAGAGCAGATAAACATTCATTGACTTTGGGATCCCACTACTCCATAAGCATATAACTGTATCTATTCAAGGTCACCATTTGCATATGTAAGTTCAAAACAGAGAAAACAAGCACGTGGAGTTAATGCATAAGCATTAGGACTGTACCTAGAGAAATTTCACTCTCGGAAAAGTTTTTACAGGTTACAGCTACTAACCTGTTGTTTGGTTCCTTTTCAGAAACCCTGCCCCAGGATTTCCCATATTCCCAGTATTTATGCTGCCATAGTCAGAGAACTCCCCACACCTATAAGCAATCCATGGCATCACCAGTTATCTTTGACAGCTGACTTCCTCCTCATTGATTGACTTGATAAGTTTATCTGTGCCTACTTTTGGCTTTCTGAATAGTCTCTCTCACTGCCTTGGATAGCCCTCATGTTCTTCCTACTCTCTGCTTCCCAGGTGATATACCAATATGAGTAGCCCAACAAAGATTCTTCATGAAGAAGTTAATGCTGAAGACAAGTGGGCTGTCATCCTATTTAGAACCACTGAATGAGATGTCACAGAGTAATCCCACCTGAGGGGCCAGGAAGTTGGAATATCCTCCATAACTCATTCATCATTGGTCAAAGGCTGTTTTTAGGGCTGGTACTTCTGGCCTGCCATCTGGGCAAAATAAGTGTTCAATAGTCAGAACAAGTGCAAAGCCTTTGCTTGCAGAAGTGAGTACTAAGAGAGTGTGAACAAGACACCAGCAATACCTGCTACAGAGAGGGGCAAGGAGGAGAGTGTAGATATCAGAATATAGAACTTGGCCACTGGAGAGCTGAAGTAGGAAATATATATATATATATATTTTACAGCATTTCCTTTAAGAAAAACAGTGAATAGTCTCGAATCTACAAAAACAGTATAAATAGCACAATAGCAGCACTTTTTAAATCAGATGTTGCAAAGACAACTCTAGCTGTTTCTCTGCAATTTTTAGAATGACCTCACTCATAGCCAAGGCAACCTATATAGCATAGCTAGAATCTGGAGAAGAATCCCTTCCATCTTTTTTCTTCCTCCAGGGGGTGTCCCATGCCACCACCAGCTGTTGCGTCTCCCGGTCACATCAGGTATCTGAGGAGTGGCTACTCAAAGAATACTGAAACACCTTGGGATAATGGAATCCCTGAGTCAAGATCCACTGGCATCATCTTTTATTCCTTGCATGTTACAAGAATCACCTCCACCCCCAAGAGTGCCCTTGTGTTCTCTGAAGGTGTTTTCATGAAGACCAAGGAATACAGATAAGGAGGTTATTCTAAGCACAAAGCCTTCTGCCCTCTTCCACTAAGAAATACACAAATTTTTAGGAATTCATAGTCCCTTATAAAGGTGGTAGCTGCAGGGTTCCTAAACTCAGGGCATGGGCCAAATAGAAAAGATTTCCCTGTTACCTACAAATGGGATCTCTTAGGTGTATGCCTCCTAGCATGCCTTTTTTAGATGGGTAGTTTTTTAGTCTCTCCAAACATGTGGGGAGGGACCTCATTTTTAGACATGGAGTGATGGGGAGAATGGGGTACAGCATCCAGAAGAAACAGAAGAAAGTTCTAGCTAATCAATTATGAGCTGGGGAAGGAATGAAGTAGTGAGAAAATTGGGGGATATGATGATCTTAACTATGAGAAGTTAAATTTAAATTTTTAAGAAGGAAAAAAATCTGTAAATGTTAGATGGCTATATAAGGAAGTATTCCATTCTGGGTTGTTTTAAGATACATCCTTTCTCCAAGACCCTGTAACAAATCTTGAAAAAGTACAGTGTTTTGTTTTGTTTTTTAATCTGAAATCAGATGAGTCTAGCCATAGTGACATTTTTCTAGTCAGCAAAATCCTGAATCACTCCTTTCTCAAAGGACTTCATTAATGTCAGCACAAAAGACTCAAATTTCTCCTCATATTTATCATTTGGAATTAAAAACTGTTGACTTACTGTGCATGCCAAGGAATAGATGAAACTGATAAAGAAAATTCTAAGATTAACAAGTGCAATTTACTTGTCAAATGGATATATTTCATCACTTCCCTAAGTTGTTCTCTCCACAGGGAAGTGCTGGTATTTTGCACCAGAGACCAGGCTGGATCCAGCTGGAAGTCAGTGTTTCAGGGTTGGTGGGATAGACTGAGGAACACAATTCCAGCTTTTCTTCTACCACCAAAGAAGAAAAATAAGAAAGGACCTCTCCTTATACTCACTAAGTTAAAGAAAGTTTTAAGTATATTGATATAATAAAAGAAACCACAAAAAGAAATGAAAACAATATTATAGTGCACAAAAAAATCTATACTGTCCACATTTCTTAAATTAAGACATAAGTGTATATATATTATTCATAGCCATCTCATATGGATCATAATAACAGCTAGACAAGCGAAAATGCACTATAAATCCTCCAAATTGCCAGAAAGCAAACATATTATCATGAATATGGAAAAAATAAAGAAGAGGAAAGAAAGCGGGAAAGAGGGAAAAGGACAGGAAGAGAGAGAGAAAAGGAGAAAAAGGGAGGGCAAGTAAAGAAAAATAAGGTAATTCCTAGAGTAAATGAGGGAAATACAGACTATATTGAAAACTAATAAAAATCCCCCAGATTAAGCTAGTGACATGTGAAAGATAAAATGTAATGTTCAATCAGTACATTTAGATGGAATAATACTAATAAAGGCAGATAGGATAAACATACTTACATGAAGAAACACTTGCAGAATGAGGTACTTAAAAGAGTAACAAACGTAAACAGAATGGGCAAAGACTTACAAAGCAAACACTAACAAAAAGAAAGCTAGACATCACAATAATATCAGATAAGGACAGAGTTAACACAGAAAGTGATAAATTAGAGCAAAAATGATAGCAAATATTAATGTATGGTACCACCCACAGTGATATGCAACTGCAGTTTACATATCAAATGACAAAGAAAAGAACCATAGAGCATAACTCTAGAGACTTCCAGAGTAAATCAACAACAACAAAAAAATAGTATAAAACTAACTCATCCTTATGATATCATGATTGATTAAATGGATATGAATTTAGATTAATTAAGGAGGTAGAGCAGTCATTCTGAGCTAGCCTCAGAATCCTCAAGCAAGTTTGTTCAAACACGAACCACTGGGCCCCACCCCAGAGTTTCTGCTTCAATTGGTTGGTCTGGGTGGGCTCTGGTATACTGCCCGGTTGGAAATTCAGTAAAAACAAAACAAAATGAGAGAAACACAAAATTATCTGTGAAGAAATAGTTCCATTGAAGACAGGGGTGATTCAAAAAGACCTGGTAGCAGAAATCTCCAGGAAGGAAGAAGGTGGTTCCACCAACCTGGATTCTTCTAAGAGAACCCAGAGGGGATTGCTACAGAGCCTTCCGCCAACTGCAGCCCCAGTGTGAGAGCAGCAAGCTGTGAGGGTTCAGAGAAGTAACGTGACTCACTTAGGTCAGTGGATGATTCTCCTAGGACAGAGGAAATTCTGCCCCCAAGGCTGTCTGTTTTCAAGACACAGGCATATTTAACCTGGGAGAGAAAAGGGAAGGGTCCTATGTCCTCTCCTGGTCTTATTACCTCAGCTTCTGAAGTGATGAAATTTTCCTTGAAACATACATTCTGTCTCTGCCCCCATTAATTTATTTTCTTGTATTTGACCATGTGCCAAGTACTTTACACACATTCTTCTACTGAATAGCCCTGCAAGGTGCATCTTCTACTATCCTCACTTTAAGGATGAGGGATCTGAGGTCAGTGAATTCGATTAACTGGACAGAGTGAGAACTAAAGAGGGACTTGAATCTCCAGCTATCTTGATTTAACACCAGTATATTCCAGTGCTACATAATACTACCCCGCTTCCCCTCTCACTTTCCTTGTCTACTAACGTCTTTTCTTTTGCATTTGCGTCTTTCTCCTAGCAAGGACGGGTGGGGCTCTTCAGTTGTTTTTGTTTTTGTTTTCCTTTCTTTTTTTTTTTTTTTTTTCTGGTTCTTTCCCAGAAAACAGTCAAGTTTCTATAAGTCTCAGTCAAAGCAGCCTCCCATGGTCACATACCACTATCTGCTTAACTCATTCTTTCCTTTTGGCATTTTGTTCTGTTTGGAGGGCAGAGGCTGCCATCAGAAGACAGTCTGCTATTGACAGCCATAATTTCCCACATGCTGGTCTGTCCTCACATAGCCTGCCATACCCCAGTGCCTGATCCTTGGCTGTGAAAGTCTCCCCAAATGGTGGCATCATAGGTTAGAAACAGTGCTTCCTAATTCTTTAATTCAGAAATCATTTGCCTTTAAGGTGCTTTTAATTTTCCATGTTGAATTGATAAGTTAACTCCCAGAGTTTTGAAGACACTGTGCTTACCATCTTTGTCTGCCTGTCCTGTTGATCAGAAGGAAACTGCCAGACAAGTGTATCAGACCAAGAAATCGAATTCAGACCCTGATTTCAGCACTATTAGAGCAGCCAAGTGAGGGTGGTCTCCAGGAGCCCTCCCTTGCTAGACATTCTGATGGTTCACCAATGCCCTCTGGAAATGCAATGTTGGACTCATCCCTGAAGTCTGGAAAACTCTAGACTTTAAGGAGATAGTCATGCTCCAAAAATTGATATAGCAAAACAAACAGGATTGAAGAGCCTAAGGACACTGCTTTAATTTCCAACTATTTCCAAAATGTTTTCGGCTGAGCAAACCCCAAACACATTTTGTAAAGCTCTTCCCTTTATAGATGTTAAATCCACATGTCAAACTAAGAGAAATCATTTCCATATGAATCTAATTCATTCATTATCAATTAATGTAAAGTTTGGCAGAGAACAAACTGATGGTCAAGAAGCCTCCTTTGGTGGCCTGAGGACTTCTATCCTGTCTCCAGATTGTCCACACAAAGAAGATGAATGAGGAGAGCGGACAGTGGGATCTTCACACATAAATCAGTCTCTTTCAATGGCCAAGCTCTTGCCCCTTTCCATCACCAATAAATCATAGCTAATGTCGAGAAGATAGTGACCATGATTAGGATGAACATTCTGTCACATAAGTCTCCTTGCCCATTCTCTACACCTTAGATAACGGTTCTCCCTCCAGTCATGACCCTTGTTAAGAGACATTAGCTTTTCTCTCCTGATTATCTCAGTAGCCAACCTTCTGGTCTTATTGAGTCCCCTTCTGCCCCTGTTTAATCTACCTCCTTCCTACTCTCCCCTGTTTCTGAATGATATTGTCAATCATGTTACTGCTCTGCTCAACAAAAACTTGTGATCTCTCTCTAAACAGCAAACGTTACAGACTCTGTGTTATTTTACATTACTACTTGATAAACTTCCTTCCACACATTAAATGAGCAACATAGTTAACTTGGCTTTTTTGTTTTCTGTTTTTATTTTTTTAAAATATTTTGTTTTATTTATTTGACAGAGAGAGGGGGGGACACAAACAGGGGGTAGCTGCAGGCAGAGGGAGAAGAAGCAGACTCCCTGTTGAGCAGAGAGCCTGATGGGAACTTGATCTCAGGACCCTGGGGTCATGACCTGAGCAGAAGGCAGATGCTTAGCCAACTGAGATACCCAGGCACCTGGCTTTTTAAAAAGCATACTATTTTATTCTTCCCTCACTGTTGTCTCTGAAATTCTACTCTCTAAAGATCCATTTAAATAGCACCTCCTCTGTGAAGCTATCCAGTTATTTTACTTGTATTTTAAAATAATTTTAGATTTACAGGATACATACAAAAATAAGACAGTCCCTGTATTATTTCCTCATCTTTCCCTAATGCCAACAGTCTTACCTAGCCATAGTCCAAATATCAAAACCAAGAAGCTCAGTTTGGTTCAATACCATTAAATAAAATAAGAATCACTAGATTACTAGTCTTTCCACAAATGTCTTTTTTGCGGTTCTGGGATCCAATCCAAGATCTTGCTTTCCACATAATTGTTGTGTTGTGTGTTGCTTTGATCTCCTGAAAAATGTGATGTTTCCTCAGTTTTTCTCTTCATGTTCTTGGCATCTGAAATGAAAACTCATCAGTTATTTTGATGAATGTCCTATAGTTTGGGGTTGTCTGAAGTTTTGCAAAGTTATTTGTGATTCCACCACATTTAATATGATTATTTCTCCTCAGTGTTCCTGGAACACTCAGAGGGACTATATCCTATATACTCCTCACAGATAGGCTGACAATTTGCCTACCCCAGCACCACTGAGGAGAAAGACTGTTTTATGTATCACCCTTCCCTGACACACATCATCTTGATACTCAATATATGCAAGTCAAACCACTGAATAGATAAATGGATGGATGGTGAGCAAAAAGAAAAAATAAAGTTCATCAAGACCTTAAACAACTTTAAAAACAAAGTTTTCACCAAAAACCTCAAGAAATTAAAAATAGAACTTCCCTATGACCCTGCCATTGCACTCTTGGGTATTTATCCCAAAGATACAGATGTCGTGAAAAGAAGGGCCATCTGTACCCCAATGTTTTTAACAGCAATGGCCATGGTTGCCAAACTGTGGAAAAAACCAAGATGCCCTTCAATGGACGAATGGATAGGGAAGATGTGGTCCATATATACTATGGAATATTATGCCTCCATCAGAAAGGATGAATACCCTACTTTTGTAGCAACATGGACAGGAGTGAAATAAGTCAAGCAGAGAGAGTCAATTATCATATGGCTTCACTTATTTGTGGAGCATAACAAATAGCATGGTGGACATGGGGAATTAGGAGAAGGGAGGTGGGGGAAATTGGAAGGGGAGGTGAACCATGAGAGACTATGGATTCTGAAAAACAATCTGAGGGGTTTTAAGGGATGGGGGGGTGGGAGGTTGGGGGAACCAGGTGGTGGGTATTAGAGAGGGCACGGATTGCATGGAGCACTGGGTGTGGTACAAAAACAATGAATACTGTTTTGCTGAAAATAAATAAAAAATAAATTTAAAAAAAACTTAAGAATTTTTTTAATATTTACCAGTTTTTTATTTTTTTTTAATTTGAGATAATCACAAATTCAATTGTAGTCGTAAGAAACAACAGCAAGTGATTTTTAAAGGGGGGAGTAGTCTCAGGGAAGGCTAACATAGTAGTTGTCTTTACCAATTTCTCTCAGAAAAGTGAAATTTCAAAAGGGGAGAGTTCTGTGATGGAAATAAATGGCTTCCCAATGACCAAAACTGCTCTTTTCTAAGAGCCAGGGTACACTCTTGGGTCAAATGCTTTCATGCCTTTAATTCAACCACTTGAGTTCCTAACAACAGTCTTCCTCACAGTAAAGATGGGACATGGTATCCTGTTAAATTTGTGTTTCTCCAAAGAACAAATCTTACAATAAACATCTCAGCTGACTGCTAACTATACATGTGACATTCAAAAGATTGGCAATATACAGACAGAACAAACAGTTTGAACTCTTCATCTTAAATCCAAATACATAAATGTCATGCAGTAGAAGATTTTTCTCACTTAAGGTTATCATCCCTATTTTTTTTTTAATTTTCAGGAAAGAGTTTATGTAGAAATATATTGAAACAGGTCATCCTTATGATGACCTATTGATAGAATGTGAGGTATCTATTCAATAAATATTTATTGAATGCCTATATGTGCAAGATGGTTGTGGAAGGGGCAAAGTGTCACCAGGGAATTGGGGACATCATGTTTTTCTGGAATCTGTGTTTATTTAGGGACATGTGATTCCCAGAACATTGATTCTCAGTGGTTATTATTCAGTCCCAAACTGCTCATGTTTTACACAGCTAGTCTAACACATACTTCCCCTTCTTTTTACTTTAGATTCCGTACACGTTACCTCATGCCATGTTAGCTCAGGAGAGAGCTCCACCCAGAGCTCCATTATTTTAGATTTCTCCATGAGCATGTCTATGGAATTGGGTTACACAGAAATGCTCTTACCTTCTATGGAGCTTGGCCTGAGAAATTTCTATTGACCATACTGTACATTATGTCATCCATGTCTTTTAAAAATCCAAGGACGATTCTTCTAAGAGCTGAAATGCTTTGAGAAAAGTTTGTTTCTTCTAACAAAGTAGCCTGATTTATTTTATTATAAGGATTTTTGCAACCCATTTTCTCTTTTGATCTGCTTTGGGTATTTTAAATTTGGAGTAACATCTCATGCTTGAACAGAACAACTGATTAGACACATATATTTTGGGGGTACAATTTATCTTCACTATTGCCTTCTCACCAGTCACCATCACCAAAAATAAAAGACTAAATTTTTGAAATTTATGTTGATTCTAGTCTTTTCTGGGAGTATGGAGTATGCATAAATAAAAATGATAGATGATGGTGATAGATTGATAGTTATATCTAATTAGATATGAAGAAAGGAAGAATCAGTCATACAGTTGACTTTTGTTGGCAGAACACAGAGAATATTTTGAAAATCCACTTCCAAACAATGTTAGCAAACCAGCATGCTTTGAACTCAGATAAGAATTACTCCATAAACTTTCATTTGCTACAAAAAGTAGAAGAAAGCTTTCAAATTATGACCCAGGTTTCCAAATCATGAAATTCTTCTCTGAAGAACTATGGAAAAGAAGCTTCCTAACTAGTACAGACTGGAGAGATCAAAGCTTCCAAAACAGTAGAATCATACTGTTAAAAACATAGAAGGAATCTTCAGGGGCACAAACTGTTGACAGTTTTGCTTTACACTCATGTGTATCAGATCTAGCTGAAAAATAGACCATAAAAGAATGTGTATGTTTATAAACTAAGAAGTTTCCACTTTGTCTAATCGCTGATGAAATCAGAGGAACTAGGAAACTTTCCTTACTGGAGAAGTCAGAAAACTTTCAAATGTCCTGTTCTTTCAAAACTAGTCTTCCAGTCATTAACAAGAAAAACATTTATTGTTCTAGCCTGATACTCACAGACACTCCAGATCCATAAAGAAACTCATAATGGTCCGACAAACCACTGAGTCCTCATGGGAGGTGGAATGTTTATGTCTGTTTGCCTCTATTAAGGTGCTAAAAGGTGACCCACTCTATGGTGAAGACCACTGATAGAATTAATAATGTAATAATAAAAGCTTACATAATCATAATATAAAAATTGTTATTTACAAAGTAATAGCTCAAGCCTATAAAATATAGAAAGACAGTTTCATTTTCCACCACAATTCCTTCAGATTTATTCTCTGAAAAAAAAAATGCTTTGTGTGTGTGTGTGTTTATAACAAAATATATATACCTCAAACCAGACATATTATTTTTTTTAAAGATTTTATTTATTTATTTGACAGAGAGAGATTACAAGTAGTCAGAGAGAGAGAGGAGGAAGCAGGCTCCCCGCTGAGCAGAGATCCCGATGCAGGACTCGATTCCAGGACCCTGAGATCATAACCTGAGTCGAAGGCAGCGGCTTAACCCACTGAGCCACCCAGGCGCCCCAGACATATTATGTTAAACAGGTGCAGGGATGTGGAGAACCTGGCCACTTCTCCGACAGTGCTAGGAATATCCCCATCACTTTGCTAGTAAATATGGTGTTGCTGTGGTTTCCCATCAATATCCATGATCATGTTGAGGGTGACCCTCTTTGGTTGCTGAAAAATGTTGACTGTTTCTCTTTCCTGAGTGAAATTCTATTTGGTAAGAGTATTAATTATTTTAATATAAAGTTAGATATACTAATGCTTGACTTATTATTTTTGCCTTTGTATTCATAGGTGAAATTGGCTCTTCGTTTCTTCTTGTCCTCCCCCTCCTCCTCCTCCTTCTTTTTGGATTTGCTTGTTCAGAATGGTTTCACTGTCCGTCATATTCCCTTAGAATGTATCATTCTGGGGCATTTTATTATATAAATACATTATCTCGTCCTTAAAAATTAAGTTAGATTATTTTATAACATCACTTGGGTATAGGGCCTTTTGAAAGGATGATTTGAGAAACTTTTTCAGTTTCTATTACAGTAGTGAGTCTATTCACTATTGAATCTTTTCTTGGCAAATTTTTGTAACTTGTGGGAAAAAAGCATCAAATTCATCTGTATTTTAAAGTGTTTTGGATGGAATTTATGAAGAATTAAAAATTAAATTAATTAATTAAAAATTAATTAAAAATAAAAAATTTAATATCTGTTTTTACCTCTCTTTTCTCCTTTGCAGGTTGTGCTTTGGAAATCTTCATGTTTTTCTTGAAGAGCTGTACATGAGATTTTGCATATCTATAGATTTGTATAATATATACATTTGTTTCATATATTCTATAGATTTTTTTGTTTGTGGTTACTCTGAGGATTACATCTTAACAACATCCTAAAGTTGTAATAATCTATTTTAAATTGGTAACAATTTAACTATAATCCCATAAAAAAAAACACTTTTCTACAGTTCTGCTTCCCTACTTTACATTATTGATGTCATAAATTACATGTTTATCTATTGTGTACTCATTAATATGGGATTTATTTTTATGCTTTTTAAATGTTATTTTTTATTTGTTTCTCTGGTTGTTCTGCAGATATATATTTTATATTTTAAATCTTATAAAAGCATTTAAAGTGGACTTTTGAATCGAAATTACATAATACAGAAAACACAAAACAAATTTTGTTCATATATCTACCTTTACCAGAGAACTTTATATTTTCATATAGCTTCAAATTACTATTTAGCATCCTCTTGTTTCAATTTGAAAGACTCCCTTTACCATTTCTTTAAGGGCAAATCTAGTGATAATGAACTCCCTCAGCTTTTGTTAATCTGTGAATGTTTTAATTTCTCCCATATTTTTGAAAAACAATTTTTTTCTGATGAAATATTTTCCGTCAGCAATTGTCTTCTTTTATAAATTTGTATCATTCCTTTGGCTTCTACTCTGCAAGATTTATGTTGAAAAGTCTGCTATCTTACAGATATTCCCTTGCAGTATAGATACCCTGATATCTTCTAAATACTCCCTTATATTCTTTGTATTTGTATCTTATAGATAACCCCTGATGTCTTATTGATATTCCCTCATATGTAAAAGTCACTTTTACTTGCCGCTTTTAAGATTCAGTGTTTGTCTTTGACTTTCCACATTTTGATTATAGTGTGTTTCAGTGTGGTCTCTAGGTTATCCTACTTGGAGTTAATTTAGCTTCTTGTATTTATGTATCCATTTCTCTCCTCAAATTTGAGAAATATTCAGCCATTATAACTTTAAATAAACTTTCTAATCTTTTTTCTCCTTTTTTTTTTTAAGATTTTACTTATTTATTTGACAGACAGAGATCACAGTAGGCAGAGAAGCAGGCAGAGAGAGAGGGAGAAGCAGGCTCCCTGCTGAGCAGAGAGCTGGATGAGATGCGGGGCTGGATCCCAGGACTCTGGGATCATGACCGGAGCTGAAGACAGAGGCTTTAACCCACTGAGCCAACCAGATGCCCCTTCTTTTTCTTCTGGGACTCCCATAATACATACATTGGTCTTCTTTAGTGCCCCATAAGTTCTTTATGTTGTATTCACTTTCAAATTACCTATCTTCAAGTCCTCTGATTTTTTTTTTTAAGATTTTATTTGTTTATTTGACAGAGAGAAATCACAAGTAGATGGAGAGGCAGGCAGAGAGAGAGGGGGAAGCAGGCTCCCTGCTGAGCAGAGAGCCCGATGCGGGACTCGATCCCAGGACTCTGAGATCATGACCTGAGCCGAAGGCAGCGGCCTAACCCACTGAGCCACCCAGGCGCCCCTCCTCTGATTATTTTAATGCTCATTTAAATCTGCTATTGAACTCCTAGTGTTTTATGTTTTTCTGTTTTGGAGGGGTTTGTTTGTTTTTGTCCATCCCTAAACATACTCCCTATTTAGTTATTGTAGTTTTTTAACTCTAGAATTTATGTTGGTTATTAAAAAAATTACTTATCTCTCTGCTGATGTTCTCATTTTGTTTGTATGTCATTTTCTTAATTTTGTTTAGTTTTCTGCTGTACTGTCCTTTAGCTCAATGAGCATACTTAAGACAGTTATACAAAAATATTTTTTAAGAGACTCAGAGAACTGTGTCTCTTTACAGTCAGTTTCTGTAGATTTATTCTGTCCCTTTAAATGGACAATATTTTCCTTTTTCTTTGTATGTCTTGTGATTTTTTTTTTAAATTGGGCATTTGAAAAACAGCCATCCCTTTCAGTCTTTGTGGATTGGCTAATCAGTCCAATATGAAGGCCCAGGGTCCTCTCAAATTTAAAGGTCCTCAAGGTATTCCCTGGGCCTCTGCACATGATTTTGTTCCAGTTCCCCTCCCCTCATATACAGCTGATCTTAAATCACTTAATTTCCATTATAGTCTTGCCCCTGCTGCTGCTGCTTCTTTTTTTTTTTTTAAAGATTTATTTATTTGAGAGAGAGAGAGAGAGAGAAAAAGGAAGAAAAAGCACAAAAAAAGGGAAGCAATAGAAGAAGAGGGAGAAGTAAGCTCCCCACTGAGCAGTGAGCCCTACATGGGGCTCAATCCCAGGACCCTGGGATTATGATGTGAGCCAAAGGCAGATACTTAACCAACTGAGCCATTCAGGCACCCCACCCCTGCTTCTTCTCAGGGATTTAGCTAATCTACTGTATTCTTCTGCCTATAATTTCATGATTCCATGTACCCATGTGTCTGAAGTCCCCTTGTTCCACGGCACCTGACGCTGCTCTGAGCAACCTCTAATTTAATATCAAATTATGCTATGCTCCCCTCAGTGCTCCAAGTCAAGCAAGACAGAAATCAATCCATCAAGCAGCTCCCAAATAAACTAGAATGTTGCAACCAAGTTCTATACTTCTCCTTAAACACCAAGGAAGGAACTGGGAATTGGGCAGCCTCCTCCTGATAGGACTGCACTTGGGAGGGGTCAGAGTAAGATTGAGCAAAGTGCTACAAAATTTCCTACCATTTTAAGTGTGGTTTTTTCTTGGTTATGCATTTGCTAGAGTTCTCATAAAGATATTTTTTCCCCCATATGTTATGTTTATTCAAGGTTTCTGTGTGAAATTGAGGGCCTGGAGCTTTCTGATCTGCTGTACTACTGTTGTTATTCTGAAGATTTTTTTTTTAATATTTAAAATCCACCTGTCATAAATTGCTCAGATATACTTGAGACCTACACAAAGTTCTTAGCAGTAGAAATCTTATACATAGTAGCAGAAATATTTCTAAGCTGGGTAGAAAATTACTCGCTATACTAATCAAGATTCTGATGCCCCAAATGGGTAAAATCAACCAAGATTTTCAAGCACATTGAGTTGTTGTTGTTGTTTTTTTCTTAAGATTTTATTTATTTATTTGAGAGAGAGAGAGAAAGAGAGAGAGCACAAGCCAAGGGGAAAGGCAAAGGGAGAAGCAGTCTCCCTGCTGAGCAGGGAGCCCAACATGGGGCCCAATCCCAGGACCCTGTGATCATGACCTGAGCTGAAGGTAGCCTCTTAACTGACTGGACCACCCAGGTGCACCAAGCACATTGATTTTTATCAAGATCAATGTGCAGAAGTTGATGGAGACACTTTTCAGAATCTTGAGTAATTTTTGTTCTTGAGCCCGGCAGTCATCTCAACAGACACAATGTTCCCTATACTCCTGAATACTTTTAAATTTATAGCAATTTCTTTTTTCTCAGAAACCATTTTTCTTCTAATGATATCTCAAAGAATATCAGCAGAAATCTCTCTGTGTTACCGTGGGTCTGTTTTATTCTTTACATTCTTCTCACTTCTGAAATGCAGCTTTTTTTTGAGTTTCTATCTCTCTCTTCACTCTTATATAAAACTTTTGTAGGAAGTCCGATTTGTTAGATCACCCAGAAAAAAGTCCAGACACATCCTATTTAGACTGCCTGAGAGTAACTGGCTTTGTCCTCTGATCAATAAATACTTCATAACCTTTTTCAGTTCTTCATGCAATTGCAATGAGATTTCAGAATGTAGTGTGTCTCTCTCTGCCTCTTTATTTCTTTGCTTCATAAAACACTGGTTAAGATATTAGCACTACTAGAGAATTTTTCCCCCACTGTCTTTAGGTGGGTTCCCCCAGTCAGATCAAGCAGTTAATTGGGGTGGGGGTGACCTGGGAAACACCAATAAGGGAATGAGAAATTGAACCAGGGAAAGGGAGGAAGTCAACAAAAAGCTACCTTACTGAGCAGGTTCCTACTGTGGGCAACTGGAGCTCAGGCCCCTGGGGCTATCTGGGAGAACAGGTGGAAGGCATCTTAGAATTGTCCTATCTGGAATACAAGAAACCTGGATATTGCCCACCAATCTTTCTCAGTCACTGACTATAAGGGAATTCTCCTGAGTGACATTAACTTGTCTGTATTTCTGGCCTCTCCCATGGAGGGGAGCAGGCTTAGTCAACTAGAAATTGCCCATTGGCCAGAAGTCTCAAGTACCTACAGTTGGCATTCTTAGTATGTGGTCTGCACAATGTAGGATGATGAATGTGGGAGGTTGTGGGTGTGTTCCCATGACCATTCTATACTCCCTTTCTACTTTCTTCTATTCATGGAAAATCATGTCAAAATTACAAGATTTCTTTGCAATTCTCCACCTATATACTCTGAGAGGTCCTAGAAGCAAAGGAGATCATGATTTGGGCAATTAAAAAAATATTTTTATTTTTAGCCAAAGGCATTTTTAAGAGAATAACTTAAAAGAGATGTAAATTTTCTTCTGTCCTTAAGATATATCTCTGTATATAAATGCATTAGGTTATTGTTAATGTAAAATAAAAAGAAAAGTCTCAGAATATTAGTATTCTTGATGATGTGATCTACACAAAATGCTTTAAGAATACTGATATAGCATGGAGGACATGGAGAGATAGAGAAGAGAAGGGAGTTGGAGGAAATTGGAAGGGGAGGTGAACCATGAGAGACTATGGACTCTGAAAAACAATCTGAGGGTTTTGAAGGGGCGGGGGGTGGTAGGTCGGGGTACCAAGTGGTGGGTATTATAGAGGGCATGGATTGCATGGAGCATTGGGTGTGGTGCAAAAATAATGAATACTGTTATGCTGAAAATAAAAAAGAAATTTAAAAAATTTAAAAGAGAAAAAAAATAAATGTCATGATTAGTTACTAAAAAAAAAAAAAAAAAAGAATACTGGTATTATTGGGGCACCTGGGTGGTTCAGTGGGTTAAGCCTCTGCCTTCAGCTCAGATCATAATCTCAGGACCCACATCGGGCTCTCTACTCAGCAGGGAGCCTGCTTCCCCCTCTCTCTCTGCCTGCCTCTCTGCCTACTTGTGATCTCTCTCTCTCTCTGTCAGATAAATAAATAAAATCTTTTTAAAAAATGAAGAATACTGTTATTATGGAAGCAGCAACAACTGGGGAGGAATCTTCCTATGTCACAAATGCAATTTATTTCCAACTCTGTGTGTCTGTGTGTGTGTGTTTGAATCATCATTTAGCAATTAGAAAAGCATTTGAAGATATTTGTAAATCTAATGATTTGCCTTCCTTCTTAGCTCTACTTGCCCACCCCTGGTAACAGTTGTGATGTTGAATGTGCTTCCATTAACTGGAAATATGCCTACATTTAACTTATTTGTAGTGGAAGAAGGAAGAGAAGTATAAGTAACAAAAAGAGTTGCATTCAAATAATTTATCTGAACACAATAGCAGTCTCTCAGTGACATATGATATATTGTGGCAAAATAAAGTGATCTGAGCAGGGATGTTGGGAAAGATATTTTTCAGTTAAAAATGGTTGTAATTTACAGACGTTATGAAAACATGCTATTAAAGACATGAGTGTAGTATATTAAACTGAACATTTGGTTTTTAATAAAGGAATATTTGTTCATTGCTTCTTGGCAGATTTGAGCATTGTGTAGCCAAACCAAGTTCTAATTTCCTTCCAATTCTCTATCCCTCACATTTTTGTGACTCCTCTTTCTCTTGAAGTCTCTGCACAAAGCAGGCCCAGAGGTCTTTGATTCTAACTTTGGTTGCAATAAAAGATGCCAGTGGTGTATTATCTCTAGTTATTTGCATGTTAAGCAGGAAGATGAGAACAAATGTACCAGCTCCCAGATGGAAAATGGCAGGGGTGTATGGCACTCTGCCCAGCCCACAGCAGACGTCACTCATTAATCTTGGCTCTCAACAAGTCTTGGTGCTGGCTCAGAATTCTCCTTACAGAGTGATGCACATCCTTAAAATGAGAGCTACTTAGCCATTTTTTTTTTTTTTTTGGTCCTGGATCAGCAAGTAAAAGTACACAACCCAAAGTACTGATACTTTTTGTTGTTGTTGTTGTTGTTGTTCAGAAGCCCTAATGTACCGTTTTTTGTTGTTGTTGTTGTTGTTGTTCTGTTTTTTGTTGTTGTTGTTGTTCAGAAGCCCTAATGTACCTTGCTTGCTCTTGAGAAGAGCTCAGCTGACTGCCTTTAGTATATGGGCATTGAGGAAAGGGTTTTTACATTGTGATTTTCTTACCCATTGCCTACAGTGTTGCAAATTGTCTCTTTATTAAATTGTCTTCAAATTACCCAGTTTAGGTGTATCCTATTTTCTGCTAGGGTTAGGCTTTACATTAGGTTTGGGTGAACATTGTTGTGGTCTTGATGAGAGATACTGAAGCCCATAGTGAAGATATGCGAATAGAGAAAACATGGTAGAGGACAAGTATATCTAGAGTATTATCCCAAGGACCTAGGGTGTAGAGTAGAGAATTCAGATGACTTCTTGGTCAGTACTTGGCTATTAGAGAATGGCTGTGACCATAGCCCAAGTGTAAAAGTCAGATGAAGATTGTGTTCAGAAATCAGGCAAGGGGTTTGGATCAGACAAGCAGAACCTGAGAATTATGTAGAACAGAGAGAAATGCCCAGGAGATATGGAAAGCAGGGGTTTGTAGCCTAGAGATTGTCCTGAACTAGAGATTCAGATGTGTCAAGGATGGGTTTGAAGCTTGTTCTTTAAATTATGAGAGAGGAAGGGGTTGTCTATAGAAAGGAGTGAGAAGAGCAGGGAATTTTAGAAATAATTTAGGAGAAATGAAGACCTAATAGATCTATACAAACACTTAATATTTTCTCAATTAACAATCATTTTATAATACATATTTTCTCCCTTTTTCATTCATTTTACAAATACTTTTTTAAGCAACTGCTAAGTGACCAGCATTGTTCTAAATATGCATGATACCTGAGTAGTCAAAAGAGACACCAGCTTCTTGCCTCATAGGGCTGGCATTCTAGCAAGGGGAGGTAGAAAATAAATAAAAACCCTACTAAGTAAGTGTCATAGTAATTCCATAGGTGTTGATGATATAAAGGAAAAAGTACATGTGGTGTAGGCCTCACAGATAGGTGGCTTTTGACAAAGTCTTGAAGGAAGCAGGGTGGCTAGGCATTAAGATATCTGGGAAGACTATGCCAGGGAGGAAGCAGTAGGGCCCTGAAAGAGAAAAAAGTCTGTCATGGCCAAGGAGTAGTAAGGTCAACAGGGCTGAACAGGAAAGAATGATGTGGGCAGAGGAAGAAAGATGATGTTAGACACAGAGGACATGGCATTTGGGCCTTAGAAGCCATGGAGAACTAGTGTTGAGGGCTGAGGAAGCCATTGTGAGGAAGTGGGGAGACTTTGTGAAGAAGACATTGTGAAGAAGTGGGGAGATATAGTGAAGCCACTGTAAGAAGGGGAAGCCATTGTGAGGGAGGGGAGTCACTGTGAGGAAGGAGCTACTGTGAGGTAGGGGAGCGACTGTGAGGAGGGGGAGCCACTGTGAAGAGGGAGTTTCCAGTGTGAGGGAGAAGATCCCCTAACAGTTGAACAAAGGTGTGATAGGAGATGACTTACACTTTACCAAAATCACATTGTCCCTGCTTGGAAGTCTGGGAGGGGCCGAGGTTAAAAACAGGGAGATAATACAGAAGCCATTGCAAAAGCACCAATATGAGACTGTGACCACTGTGATAAGAGTGGGCAGGTAAAGATGGACATCACAGATATATTCAGAATATTTCATCCCAAAGCAACAGAATACACATTCTTCTCTAGTGCACATGGAACATTCTCCAGAATAGATCACATCCTCGGTCCTAAATCAGGACTCAACCGGTATCAAAAGATTGGGATCATTCCCTGCATATTTTCAGACCACAATGCTCTAAAGCTAGAACTCAACCACAAAAGGAAGTTTGGAAAGAACCCAAATACATGGAGACTAAACAGTATCCTTCTAAAGAATGAATGGGTCAACCGGGAAATTAAAGAAGAATTGAAAAAAATCATGGAAACAAATGATAATGAAAACACAACGGTTCAAAATCTGTGGGACACGACAAAGGCAGTCCTGAGAGGAAAATATATAGCGGTACAAGCCTTTCTCAAGAAACAAGAAAGGTCTCAGGTACACAACCTAACCCTACACCTAAAGGAGCTGGAGAAAGAACAAGAAAGAAACCCTAAGCCCAGAAGGAGAAGAGAAATCATAAAGATCAGAGCAGAAATCAATGAAATAGAAACCAAAAAAACAATAGAACAAATCAACGAAACTAGGAGCTGGTTCTTTGAAAGAATTAATAAAATTGATAAACCCCTGGCCCGACTTATCAAAAAGAAAAGAGAAAGGACCCAAATAAATAAAATCATGAATGAAAGAGGAGAGATCACAACTAACACCAAAGAAATACAAACTATTATAAGAACATACTATGAGCAACTCTACGGCAATAAATTTGACAATCTGGAAGAAATGGATGCATTCCTAGAAACATATAAACTACCACAACTGAACCAGGAATAAATAGAAAGCCTGAACAGACCCATAACCAGTAAGGAGATTGAAACAGTCATTAAAAATCTCCAAACAAACAAAAGCCCAGGGCCAGACGGCTTCCCGGGGGAATTCTACCAAACATTTAAAGAAGAACTAATTCCTATTCTCCTGAAACTGTTCCAAAAAATAGAAATGGAAGGAAAACTTCCAAACTCATTTTACGAGGCCAGCATCACCTTGATCCCAAAACCAGACAAGGATCCCACCAAAAAAGAGAGCTATAGACCAATATCCTTGATGAACACAGATGCGAAAATACTCAACAAAATACTAGCCAATAGGATTCAACAGTACATTAAAAGGATTATTCACCACGACCAAGTGGGATTTATTCCAGGGCTGCAAGGTTGGTTCAACATCCGCAAATCAGTCAATGTGATACAACACATCAATAAAAGTAAGAACAAGAACCATATGATACTCTCAATAGATGCTGAAAAAGCATTTGACAAAGTACAACATCCCTTCCTGATCAAAACTCTTCAAAGTGTAGGGATAGAGGGCACATACCTCAATATCATCAAAGCCATCTATGAAAAACCCACCGCAAATATCATTCTCAATGGAGAAAAACTGAAAGCTTTTCCGCTAAGGTCAGGAACACGGCAGGGATGTCCATTATCACCACTGCTATTCAACATCGTACTAGAGGTCCTAGCCTCAGCAATCAGACAACAAAAGGAAATTAAAGGCATCCAAATCGGCAAAGAAGAAGTCAAATTATCACTCTTCGCAGATGATATGATACTATATGTGGAAAACCCAAAAGACTCCACTCCAAAACTGCTAGAACTTATACAGGAATTCAGTAAAGTGTCAGGATATAAAATCAATGCACAGAAATCAGTTGCATTTCTCTACACCAACAGCAAGACAGAAGAAAGAGATATTAAGGAGTCAATCCCATTTACAATTGCACCCAAAACCATAAGATACCTAGGAATAAACCTAACCAAAGAGACACAGAATCTATACTCAGAAAACTATAAAATACTCATGAAAGAAATTGAGGAAGACACAAAGAAATGGAAAAATGTTCCATGCTCCTGGATTGGAAGAATAAATATTGTGAAAATGTCTATGCTACCTAAAGCAATCTACACATTTAATGCAATTCCTATCAAAGTACCATCCATCTTTTTCAAAGAAATGGAACAAATAATTCTAAAATTTATATGGAACCAGAAAAGACCTCGAATAGCCAAAGGGATATTGAAAAAGAAAGCCAACATTGGTGGCATCACAATTCCGGACTTCAAGCTCTATTACAAAGCTGTCATCATCAAGACAGCATGGTACTGGCACAAAAACAGACACATAGATCAATGGAACAGAATAGAGAGCCCAGAAATAGACCCTCAAATCTATGGTCAACTAATCTTCGACAAAGCAGGAAAGAATGTCCAATGGAAAAAAGACAGCCTTTTCAATAAATGGTGCTGGGAAAATTGGACAGCCACATGCAGAAAAATGAAATTGGACCATTCCCTTACACCACACACAAAAATAGACTCAAAATGGATGAAGGACCTCAATGTACGAAAGGAATCCATCAAAATCCTTGAGGAGAACACGGGCAGCAACCTCTTCGACCTCTGCCGCAGCAACATCTTCCTAGGAACAACGCAAAAGGCAAGGGAAGCAAGGGAAAAAATGAACTACTGGGATTTCATCAAGATCAAAAGCTTTTGCACAGCAAAGGAAACAGTTAACAAAATCAAAAGACAACTGACAGAATGGGAGAAGATATTTGCAAACGACATATCAGATAAAGGACTAGTGTCCAGAATCTATAAAGAACTTAGCAAACTCAACACCCAAAGAACAAATAATCCAATCAAGAAATGGGCAGAAGACATGAACAGACATTTCTGCAAAGAAGACATCCAGATGGCCAACAGACACATGAAAAAGTGCTCCATATCACTCGGCATCAGGGAAATACAAATCAAAACCACAATGAGATATCACCTCACACCAGTCAGAATGGCTAAAATCAACAAGTCAGGAAATGACAGATGCTGGCGAGGATGCGGAGAAAGGGGAACCCTCCTACACTGTTGGTGGGAATGCAAGCTGGTGCAGCCACTCTGGAAAACAGCATGGAGGTTCCTCAAAATGTTGAAAATAGAACTGCCCTATGACCCAGCAATTGCACTATTGGGTATTTACCCTAAAGATACAAATGTAGTGATCCAAAGGGACACATGCACCCGAATGTTTATAGCAGCAATGTCCACAATAGCCAAACTATGGAAAGAACCTAGATGTCCATCAACAGATGAATGGATCAAGAAGATGTGGTATATATACACAATGGAATACTATGCAGCCATCAAAAGAAATGAAATCTTGCCATTTGCAACAACATGGATGGAACTAGAGCGTATCATGCTTAGCGAAATAAGTCAAGCAGAGAAAGACAACTATCATATGATCTCCCTGATATGAGGAAGTGGTGATGCAACATCGAGGCTTAAGTGGGTAGAAGAATAAATGAAACAAGATGGGATTGGGAGGGAGACAAACCATAAGTGACTCTTAATCTCACAAAACAAACTGAGGGTTGCCGGGGGGAGGGGGTTTGGGAGAAGGGGGTGGGATTATGGACATTGGGGAGGGTATGTGATTTGGTGAGTGCTGTGAAGTGTGTAAACCTGGTGATTCACAGACCTGTACCCCTGGGGATAAAAATATATGTTTATAAAAAATAAAAAATAAAAAAAATAAAAAAAAAAAAGAGTGGGCAGGTAAGAAGTTCTGTGCATATGTTGAAGACAGAAACAGCAGGTGGGAAAACCAAACTAATTCTTGTCATAGTAGTTATAGACTGAGATGACTAGATTCTGAAAACAGTGGGTGAAAATTGATGAGAAACATGACCTTTATTTCAGCTATCTCTCTATAAGATATGTATTAATTACAAAACTAGGGGAAATCTGGAAGACACAGACACAGTAGTCATCAGGTGATCAGAGTTAATTTCACAATAATGGGACAAATAGACACTGTGTGTCTCAGTGACATAAAGCACTGAGAAGGACACAATGGTGTCTCAGTTGTTAACCTTGCCCAAATGTAAAACTTGAATCTAAGCATGAAAAAACATCAGACAATCCAAATTCAAGAACATTCTGCAAAATACCTGGCTTGTACTAAAAAAGGAAAGAAAAACAAACAAAAACAAAAACTTTCTGATAAACGGAAACTTAAGTTTCTTAGCAAGATCATGAATCATTCTTTTGCCACAAAGGACATTAGTGGGTGAATTGACAAAATCTAAATTAGGTTTTTAGATTAGAAATATTACACTAGTGTTAATTTCCTGATTTTGATACTAATACTGGGTTAAGTAAGAGGTTGCACTTGTTTTTAAGAAAAGTGCCTTGATGCATTTAAGAATAAAAAGAAGGAAAATTAGATGTCACATTTGCAAGTGACTCCCAAATTATTCAGAATATACTAAAAATATGTATATATAGAGAGAATGATAATGTGAATGTGGGAAAATGTTGACTTCTGGGGAATCTGGGTGAAAGATATACAGGAAATCCTCATACTCCCCTTGCAAATTTTCTGTAAGTTTAAGGTTGTTTCAAAGTATAAAGGCAATTTTAATTCATAAATACTCTTCCCAGAAATTTTGGGAATTTCCAAAGTTTTCCAATTCTCTAATTTATTCCAGCTTATGACTCAGTGCCAAAAATGTTATATTAAAGACATATTTAAATTCCTAAAATAAAATAACCAAAAAGGAAAACCCACTACTTAATAAATGTATTCCTGGGAATTTATAGATCTTTTCATTTATACTAAGTTCATTAGGCAGTGGGTTCTTTTTTTCTTTTTCTGTCTTTTGTCAAAGGAACTTCGCCTGCAAATGACATTTCATGCAGCTTGTCTCCATATAAAATTAATCCAAGTCTGAACCCTGAAAGGTTCTACTCCCCACTTCCTCTTACACTTAGAGAAGCCTGGAACATCTTGGTGAGTTCTATGTGTTCCTGAGAACCCAGTTTGAAAATTGTCCACCTGAGAACCAATGATGGAAATGCTTTTAGAAAGGGAATGCTCAATAGCTTTTCAAGGTGATATGCATTTCGTACACTGAGTTTGCTTAAATCAAACTATTTACCACTTCCTTCATTTGAAAACAGAACTTTGCAAACCAGGATTCTTTCCTGTACAGTAATATCTAAATCACTCTTCACTTTTTGATATCCAACACATTGTTTCAGAGAAATGTTTTTAAAAGATGCACACATGCAAAAGAAATCTTGCATTGCAGACCATGCAGAAACAATCAAAAGATGTGTCAACGACTCTGGGAAGATGTCTTCAAATTGTAAAATATGGAAGGAAGAAGGAACTATGGAAGGCTCTTATCTGAGCCTGGAGATGCGGCTCAGTAACTGGGAGTTTGGCAGCTCAATTTTCAGAGAGCTCACCAGTTTATTGCCTCTTGAGTTTAGGAGATCATAGTGGGGAGAAGCAGTGATTCAGGATTCAGACATCTCAGCTCAATGAATAGCATGTCATGGGCCCCTATTCAAGCCATGAAGTCCTTGGACATCATTTTTCTCATCCTCATATCGTGGTGATTAGATCAGATGTTTTTATTTTACTGATAGCATCTTTGAGTTCTACGCATCAAAGAACCCACTGAACTGACTTGAATAAAAAGGGATTCTGGGAAAATAAGATGCAGCTTTTGAATCTCTTCACTTCCTCACATTAAAGCAAACAGAAAAGATCCCCTATAAGCTCCAAACATAAGGAGATGAAGACAACCAGCCAACAGGCACAAGTCCTGAATGCTATCACCATGTGTGGAATAGAGAACAGAACCAAAAAGTAATGAGATGTCTGATAGAGGAACCCACAGTCACCAACAGGCATGAATGTACCAAGGCAGGCACTAGGGGAGAGGGCCCAACCCAGCTGGAAGGAGTGTCACTGACAATGGTTAGGACTATTGTTTGAGGCTATAGTAGGGAGCAAAACAACTTTAAGCCACGTCTACTGTTAGTCACTTCCCTGCACAAGATTTATAACCATGACAATAACAAACTGTAGTGTCCAGGGATGCACATTTTGTGACAAAACTATGAAGAAGCACAAGCAAGTGATTACTCTAGCATTCAGGATAGTAATTACACTTTGGGGAGGGAGTAGTTTCAGATCTTAGGTGCTTCTGAGGTGACTGGCAAAGTTCCATTTTCTAACTTCTGTGGTTACAAATGTGTTTATACTACTCACTGAGTAGCGCATTGTGCTTGTGTCTCACTTAGGATAAATTATTTTTTAATAGCTTGAATAATAGAGGGAATACAGAGATGACACTAATTGGAAGACCAGAGTAGGTCACTCTAAATGGGGCTTGATCCAGCAGGTCTTCAACTGTCATCAAGGGACTGCTTTTCTTTAGCTCTTGCCTCTGTTCTCTATGGGTTGCCTCAGTAGTAAAATGGCTACAGCTACCTCAACCCTAATCTCTCCAAACTCTCTTGTCCAGAGGAGAGGGAAACTTTCTGTTCTTAGATCCAGTAGAGTCATGGAATCACTCTCACTGGTCCAGACAAAGTCATATACCCACTCTGGGCCAATCACTAGCTAAGCCAATTCAATGGCAAGTGACCAATCCCACCCACTATTTATTTCTGAGCTTGGTAGAGGGAAAAAAGTACAGGGCTAGTGAGAGATAAGAAAATAGGTACTAAGAAAGCATTCCAAAATGATGTCACTACACACTTCAACCCTAAAACCTCTTGACTTAACCAATTGAACAAAGGGATATGTGGCAGATTTGGAAAATAGTAGCAAAGAGATGAGGGGGAAAAATGACCAGTCTTTGGAAAGCAGCCCCAAGAGGTCATGCAGGTGGACCTTGAGTTCTCTCCTGCGCCAAGGTTCCACCTGCACAAGGACTCCTTATGTGTGCATCAGCATAATGGTTACTTGCCACCGTGTGCCAGGTATCACTGCTGCCAAATGGCCACAGCACTGTCTTTGGGAAACCAAAGAACATGGAGCCTGAGGGAAGTTGGTTTAAAGAGAGAGGTTAAGGAAAGCAGCTGATGCAGTGTTCATCAACAAATATCTAATGTGCACCCTCTGTGCACTCACTCTTCTCTCCATAAAATAGCTTTCATTTGGGAGGGAACTCACCAACACCCTAAAATATTCCAGAGTCCATGATGGCTTCTAGCTCAGACTCTGGCTCTCTTTTGTGACAAAAACACTTTAGCAGTATAGGGTAATCCTGCAGACCTCTTCTCATCATAATACTACTCAATGTACAAAACACAAAAGATTACAAAGGAAGCCAATGATCTAAAAAGGTACTTATCAAAATATTTTAAATTGTGATATAATGATCTTCTTCAACAAATTGAGAAATGATGATCTACTATGATGAGTTTCATACTGACCATGATCTCAAATTATTGATGAGTATATTGAATGATCCCAGATATTAGTGGTGACTGTAATGTGATATGAAAATACCTGTGATCGGGACACCTGGGTGGCTCAGTAGGTTAAAACTTCTGCCTTTGGCTCAGGTCATGATCCCAGGGTCCTGGGATCAAGCCCCATATCTGGATCTCTGCTTAGCAGGGAGCCTGCTTCCTTCTCTCTCTCTCTCTCTGCCTGCCTCTCTGCCTACTTGTGATCTCTGTCTGTCAAATAAATAAATAAAATCTTAAAAAAAAAATACCTGTGATCTTTAGGAGTGACAAGGCAAATGTTTTGCTAAAAACTGACATGGTTTGCTGCCTACATTCATAATGCAAGTACAAAGTAAGTGAAAGAGGTGAGGTGTAGGTTTCAACCCATAACTCTTTATAGATCCCTGTCTCCAAATTAAGAACTCTACCCCACATAAGTTCCCACGGCAACACTATTCTTTGGGTAGAAGTGGTATAGACTAGATTTATGAGAAAACTTTTTAATAGTAAGCTTATAAAAAGATATATAGCACATCAAGGAAGAGTCTGCATCATTTACATTTCATACTGTACTTGTAGTTTTTATTTTGAGTAATATCATACTTGCTTCCTTCCTAGGGAAGAAAGCAGATGACAACATGCTTGTTTATGTTTCTTTCCATTTGCCCTAGAGAGTGAATGCCCTAGAAAGTGGAATCCTTGAGATGCAAAGGATATTTCTATTTCTTTAAGCAAGGAGTAGGAATCTAACAGTTTGTTTGCATTCAGACCACATGCATATATATATAAAAAGTGACTGAGAAAGATTCTTTGAGAATCTTTCATTCATATGCATACATATGGAATTTCTCAAAAGAAATAGAACTTTTAAAAAAGACATTTTTCCAATTCCAGCCTTCATTTCTCTAAGGCACTGAATCTGAAAACAAAATGATCATCTCAGGTGTCTTGTACTTTTCTTCAAGTAGAGGAAACACTTAAGCTTTGTTGTAAACTTGGGCAGTACAGTCTGGCTGGTTCCTGGTGACATTTTCTGATCCAGAATAGGACTTCCCATTATTTCACATTATTACTCAAGTTCTCTCAGCAAAGATGAGTGGAGGCTGGGGCAGTGTAATTTATGAGTCATGGTCAGGCCGGATAAAAGAACACATCTTTCCCATTAAGAATGTTTCTGAATACTTACTTCCTGCCAAGAGGAAAAGCAATAGTGGTACTGCAGAGATCTTGCATGAAAATTTCATAGGACTTGCTCTGACATCTGGTTCAGCCCCAACCTACAAGCCAAATCATGCTTCAATCACCCAGGAGCCTGGGGCTGGGAAGGAAACCTGGGCTGCTGGGCCTGGGCCACCAACCAGTTGTGGTATTATTATAAAATACCATAGGCAGGATTCTTAAGCAATAAACATCTATTTCTCAGAGTTCTCAGGATGGAAGTCTGAGATTAGAGTGCCAGCTTAGTTGAGTTCTTGATGAGGGCTCTCTTTCTGGTATACAGATGGCTGCCTTCTTGCTGTGTCCTCACATGGCAAAGAATGAGTGAGATCCAGTCAGTCTCTTCTTATAAGAACACATTTTATTGTGGGGGTTCCACACTCACAGCCTCACTGAAATTTAATTACCTCCCAAAGACTTTATCTCCAAATATCATAATATGTGGGATTGGAAATTCAACGTATGGATTGGTGTATGTGGAGGGGGGACCGTAAACATTCAATCCATACCAGCTGCATATTTTTGAAGATTTTCAAGAGAGACCATTAAGTCACATATGTCACTAATATACACTGACTATGAAACAATTTTTTGTTAAGAAAGCTACCCTTCAGTCTACTTTATGCTGTGAACTACAAAATATATTTTCATTTTTCAAATGAAAGAAACTAATTCATTTTCTTGGACAGTATAAATTATTTTTAAAAACTTATAAAGGGGAAAGTAAAAGTCACCTGAAAACCCTTGGTCCAGGGATAACCATCATCACCATTTGGTAAGCAGACATTTTTCTAGACATCCCTCTATTCATGTGTATGTCCATATGTGTCTACACATATATGATTGTACATAAAATATGTGCCTTAAACATAATTTTCACCCTGTTTTTTTGCACCTTGTTTTGTGCTGATTTTGCAACTCCAAATTTTTCCTCATCACCAAATATAGACACACATCATTATAGGTGTCATAATAACATAGGGCATATTTTGTTTAAACTCCTGCCCCTCCATTGGCAAGTGTTTATGCTGTTCCTGCTGTGATGGGCAGGTTGCATAGATGCTTCCTCTCCCACCAACCCTATGAAGAGGAACCCATTTCCCCATACCCATGTCAGCTATAGATTTATTAATCTTTGTTATCTTGACCAATGTGATCATTAAACTCCTTATTGGTTTGGTTTACATCTATTTGATGCAAACAGATTGAACATCTTTTTCATAGATTTATTGGCTAGCTAGACTTAGTTCACAACAACAGCAAAGCATGCAAATTATCTTTATGAAGAAGATGCAGCATAAGCACTAGGTAGTTATCAACTAAAGAATCTTGAAAAATAAGTTCTAAATGGAAACAAATCTTAAATTTCCCCAAAGTGTGAAATGATTTTGAGTCAGAATAGTATTGCTTAGGACCTATACATTCGTAGTTGTCCTTCTTTTTTTTTTTTTTTAAAGATTTTATTCATTTTATTTGACAGACAGAGATCACAAGTAGGCAGAGAGGCAGGCAGAGAGAGAGAGAGAGAGAGGAGGAAGCAGGCTCCCCACTGAGCAGAGAGCCCGATGCGGGACTCGATCCCAGGACCCTGAGATCATGACCTGAGCCGAAGGCAGCAGCTTAACCCACTGAGCCACCCAGGCGCCCCAGTTGTCCTTCTTTTTAAGTGACAGATGCTCTTTGTCCATTTCCTCATCTCTTACTTCTATCGCAAAAGATAGGTAATGGGAATGTCCGTGCTTCTATTTGTGGATATTGTGATTCTAGTGTTGGCCACATCTGGGTTAGAAATATAACTCTACTCTGTACTAACCAGTTCCTTTCCTTTTCTCCTAAAAATATTACTTGTGTTCTTAAAAATAGGTAGTTTGGAATGAATAAACATTGTCATTCTTACTTACGTTGCACATAGAAATGAAAAAAAAGCTATTTGTACCACCCCAAATTATATGTATACATTTATGTAGTATCTGCACAAATACCATATCCATTTTCCCATGTGATTTTTCTCCTTGATAAGAATGGAATCTTTCTTCCTAATGAAGAAAGATATCCTAGTAACTGAATGACTAGCCAGGATCGGCCATGGAAATGGCAAATATGGGTTAGAACGTAGCCATCATGACTCCTAGCCCAATATTCTCCCACTACTTTAGCTATAAACAAAACCAAATGTAACTATACCAGTTCTTTTATCAGCTGCAGCTTAGAGCCAAAGTGACCCATGGCTCAATTATCACAAGCCCTACAGACAATGGATATCCAAACCACAGTCCGGGAACACACCCCAGACACCCACAGTTGCACTGAGCTTCTCCAAGAATCCTCCAAAAGGATTCTGTGAAATCTAACCACACTTCATTCTTGATAAACCAAGATTAAAGAGTATTTCTACACAAAAGTTTATTCTCGCAACCAACAGAGATGAAGCTGTATTTCCCTCTCTCTCCCACAATGCCCATGTGGTTGTGCAATACATGCAAATCAAGTTTTAATTAAGTAAATTGTCTCCTAATGGTCCTGAGACTATTAGCCAGCCTTTCTATCCAATAAGAACACATCTGATGTCAGAAATTGACTATGTTATCATCTACCTATCAGTAAATATTTACCTAAAGGCAATGTTCTAAATATATGAAGACCATCAAAGCACACGAAATATGCCCCTTTCTTAAATAACTCCTAACCTTAGGTAGGAAGAAAAGTCACCCCATGGAAAAGCCACCAGCATGCCCAGCACAAACATCTGTACCTTTAGAATCAAAAGGGACCCCCTGCTTCAAAAAGAAAAAAGTTTTTCATAAGCATTGATTCAGAACTTAACTCTGCTGGGAATGCTACAAACATGCTCTGTGAATAGACTTCCACAACTATCTCGTGAGTGAATGTTATTTCTGCCCTTAATAGATAAGAAATTAAGGTTCCCTGAATAAAGAATACTTGAATTGGGACCCAGCCTATTAAAAGAAAATTTTCCATAGACATTTTACAGATCTAGTAAGCTTTTATTTAGCAAATCATGATTCAAGCAGTATCCAATATAGCAGATAGAAAGGAGCTCCAAAGGGTTGTTCAACTCAAGAGATCTTTTACATTTTTTTATTAACGTATATATTATTAGCCCCAGGGGTCCAGGTCTGTGAATCGCCAGATTTACACACTTCACAGCACTCACAATAGAACATACCTTCCCCAGTGTCCATAACCCAACCACCTTCTCACTAGCTCCCTTGCCCCTGGCAACCGTCAGTATGTTTTGTGAAATTAAGAGTCTCTTATGGTTTGTCTCCCTCCCAATCCCGTCTTGTTTCATTTATTCCTTTCCTATCCCCCACATTGTCTCTCAACTTCCTTATATCAAGGAGATCATATGATAATTATCTTTCTCTGATTGACTTATTTCGCTCAGCATAGTACCCTCTAGTCTTTTATAGACCAAAGTGAGCAGAAACAAGGAAGTTGCACTGGGCTTTTACTGGTTGGTTAAAATAGGGTTAATTTCTCTATATGAAGCAAAGGGAAGTCTTGGAGTCAGGTCAGGTAACTTGTGCTGAGCACTGAGTAGTTGACTTGGCCTTCCTTTTCTGGGACATCTGAGCATACGAACTTAGTTTAGTTTTGGTTTGCTGATATGGGGCATAGCATGAGTGACTCCATCTTGGGCCTATTCTGGTTACTGTAACGGAGCAATAATAATTTTGTTTTTGTTTTTGTTCCATATCAGAAAACATAAGGAGGCATGGGTAGGACCTTGGGATGATAGTTTGACATCCTCGGTATACTTGCTTTCACATCAGAAACTCAAGTGCTGAATTAACCTTTACTGCACTGTCTTGAATCTGGGAAATAGAGTGTTCTTTGTTGTTGTTGTTGTTGCTGTTGTTGTTGTTGTTGTTTTGTTGTTGTTTTTCAATCTAGGAGACACCTAGCAATGGTAGAACTACTTAGAGCATTTCCCCAGCCATACACTCGTGAGGGCTTTAAAATAGCACCTCACACGTTGGATCACACAGGATGCTCTGTTGAGATCTTGAAAGAAACTAGCACCACCAGCACCTCCATGTCCTCTTTTACTGTGCAGCAAGGTGACCCCAGCACCACCTCAGCTGAAAAACAAGTGTGGATTCAGCCCATTACCTCTCTGCTCCTATTGGGTGGATTAAATTTAGCAATTACGCCATAGAGCTGAAAAAGCTGAAAACAACAAGTCAAAAATCCAAGAATCAGAAAGGATGAATACCCAACTTTTGTAGCAACATGGACGGGACTCGAAGAGATTATGCTGAGTGAAATAAGTCAAGCAGAGAGAGTCAATTATCATATGGTTTCACTTATTTGTGGAGCATAACAAATAGCATGGAGGACATGGGGAGTTAGAGAGGAGAAGGGAGTCGGGGTAAATTGGAGGGGGAGGTGAATGGACTCTGAAAAACAATCTGAGGGGTTTGAAGTGGCGGGGGGCGTGGGAGGTTGGGGTACCAAGTGGTGGGTACCATTATAGAGGGCACAGATTGCATGGAGCACTGGGTGTAGTGAAAAAATAATGAATACTGTTTTTCTGAAAATAAATAAATTAATTTATAAAAAAAAAATCCAAGAATAATTCAACATTGAGTGATGTATAGGTGGAAGGAAAAGAATTTAAAAATAACAGATCCATGAAAATACCCAGCTTCACAAAACAGGCAGATACATGAAGCTCATGAGGACAAAATATTTTAAATGCTTAGAATGTGCTGTGATAATGGAAATACTCCACATAAACACTGCCGGATACAGCTGTTATTACCTCTATGTGGCTACTGAGCACTTGACTAATGGAAGGGAGAAGCCGACTTTTAAGTCCTGTTTAATTGTAAAATTTTAAATTTAAATAACTGCATGTAGCTAGTGGCAACAATGGGACAGCTCAATAATCTAGAATTCTTTTCCCAGAAGAAAAGCGCACAGATAAGATGATTAAGGTAGCAGCTTGGAAAACCAGGCTTGCAGAAAAGTTAAGGCTTTAAAAAGTCTTAAGAGGATGGTGGAGGGACTAATGAAATCCATGAAGACAAAGATATTGCAGTCCGAGCACGTGTAATATGCCAAGGCAAAGGAAGAAGAAGACAGGCAGTCTTAGTTATACATTACAGAGAACAGTCTGTCCATTCCCACCTACTCCTCCCCACCACACTCTGTTTTTTATCAATTCCTCCCATTTTAAAAATGAGAATCAATTCTTAGGTGGTAATTCTTTCTGCCAGGTCAGATTAGCCAGGCAGAGGTTAAGCTGAGACTACAAGGTTTATCTCCTGATTTTGAATTCAAATGGTTCACAGTTGTTCCCTGCCACCTTGGGAGAGAATGAAGGAAGCGATTTAAATTGTTAGTCAGAAAAAAAGGAGGACTTTCTAACTGCGAATGCCCTGGGCTCCTGGCACTAGGAAGCTGAGGCTGCTCTTGCCCCACAGTCCAGGTTGCTACGGGAATGCTGGGTATTACCATCTGACTGAAGGCCCCAGGGAAGGTAATCACTCTTTATGGGCTTCTTCGGCTTTCTATGAAAAGAAAATCTACCATAATAGTCACTCAGATCTAGAACCCAAGAAGAGTGGTTCTCAGCTGGGGTAATTTTAATCCCTGCCTCCATCCCAGGAGACTTTTGAGACATTTTTGCATTTCACAACTGGGTAGGGGAATTGTACTACTGGTACCTAGTGGGTCCAGGTCAGGAATGCTGCTAAACATCCTATAATGCACAAGGACAGCTGCCCTTTCTCAAAGAATTATCTTGCCCCAAATGTCAATAATATCCAGGAAGAGAAATTCTGCTTCAGAGTGATATGGGTGAATAAAATTGAATTCCTATGATGGCATTCTCTGCTATGTGGAATACAGCAAAACTTCTTACTCTGTTAAGGACAGAGGTGGCTTAAGAAACCCTTCATATTCTTCTACCATTTTCTGTACCCTCTCCCACCATCTGAAGGGGTCCCCCAAAGACCTGATATAGAGGATTCTATGTTGTTCTCAATTATAACAGGTGATGACATCATCTGGAGACAGAAGCATGCACATGAGACTAGTTAAACTCTCAGTCCACAACTGAGGCATGCAAGAAATCCTAATTGATCCCTTCTTACATCAGCCCAGGATGTCCATTAGCCAAGGATGGACATAAAGACAACACATACAGACAACTCTTTCAAGACAGTTTTTAGTGAAAGGGAAGCCAGTAAATAGAACTGTATGTAGCCACAGGAGGACATGGGTTTATGGATATATTAAAGGATAATAATTTTTAAATTTTAAAATAATTACTCAAATAAATGGAAAATGAATATGTGTCAAATATTTTATGTAATTCATTAATTAATGAGGGAACTCATAAAACATCACTGGTTCCAGAGAGAATTTAAATTATTGCATCAATAGAGAGAGAATTCCAAATTAAATTATTGCATCAACCTAGAAAGCTAAGTCAGGAATGCTGACATGAATTTATAAAAAGCTGTAAAACTAGCTTTTCCATGGAGGAAAAATGAAGTCAATTGTCTTTCCACAAGACAGAATTTGTGTATCTATGGATAACTATCATTTTCATTTCTACCAGTTATCTATAACTTCCAGTAATAAAACAATGAAAGGTACAGAGACTCTGAGAACCAGATCACCAGGGAAAATGTATTTAGATAATGCATTGCTTTCCATAGAAGAGACTTAGTAAATTTTTTGTCTATTTTGGAGTTTTTCATAATTTCTCCTACAGAAGTTTTTGTGGTTGTCATTTATGTGGAGTGATTATGATATAATCTCTGCTGATGGAAATAATGGGGAAAATTTGCCGATTCAGGAGGAACTGAATTGCAAGAATGAACTGAATCCAAGCAACAAGCTTCAGGACCAGCCTTAGACAGGAACAGGGAAACTTCACAAGTGCCACAGGAGAGAAGAGAGAACATGTGAGCCAGATGCAGGCCATTGGTATACGTGGTTGTGGGGAAAGTAAGGTAATGCCCTCAATGCCATCTACTTTCTCAGGAAAATAGTAAGTGAAGAAATAGGCCAAGTGTGAAGTGAGTAGAATGGGTGATGAACACTTAGCAAAAGCAAGAAATATTAAATGGTCATCCTTCCAAGACAGAACAAGCAGATAGATATGGTGGGTGGATGGGCATTGGTAAAGGTCAGCTGGGATGTATGTGAATTTTTACAACATGATCAGAATTATTGCTCAGGGGGGTAGACACTGATCAATGGTATAGAATAAATAGTCCAGAAATAGGCCCACACAGATATGCTGGACTGATTTTTCTCCTCAAAGGCACAAAAGAAATTCAGTGGAGGAAAGACAGACCTTTCAACAAATAGAGATGGCCCTGTTGGACAGCCACAGGCAAAAAACATGAACCTTAAACCTGTGTCACCTTATATAAAAATTAGCGCAAAGTGGGTTATGGACTTAAGCATAAAATGTAAAATTATGAAACTTGTAGAAAAGTATTGGAGAAGATCTTTAGGCTCAAAGTCTAGGCAAAGAATTTTTTAGACTTGACACCAAGCATGGTCCATAAAAATTTGATAAATTGGATTTCATCAAAATTAAAAATATTTGTCCTGTGAAAGACCTTATTAAAAGGATAAGGCAAGATATAGACAGGGAGAAAATATTTGAAAATCACATACCTAACAAAACTCTGGTATCCAGAATATATAAAGAACTCTTAGCACCAACAATTAAAATAAATAAAATCAGAAAATGGGCATAAGATATGAACATCATTTTACAGAAGAGGACTAACTGATTGCAAATTAGTACAGGAAGAGTTGTCTATCACTATCCATTAAAGAAATACAAATTAAAATTGCAATGAAAGATTACCATACTTCTCTCAGAAGAGCAAATAATAATAATAATAGCAAATGACAACACCAACACTGATGAGAATATGGAGAAACTGAGTTACTAACACATTGTCTGTGGAAATGTAAAATGGTAGCGTCTCTCCGGAAAACTGTTTAATAGTTTCTTAAAATTTTAAACATGCAAATATCATAGAACCCAGAAATTATAGTCTTGGTATTTACTCCAGAGAAATAGACATTCACATGAATATATACACATAAATGCTTATGGAAGTTTTCATAATAGCCCCAAAGTGGAAATAACTCAGATGCCCTTCAATGAGTGCTGGATTAATCAAAGTGTGGTACAGTCACACCATGAAGTACTACTTAGCAATGTAAAGGAACAGACTATTGATATATACAACAATTTGGACGAATCTACAGAGAATGATGCTGAGTGAAAAATCCCAACCTCAAAAGGCCACGTACTTTATGGTTCAATGTATATGATTTATATAAAATTCTTGAAATGACAAATTTAAATTAAACAGAGAATAGATTAGGGGTTTTCAAGCATTAAAGACATGGTAGAAGTGGGAGGAAAGTGGGTGTGGCCATAAAAAGACAATAAGACATATCCTTGTGACAGAAGTGTTCTGTATCTTGATGGTATTGATATCAATATCCTCTTGGGATACTATATTGCCTTTTACAAGGCAAAACCTTTGGGGGAAACTGGGTAAAGTGTACAAAAGATCTTTTTGTGTTTTTTTGTATGACTGCATGTGAACCTACAATTATCTCAAAATGAAAGGGTTTGAATAAAGCAATTGTGACCATTCAACAATGATGTGGGCTTTGTCCCAACCATTGGTCCTCAAATGTGGATGTGGATTAGGATAAGAGTTAGGTTTAACCTGACTGGGTTGCAGTTTGCCAGGTGAGAGCCATTAAGGGAGATGAGGATGTATGCAAGGAGCAGAAATGAGGTTGGACCTGAAACTATAAGAGGGGAGGCATGACAGTGGAAGTGGAGGACAGAAAAAAGTGATGATAGTAAGAAAATGGTGAGTTAGTCCATGGAGTCCCATGAGTAGCAAAGCACTGGAGTAAAATGAATGAGCTGCAAAGAATGAAATTCTGAGAGTGGGATTCTCAGTCGAGACTTGGTGGGCATTGTGGTTTAGAGGTATGATTAAAGAAGTGGGATTGCCAAAATGCAGTGAAGAAGAACTGGTTGTGAGGAAGTTAAGGAACTAAGAAGCCAAGGCAGGGCATGGGTCATCTCCTTGGACTGCTGAATCCATTCAAGGGTGAAAATAGACACTGGTGAAGACAAAATGGAGTAAGAGACTAAAATACTCCATAAATGAGTCAAGTTGGTATAATCGTGTGGTATGCACTTCAGATAAGGTGAGTCTTTATAAAAGAAGGGAGGAGAAGCGGTCTTGTTTGGAAGCAGCAATTAGGAACAAAGAAGACAGCTAACTCCCAGTTCTGTATGATATGAATGATAGGAATGAGAGTGGGTGCAAGGAAAGGTAAGGAGAGGGTCAGAGAATAGATACAGTACTCAATAAATATTTGAAACATTTTAAAATTAAATTTAACATAAGGAATAACACGGAGGACATGGGGGGATGGAAAGGAGAAGGGAGTTGGGGGAAATTGGAGGGGGAGATGAGCCATGAGAGGTGTGGACTCTGAGAAAACAATCTGAGGGTTTTGGAGGGGCCGGGGGTGGGAGGTTGGGTGAGCCTGGTGGTGGGTATTATGGAGGGCATGTGTTGCATGGGACACTGGGTGTGGTGCATAAACAATGAATTGGTGCACAAACAATGAAAAGAAATTTTAAAAAAATACAAATTTAAAAAAATTAAAATACAAAAGACAATTGAAATCACAATTGAGAAGACTAGCCTTTCATTCGTTGGTGGCTTCCAGCAAATTTGGTTCCAAAACTTCTTTTAGAAACTCATTTTCTAAATAAAGGAGCGAGATTTTTTTAAATCCATTAAGAGTAAGAGTAAGAACTTGCTAAACAACTAACAAAAAAGATAAAGGGCAAACAAAGATATTTTTTAATGATCAAAATCTCGAGGTTTCCTAGAAACAACAAAATCAATAATCCACCCTGAACTTTCAGAAAACTTCCCGCTCTGCTTTGGAAAATGAGCACCCCCATCATTTTACATTTGGGGTTGCCCCAAAAGTAGACTCTTGAGTCAAGGACCTGGATGCTAATAGTTCAGTTGGGAGATAGATTAGCTGCTGATTCAGCTGGGAGATAACCCCAGGAAGATTTGGGAGCAAGTGAGGAAGAGGGGACAGAGAACCAGGAAGGCAGGTTATCACTATGGACATCTGGTGCTACTTTATCTCAACCTTCTGACATGCAGGCACCTCAATGTTGCTCCATCTAGGATGGGTAGATTAGGACATTTGTCACTGATTCCCATTCCATATGGGGACCAGGGTGGCTCCTGATGGTACTTAGTCCCCTTCTGCCAGGCTGCTCCCATGTGCAACTGCTAGAGAAAGTCTTTGACAGGGGCTCAGAGGGAGGTAAGTAATTTTCAGCATGTTTGGAACCTGTGCTGAGTGCTGCAGGTGAATGTAAAGATGAGACAGACCACCTAGGCCAGTTTGAGCTTAACGCCTCACTCTCACCTGCACTGATGGACCAGAAAGTGACCTCTAGAATGACCCAGGACTACCTTTACCTCATTATAATGTGAAAATCTCTGCCAGAGGAGTAGTCTCAGCCTCATTTATATAACATGCAATAGAGGTATAGGCATATTTCCTTAAGGCACGTGAATGACCTTATGCTCACCTCTACATACAATCACGAGACTTCCCTATCAAAATAGGGAACCCGTTCACCCTCTTTTGGGGAGTTGAGACTTTAGGAGCTATTTTTCACCATCTCCTTTTTTGCTGCAGTTAGTTTTCTGGGCGCAACAACTCACCCTAGTACAGTTGATATGACTCACCAAGAAGGAAACTCGCGTGGGTTGGGTGACAAGATCAGACTTCAGAGTTTCCTTCCCCTCTGCAGTTGTGTTGGTTTTTGGAAAGTTAGCCCATTTCACCCTAAATCCTTTCTTGAAAGTTGTCACAAGTACCCTAGAGGGGGCTTTTTGCTCAAGTGGCTTTTATTTTCTGATCTTACACATTATCTAGTTGAAGCTGTATGTGCAGGTGTCTTTCAGAAAGTGAGTTGAGGAAGTATCCCGTGGCTCAGTCAGTTAAATGTCTGCCTTCAGCTCAGGTCATGATCTCAGGGTCCTGGGACTGAGCTCTGTGTCCAGCTTCCTGCTCAGTGGAGAGTCTGCTTCTCCCTCTTCTTCTGCCCCTTGCCCCTGCTTGTTCTCAATCTCCCAATCTCTCAAATAAATAAAATCTTAAAAAAAAAAAAAAAAAAGGAAAGAAAAGAAGAAGGAAAGTGAGTTGAGTTCTTTCTCCTAACCCTCTTTGGATAACCTACATTCATGCTTCAGGAAAGATAGCTTGTTGTCTGCAAAGCAAAGAGCCAAATGCTGGTCACGCACCTCACTGCGCAAAGATGTTCTGAGCTGGTGAATTATGAATGGGGAGCTGCATCCCTGCGGCACTCAACTGTGAGGGATCTCACAGTTGCAGTCTAGCCCAGTCAGTTTTTCCTGCTAAGGAAAATGCCTTTGTCCATGTAGAACCATGCCCCAGTTTGTCAATCTTCCCTTGACCTTGGTGCTCCTGCTGCTTTTTGTCCCACTTTACCTGAAAAGCACATAGTGCTGCTGTGCCATTTTAAGTCCCTCAGTAGCCTATTCACTCAGCCCAGGAAGAGCTGACTGTTAGCCTCATGATTTAGTGTGCTGGGATTCTCAAGGACATTGAAAGCCATCCCACCTCCGGGCTTGGGCATGGTCAGGGCTGAGGTTTATGAGCCTGTGCTGGTGTTCCTGCATGAATTTTATCCAGCTGAGAAACTTCTAGTGCTTGCAGGGTTTGGTTGCATCCAAAATGTTGTCATGAAGAAAGTTTGCTTTTTTGCAAAGATTTAAGCTCCAATCCCAATTGCTAGTGTATCCTCTGATTTTTTCTCAAATGTTTGCCTTGAATCATTCAACACCACCTGGGTTTGTACCATTTGTAACTTCTCAGTGTTTGCAGGAAACCTGGCTGGTGTGGAGCTTTAAGGGAAAATCCTTGCTGACATTTATTATTTTTTTCTCTGTACCAACTATTTCGGAAGAAGCTTTCTCTAATTTTGCAATAACCTGAGCTCTGTTTTGGGAGCTCTTTACTCAGGCTCTACTGACTGAGTTGTTTGTTCTCTTCCCTGAGGGAATGATGACTTTCGAAAACCTACTTTGCAGGTCTGGTGTGCTGATCTTTGATTCTTACAGAGTTTCTATCTCCTTCCTTGATTCTGACCCATCCCACCCCTCCCTCAGGCAGACTTCTGGGGAATTCCTCTTGTAGCTTCCCTAGCAGCTGTTACTGGGTCTTCTTGGAATTTAACAACTATAATGGACTGACTACATTTTCCTTTTTGAGACTTCTTTTCCCATTCATATTCCTTAAAGAACAGGAATGCTTCCCAAGAAGAGTTCACCTAGCTAGCCTTCTCTTCATCTCTGGTCAGCAAGCTTGCTTGTATGTCTACCTGGCCTGTGCTTACGTTCATTGAGCCTCTTCACTTGGGCTTACAATGGGTCCCATGTCCCCAGCTCTCCTCATTTACTACCACCTAGTTTTTAATTAGCTTACAGCAAAATTAAGCATGGAAAGAGTTCCCCCAGTTCACCTGAGTCTAGGATGGACAGTTATGACAGTTTGGCTATTTGTGAAATAATAAGAAACATATACATATCTGTCCCTCCTGACACAGAACTCTTAGAGCCCTTGTGAATTCCTAAGTGATAAGAGTGCTCAGAACATCTTTTGTTCTATCGAGGTGACTCTGGATGGGCTTCCTGATGGCTCCTGAATGGGGGCCGGTCAAGAAAGAACAAGCCATGATTAGAAGGTTGGGCTTTTCAGCCCCACTAACCATTCTCTTGAGAAGGGGCTAGAAATGGAGTTAATGATCTATTGCATCTACATGAAGAAGCCTCCCTGAAATCCCAATAGTACAAGGTTCAGAGAGCTTCCAGCTTGGCAAACACATCCATACCCGGAGGATGATTCTCCCCAGGGAGACAGAAGGTGCTGCCCTAGAGACCTTCCCAGACCTCACCTTTATGTTTCTCTTCATCTGGCTGTTCATCCACATCCTTTATCATACTCCTAATAAACTGGTAACCATAAACGTTCCCATGTATTCTATGAGCTCTTCCAGCACATTATGAAACCCAAGGAGGGGAGTTATGGGAACCTCTGCTCTGTAGCCAAATCAGACAGAAGTTGTGGGTAACCTGGGAACCTACTATTTATAATTGATATCTGAAGTAGGAAGGCAGTCTTATGGGGCTGAACATTTAACCTGTGGGAACTGATACTATCTCCAGGTAGATAGTGTTAGAATTGAGTTAAAATGTAGGACACCAAGTGGTCTCGGTTAATTGCTTTTTGGTGTAAGAAATACACATTTTGTGATGAGACACAAAGTATTCAGTATGAGTAGTAAAGAAAATACAAAGGAGGAAAGAATTGGAGTTTTTCCCTACATAGGAAGGAAAGGGTTTTCTTTTTCTGTAAACAGTATTATTTCCAAGAGAATTCTGAAGAAAGAAGGTGAGTTTGGGATATTAAGTGATGCCTTTGTTTGCCATTACCTACAAGGATAAAAGCAGTGATCACTGGGTCTGGGCAGCTCTGTGATCAGTTGGTTTCTATTACTACTTTCTTTACCTTTATCCCTTCTGCATGGGTATCTTTTTGCTTTCAGATCCTGCTAAATCCATGAAACCACCAGTTTGAGTGGAAAGGTCTGTATGTTTAGACTCTTATTATTTTCACTGTTGACTCTATGTTAGTTGCAAATGCAGCTGGAGACTTAGAGGATTCTCTGTCCTTGATGTTGGTGCCACATGTACATCCCTCTGGGAATCGCTCAGGTGGGTGGCTTATGCACCAAGGTGGACACGTGCTGCATTGGATCCACCATATATACTCTCTTTGTATGTGATCCTTAAATAGATAGCCCAAAGCAGAATCCCACAGGCAGCTTTCAATACAAGAACCCTGACAAAGGAAACCCTAGCTTCAGTCATTGTTTTTCCACAATCAATTAAGAAAAACGAATATCTAAAACTTCATGGGATTTCTCAAGTTATGAGAAAAATTTTCAGGTCCATTATTCTAATGTTTTCCTTCCACCAGCTTATCTGTATGCAAAGGTGATGTCATTGTGACCACCCCTGCAAGCTGTCACAATGCTCGTGGGTACAGTGAGAACACCTGTCACAGGAGCACACAGCAAAGGGTGAGGGTGGTTCGAGGAGAGCACAGAGGAGCCTGATGTTAGCTCTGGGGATTTGTAGCTGCTCTTCATGAAAGTTCCTCCCTATTCCTGGGCCACCAAGAGATTTTGTCATGAATGAGCATTGAATCTTGTCAGATAGTCTTCCTTTGTCAATTCATACGATCATTTTCCTTCTTTATCTTGATGATGTGATGAATTACATCTACCGATTTTCAAATACTGACACCTTACATAACCGGAATAAATTCCTCTTGGTCATGATTCATTATTCCATTTATGCAGTGTTAGGTTGGAATTGCTAATATTTTATTGTTTTTTGTTGTTGTTGTTGTTTGTTTTTGTTTTCACATCTAAGGTCATGAGAGATCTTGGTTTGTGGCTTTCTTTTTCTCTCTTTTCTTTTTCTTTTCCCCCCTTTGTCTGGTAGGCAATACTGGCCTCTTAAAATGAGTTGGAAAGCATTTCCTTCTTTTCTACCTTTTGGAAGAAGTATGTAAAATTGGTGTTACTTTACTTTGAATGTTTGGTAAATTATCCAGTAAAAGTATTCAGGGCCTGGAGATTTCTTTTTGAAACCTTTTTAATTACAAATTTAACTTTTAAATAGTTGCAGTTCAGGATGTATTTTGACCACATTCCTCCTGACAATCTTTCTTCTTATTCTTTTATCTTTGATTTATTACCTTCCCCAGTTTATCCTGTTGTAATTAGTACCTCAATGAAAAAAATATATATAAGCCATCTCAAATCTTCCTTGAAATAAAGTGAGAGGTATGGAAAAGAAAAAGTATTATAAAAAGATAACAGTCTAAATTCTACCACTGAAAGAAAAATAACCATTTTGAAGCTGGCCGCAGTTGGAGGCAGCTGACTTACTGCTTCTTTCCTATGTTATGAAGTATCCCACAGTCTCCAAAAGAGGGTCTATTGGGGATAATTACAGAGAAAACCATCAAAAAGAATGCAATCTGACAGACCGAGAGAAGGTGATACAAATTTTCAAATACCTCTCAGGGAAATTCCAGGTACCAAGTATTTGCTCTTCAGGATAGGCCCACTGCAGCCAGGAGGGCCCAGGAGCCCAGAGGACCAGGCCTTCAGAAAGACAGCAGGAACATGCCCAGGCATGCATCTTCCAAGTCCCAGGGAAGGAGGATCAAGGGAAAGGAGAAAAGGAAGTCTACACAAGGGCAGTAGGTGCAGTCCCAAATCACAGAATGTGCTGGACTTTGACACATAGCTCCGTCATTATTATGGAGAAGTTCTTTGGGGTCCAGGAAATGGTACATGGGGAGGGAAGCTTCTCACAATCCATCCCTGGGACTCAAGGTTTCCACAAGGGTGCTGGCCATCAGACACCACTGCACAAGCTCCTTTCAGGTGAATCAGAGCCATTCTGTTGCCTGCTTTGTCCAGGACTCCAAATAAAGAGGGAACTTGGGGATCTAAGTTGGGCCCTTTGGAAAACAAGTCCTTTGTCCCTCTGGCTTCATCTGTTTTGTTCACCCCACAAAGCCGAGAGAAGTCTGCCAAGCCAAAAGCTTACATAGGCAGTGGGGCCTGCAACTCACAGACTCCTCATGATTAAACTCCATATTGTGCTTTGAACTTCCACATGAGTTTTTAAAAGAGAAATGTGAGTGGGAGGGTAAGTGTCTTTTTATTTTCCTTAATAAAAGCTTCTCCTATTCTCATTTCCTAGAAGCATAGCACAGCAACTCTTCATCATCCCTGGAGATGCAACAAAAGCATAGCAGACAGGAGGACCACAGGTAAAAACGGAGAGAGCATTCACTGAGCAGACAGATCCTTTCCCTGGCCTAGGTCACCCCTCTGCAAGCTCTGGAGGAGTCCAAAGCCCTGCCCTGGTCCAAATCACTTGTGAGAGAAATCACTAGGCTCTCTGTTGCCACTCTTTCCCTGTCCTAAGTCACCAGAAATGATGGAATCCAGGCTTCCTGGGTCAAGGAGAAACAGTCTCTTTATTGTGCTGATCAGTGGTGCTCCTCTGCTCTCCTGCACAGCCCAAGGGCCTCCTCTGCAAACCAAATATCCATTTGCCGAATAAAAATGCAGTTTTTTCCCTGGGAAGAATCCTGCTGTTCGAAGTAGAGGTGTTTACCTTGGGGTCCCTTGATAGATTCAGGACAGGACTCTGGGTGGGAAGAAATTACATCTCTATTTCCATTACTTTGTAACTGAACCTTGGCAATTCAAAATTAGAGGAACCATAAAAAATGTTGTACACCTACAGGAATGGAAAGTTCTCCGACCTTCACCTAGCTTGTGGGAAAGCATGTTCTGTTGGCCAAAGCTATGTAAAGAACCAAGGTGAAGCTGTGGAGAAAAAGGAACCCTCGTGAACTACTGGGAATGCAAACCAATGCAGCCACTGCAGGAAACAGTATGGAGGTTCCTCAAAATATAAAAATAGGGACACCTGGGTGGCTCAGTGGGTTAAAGCCTCTGCCTTCGGCTCAGGTCATGATCCCAGGGTCCTGGAATCGAGCCCCGCATCAGGCTCTCTGCTTAGCAGGAAGCCTGCTTCTCTCTCTCTCACTGCCTGCCTCTCTGCCTACTTGTGATCTCTATGTATCAAATAAATAAATAAAATCTTAGATAGATAGATAGATAGATAGATAGATAGATAGATATAATATAGAACTACCACTACTGGGTATTCACCCAAAGAATATGACACCAATTGGAAAATTCCACCCAAAGAATATCCCACTAATTGGAAAAGATATGTACACCCATATGTTGATTGCAGCATTATTTACAACACCCAAACTACGGAAGCAACCAACAGAAGAAAGGATAAAGAAGATGTGGTGTATTTACTCACTGGATTATTACTCAGCCATAAAAAGGATGAAATCTTGCCATTTGCAACAATATGGATGGACCTAGAAGGTCCTCCAGTAATGGTCCTCTAGTAATATGAATGGATCTAGAAGGTACAAGGCTAAGTTAAATAAAACAAACAAACAAACAAATAAGAGACAAACAGAAAACCAGACACGTAAATACAGAGAACAAACAGACGATTGCCAGAGAGGAGGTGAGTAAGGGGATGGTGAAACAGGTAAAGAGGATTAAGAGTTAAGAGTACATCTGAGGGAGCACGGAGAAATACATAGCAACCTTGAATCATATTGTATAACAGAAACTAATATAACTGTATGTTAATTATACTTGAATTAAAAAATAATAATAATAATAATAAAAGAAGCAAAGTTCACCAGAAAACCACATTCAACTCACAAGGCACTGGCCTCTGGGCACTTTGCTGATTGTTTCTTACCCATAATGACACAGAGGAGGCACAGTTCACCATTAGCTTTCAGGACAGCACATTTTAGGCACAATTAATATCCTGTGTTATGATCACAACTATTTCTCTCTTTTTTTTTTAAGATTTTATTTATTTATCTGACAGACAGAGATCACAAGTAGACAGAGAGGCAGGCAGAGAGACAGGAGGAAGCAGGCTCCCCACTGAGCAGAGACCCCCGATGCAGGGCTCCATCCTAGGACCCTGGGATCAAACGCCTCTGAAGGCAGAGGCTTAACCCAGTAAGCCACCCAGGCGCCCCGATCACCACTATTTCTTATCCAGCTCCTTGTCAGGCTCCAGTGGATCCTGCCAATCACCTTTAACAGTCTATCCCCACTGACTTTTTCAATTGCAGAATTATGAAATACAATACAGCAAACAAAGTGTTGGGGCTCAAGATTGCTGGCACATTGCTTCCATAACTCAGAACACGTTCCCCTAGAAATAAAGGTGATATGGTACTGACATGGATGGCTCTCTCCTTCCACTCTGTAAAACAAGACTTAGCCTATGATGTTTTGAAAGCATGCTATTATCTTATCAGTAAATTGTCCCCCAAATAATGTGTTCTGAGTTGAAACTTAGATACCTAGTACCTTCCTAGGAATCCATAGCGATTTTAAAGTGTGGTCTCAAATTTTTTTGTATTTTTCCCATTGAGATGAGTCTATGTCCCATCTCCTGGAATCTGAGCTTTGTGATTACTTGACCAGAAGAATATGGCAGAAAGGAAGCTGTGCCATTTTTATTTTAGGAAGATGTTATTATCCTAGCACCAAAACTGGACAAAGATAGTACCAAAATAAGAGACCTGTATCCTTCCTAAATATAGATGCACGGATTCTGAACAAAAGTAATTATGTATCATGACCAAGTGGCTTACACCAGGAGTATAAGCCTGGTTTAATATTTGAAACTGTAATCCACCATATCAAGAGGGTAAGGAAAAAAATTCATACAATCATATCAGCTGATCAAAGAGAAAAGCATCTGACAAAATTCATCTATTCTTGGTTAAAAAAAAAAAAAAACTCTCAGAAAAGTAGAAACAGAATAGAACTTCTCAACTTGGTGAGGAGCATATATAAACAGTCCAGCTCCTTACACGGTCTCTCTTGACAGCATGGGAATGGGAGTTTTTACTGACGGGCAGGGATGGAAGTCTTGGCTCCCTGGCAGGTTTCTCTGATATCACCCTGTTGTGGGGGTTGGGGATCTGTGCTACAGCCCAGTGAGAGTGAGAGTCCAGGATTTCCATGCAGCCGTGGCTGGGGTGGGGAAGGATGGGGCTGCATTTTTTGTTTTTTTCTTGTGGACTTTGGAGTCTAATGGCTCTTGTCAAAAAAAATGTTCTCTTTTTCCAGGTGGCCACTTGCCTAGTGCTCTGGTAGACAGAGCAGATTTCTACTAGGACCTTTCTTAACTGTGCCTGTTGGCATTTCCAAGGCTTCTTCAGCTCCAATTCTGGGATCTATGAGGTGAGAAGAAAGCCCTGGAACTCCCACTAGAAAACCCACTACAGTTTTCCTGAAGTCCTGAGCTTCCTAGCCAATCAGCCTCCTCTCCACCTTTCAGAGTCTTCTAAGGTTGCTTTACATATAAGGTCCTGGATTTTAGTTGTTCTTAGCAGGAAGAAGAGGGAAAGTACATCTAGTCCATCTTACAATTATCAGGCAGAAATCTTGATATTTTGGAAATATTTTTATTCTCCTTACATGTTATTTGTCTGACTACAGAATTCTAGGCTTTGCTCAGAATTTAACAGTTTAGCTGCACTAACTTTTATTCTCCCAGTGCTGCCTTCTGATTTCATTCACTTTTTTTTTTTTTTTTTTTTTTAGATTTTATTTACCCGACAGACAGAGATCACAAGCAGGCAGAGAGGCAGGCAGAGAGAGAGAGAGAGGAGGAAGCAGGCTCCCTGCCAAGCAGAGAGCCCAACGCGCGGGGCCCGATCCCAGGACCCTGAGACCGTGACCCGAGCTGAAGGCAGAGGCTTAACCCACTGAGCCACCCAGGTGCCCCTGATTTCATTCACTTTGAACGGGTTCCTTTCTCCCTCTCTCCCTCCCTCTCCCTCTCCATCTCTCCCTCTACCCCCTTCTCTCTCTATCCCTCTGTTTCTCTCCCTCCCCTCCCTCTCTCCATCACTCCCTCTGTCCCTCACTCTCTCCTCCTCTCTCTCTCTTTCTCTCTCTCTCTCTCGATACTGCTTTCTCTCTAGAATTCTAAAACCTCAGAAATGTGTACTTTGGTGTGTGTGTTTCCATCTCTTTAGTTAGGTACACCTAGGGTTCATTCAGTCTAGAGATTCAAGGCTTCAGGGATGGAGAAGTGCCCCCACCATGTACTTGATGGGGGTGTTTCTCTACCCCTTTCTTACTGTTTCTGAGTTTCTAAAGGGTCAGACATTGTATCTGCTGGATTGCTTCTCCAAGTTTCTTATCTTTTCTCACCCATCTTGTATCTTCTTTTGGTTTGTTTTACTTTCTAAACATATTCTTCTAATTTTCTTATTTACTATTTTTGGTGATCATATTTTTAATTTACAAGGCTTCCTTCACATTATCTGATTTTTTTTCCGTTTGTCCTAACATGGTATTTCTGAGAATGGAATCACTGGACTTTGGATTCTTGGAATATATATGTTCCAGGGCTTGCTACATTATTTCCTCTGTGTTTCTTCTTTTCTTCTTTTCTCTTTCCTTCTTTCCTTCCTTCCTTCCTGCCTCCTATTCTGTTCACTGCATTGTCCATTTATCCTATTTTCCCCTTGTTTACTTATTTATGGATTTGTGTGCTTATTCATTTTGGAGGTCTTCTTCCCCCATTGAAGGAGTTCACGGGCTCCTGGAAGCCTGTTCAGATTTAATGAAGAGGAACAAACAAGCTGATTGGAAAGTGGTCTGTATATTTTTCATTGGCTCCTCCAGATTGAATCCACTTCCACCCTGCTCTGTGCCCCTGAGGTTGACCTACATGGGCTGCATCACCCGGCATCCTTTGCCCTCTGGATTCTGATGGAATTTGGCCACCAGAGCACTGGCAGGGGGTTAGACATCAGCATGAGAGAATGTGTGGGGAACTCAGGTCCCAGTCTTCTCCTGCTGAGCTGTGTCTTGGCAGCGATTCCTTTCCTCTACTGAAGGTGACATACATCTCCCATTGGCTGACCTTCTTGGGCAGCCTCAGCCCTCTCTGGGTTCTAGTAAACCCTCCCATCCTGACTTGCCACACAGAGTTGATAAGAGCAGCCTCTGCTGCCCCTCCCTGGGCCTGCTCCCACCCCCCTACCCTCGGTTTCTCTTGGCCACACCCTCTGCCCCTTAAGTAGTCCCTTTATTAAACTCTGTTCTACCTCTCCTTTTGAGAGTGCCATCAGGATTTCTTGCCAATGCCCTGATCCATACAGAAGTTCCACGCATGTGGACAACGCCTGTGAACTGGTGGAGTTCATGGTACCATCATTGGCCTTTTCACTGGAGGAAACATTAAATATCCATGCATCTGTGTGCTCAGGTTACCATCACAAAGTACCAAACAGAGCGGCTGAAACTACAGAAATTTATTTTCTCAGTGTTCTGGAGGTCAGAAGTCCAAGATCAAGGTGTTTGCAGGGTTGGTTTCTTCTCCTGGGCCTCTCTCCTTCTCTTGCAGATAGCTCATTTCTTGCTGTGTCCTCACAGGACCTTTCCTCAGTGTATGCAGATCCCTGGTGTCTCTTTGTGCAAATAAATTTCCTCTTCTCATAAGGACACCAGTCAGATTGGATTAGGGCCAATCCTGATGGCCTTGTTTTTAAGTTACTCACCTCTTTGAAGGACCTGTTTCAGAATATCACCACATTTGGAGGCAGGGGGTGTTTGCGGATTTCAACATGGGAAATAGAGGAGGACAAAATTCAGCCCATAAAAATCTAAATCTGAAAATGTCTTTCTGTATCCACTAAGTACATTGGGATCTGTTTCCTCAAAAGAATCATCTGAGGTTTGGGGAGCTCCCGCCTGGCTCTGGGCCTTTGGAAATAGGTCTTGGAAAATGGCCCCACTGTTCACAGGAAGAGTTTTCAATGGCTTTCCCAGGAGTAGGACCTGGGACTGAGCCTCCTTGGTGTGTGTCCAGAATCCTAACTTAGCTCTGTCTGATGCGTCCAGAGAATGAACTGATCACCTGCCTTGGGATCGGGGAAGCCATCTCTCAGCAACCCAGATCCAGGGAGGCCACACCCCCTTCCCCTCTCAACCCTGCTCTTCAGCTCTGCTGTTTGAGGTATTGGGTGCCTATGATGCCTTGGCAGTTCTGCATTCCTGCAGATTCTTTGGACTCCACACTGCTCCTCCTTTCCATTTTCACAGGCACTTGGTTTATATGTCTTTCTTTCTGCTTTTTCTGAATATATGATTACCGGTTCATCTGTGATTCATCCCACAGAAAGAATTTAAATGGGTGCATATTCAGTCAGTGTTAGCTGTTCTCTCGCCTAAACCACTCCAGGGATGCCTCCTTAGTTTTCTTTGTCCTTATAGGTTTATTATGCCTTTTTTTCCCTGCTTTCTTTTATCACTGTGGTAATTTTGGGGGAGGGAGTAAAGACAAAGACTGTGGTCAATCCACCACATATAATGAGAGGTTCCGCTGATCCTTTGGAGTTAGTCCTGCCAAGGATTAGTAGCGTCTTTGACCGCTATTATCCAAGCCCATGTAGTAAAGTATAACAATGGGCTGGATTTCAGACTTTTTCAGTATTAGGTATTTCTGTTTGTTCGCCTTAGCATAATTTGGCTGTTTGTTTGTTTGTTTGTCCTGAAGAATGTCACCATTTTATAACCAGGTTTCTTCAAAACCCTCTTGTCTACTATAACCAAGAGAGAACGCAAGAGCTTTAATTTGTATCAAATTCTAAAAAACACTTTGAAAGCACCAGCCTTAGATACCTCCTATGCTAGGACGAGCCCTTTTTTAATTATTAGTTTTACTTAATCTTTTTTTAATTTTAGAATAGTTCAGATTTCTAGAAAAGTTGCAAAGACAGTACAGAAAGCCCCTGTGTCCTCCTCATTCAGTTTCTCTGATTATCAGTCTATATTAGCTGGTCTGATGATCACAACTGAAGAACAGACATCAGTACTTAACTATAAACGATATTCATACTTCATCGGATTTTACTAGGTTTGTTTTGTTTTGTTTTGTTTTTGTTTGTTTGTTTGTTTTTCCCCAATATACTTTTTTTGTTCCAGGATCTCATCCAGGGGACCAAATTACATTTAGCTACCATGTCTCCTAAAGCCTTCTTTAGTCGGTAACTGTTTCTCAGACATTTTTTGTTTCTGATGACATTGAAGAGCACTAATCAAGCGTTTTATAGAAGCTTCCTCAGGGTGGGTTTTCCTAGTGTTTTTCTCATGGTTTAAGGGGGTTATAGGCATCTGAGCAGGATGACCACAGAGGCAAAGTGCCCTTCTCGACATGTCATATCAAGAGAATGTGCTGTCAACATGTCTGGTGGTGTTAAGCTTTATCCGTTGGCCACTCTAAACCTACTCTCTCTTTTTCATGTTCAGCGTTTTAGAAGGATGTTGTGAGGTGTAGCCCACACTCAGAGAGGTGAATTAGGTGACCCCCCTTCCTTGAGACTCTCCCCCACTTTTTTCGACGTTACAAAACCACACATGATTTAGATAGCTTGAGTTTGCCAATGGCTCTCCATGGATGAAAGCCGCACTAAGTGTCATTAGTTAAAGGCAAAAGCCAAATTGTCCTCCGCTGCCCCCAACATCCTTCCTCCTGAGATAAAACAATTGTCTTTTCTCAGAAACAAAGCCCTTGACATCACGGCAATGGGTTATTCTACAAGCAAGCAGCCACATGTCAAGAGGTCTCCTGGGGGTCCAAAGGGCCAACTTTACACTTAGATGAGGATTTCAGAAAGTTATTAGGTCTTTGGATGTGTGTGTTAGAACAAAAACTGTGTATTCTTCTCTCACTCACATCCTTAGAGCGGATCTCTGTCTTCCATTGTGCGACACACGGATCTCGTGTCTTGGCAGTTCCCCATCTACCCAGGCTCTTCTGCGGTTAATGAAATAAGCATTTAGAAAGTCATCTGTGCTCCGTGAAAGAGAGGAAGAGCCCTGTGCCAAATGGATATGGTCTGTGTGATGTCGACTGCTTTGCAGTGAGACACTGTGCAGATCTTCAATTTCTCCAGATTGATGGGAGAGGGTGAGATATAAGGAAGGAATTAATTTCCCTTAGTCCTCAAAACAAAACAAAAAAACAAAAACAACAACAACAAAAAAAAAACCCTAACACTGTGTTTTACCCACTCAAACATGCAAAAGTACTTTCACCCCTCACTGGCGTCATGGGCTGTGGCTCCTTTATGTTCCCTTCCTGAGTGTCAGTGAAGCGGCTGGTTGCATGTAGATATCTGGGGTTGGGGTCCTGTGGCTTTTTGGCCTGGTTTACTTCTATAGAACACAACTTTATTGTTATTGTTTATTTATTTAAGTTCAATTTAGTTAACATAGACTGTAGTATTGGTTTCAGAGTTAGGGTTGAATGAATCATCAGTTGCATACAACACCCAGTGTATAGCATACAACTTTAGTTTTTACCAAGGAAGGCAACTGAGATCTTTCTCAACTTGGTCTCGGAATTAAAGACAAAATTAAGTGGTTTTTTTGTTTGTTTGTTTGCTTGTTTGTTTGTTTTTTAACTGTCCTGGACATGTTGCGTCCCATTACAGCCACACCTCAGTCCATTGTGCTTCATGGCTACCACCTTCTTTATAGACTGAAGGTCATGGCATTCCTGCACGGGAACGAGTCTGTTGGCCCCATTTTTTCCCCACAGCATTTGCTCCCTTTGTGTGTCCGTGCGACATTTTGGCATTTCTCACAGTAGTTCAAACCATTCTTCTATTATTACATTAGTACTGGAGATCGGTGACCACTGACGATCACTGAAAGCTCAGACGACGGTTAGCATCTTTTAGCAATAAAGTCTTTTTTAACCAACTAGTGTCTTTAAACAATTGTTGCCTTAGACATAATGTCATTACACACTTAATGGTTACAGCATAGTGTATAAACCTAACTTTTATATGCACCGGGAATTCAAAAATTTCACTTGGCTCACTTAACTGCTCTCTTCCCCTTTTTCGCAGTGGTCTGAAACCAAACCCACAATGTCTCCAAGGGAGGCCTGGATTCACAGTTAAATGATTCTGACTACGGGAGCCTGCTCCTCCAGGGTGAAAATTACAGGCTACCAATACATCAAAAGAAGCTGGAATCCAGTCTCCTGTTCTTTGGATCACTCGTCCACTCATCAAAGTTAAGCCACACCTGCACGCTGGGTGGGTACTCCCACAGCAGCTCCGGACCACAGAAATAGAGCGGGTGGCCAGCACCATGGAGCTGTGAGACGTACTTTAAAGGAGGCAGGCTGGAGGCCATGCACAAGAATGGTTAACCCGACTGGCTTTGCACACTGTTTCCAGGAACACACCCAGGAAAAGGTGAGGCCCACTCGTTAAACTGATGATCCGGCCCAGTTACATAAAGATACTGGGTTATTTTTATAAAGAAAGAAAAGAGGCAATCCCTTCCAAACAAATCCCAGATGGGCTGAGACCCCTTTCTGTAAAATAAACACACCCAGAACTTAGGAAGTGCGAGGGGAAATGTTTACAGAAGATCTGAGAGCTGCCCGGCAGGGGCCTGGAGACCTGGACTATGTGAAATCTGCCTCTTTTGTGAATACTGCATCGCGGCCAGAATGGGGAGCTCAGCCTGGACACCAGAATCCTACCCACCATGAAATCGGCTTCAAACTCCCTAAGATGGTCTCCTGTACACGATGAAATTCCTTTGTAATTTTATTAAATTATTTCTTTTAAAGGTATCTATTGAGCTACTGCCTCATGATTTTCTTTTCATCTGAGTTTTGTTAGTACCCATTTATATTATAATGAGCGACTAAATTAAGTGTGCAATACAAATGAAAAGAGGAGTGTGCATGTGTGTATAAGCGTGTACAGTACATGTGCACATGCACATATGTGGATGTATGTATCACTTACAAATGATAGATTTCCCAAGTTTAGCAAACAAAAATGTTGGCTATTGCTTAAATTCAAATTTCTTTTTTTTTAAGATTTATTTTTATTTATTCTAGAGAGAAAATGGGTGTGTTTTTGTGTGAGCAGGGACACCTGGGTGGCTCAGTTGGTTAAGTGTCAGGTCATGATCCCAGGGTCCTAGCATTGAGTCTGGTATTGGGCTCCTGCTCAGTGGGGAGTTTGCTTCTCCCTCTCTGCCTCCCCACCAAGCTATTGATCTCCCTTTCTATATCAAATGATTAAATAAAATCTTTAAAAAATGATTTTTTCTGTATTTTTTAAACTTCTTTTCAGTGTAACAGTATTCATTGTTTTTGCACAACACCAGGTGCCCCATGAAATCCATGACCTCTCTAATACCCACCACCTGGTTCCCCCAACATTTCACCCCCCACCCCTTCAAAACCCTCAGATTGTTTTCCAGAGTCCATAGTCTCTCATGGTTCACCTCCACTTCCAATTTCCCCCAACTCCCTTCCCCTCTCTAACTCCCCATGTCCTCCATGCTATTTGTTATGCTCTACAAATAAGTGAAACCATATGATAATTGACTCTCTCTGCTTGACTTATTTCACACAGCATCATCTCTTCCAGTCCTGTCCATGTTGCTACAAAAGTTGGGTATTCGTCCTTTCTGATGGAGGCATAATACTCCATAGTGTATATGGACCACATCTTCCTTATCCATTCGTCTGTTGAACGGCATTTGGGTTCTTTCCATAGTTTGGCGACTGTGGCCATTGCTGCAATAAACATTGGGGTACAGATGGCCCTTCTTTTCACTACATCTGTACCTTTGGGGTAAATACCCAGTAGTGAAATTGCAGGGTCATAGGGAAGCTCTATTTTTAATTTCTTGAGGAATCTCCACACTGTTTTCCAAAGTGGCTCACCAACTTGCATTCCCACCAACAGTGGAAGAGGGTTCCCCTTTCTCCACATCATCTCCAACACATGTTGTTTCCTGTCTTGTTAATTTTGGTCATTCTAACTGGTGTAAGGTGATATCTCAATGTGATATCTCAATTTGAATCTCCCTGATGGCTAGTGATGATGAACATTTTTTCATCATCATGATGAACATGTCTGATAGCCATTTGTATGTCTTCATTGGAGAAGTGTCTGTTCAGCAATGTGGCAGGATACAAAGTCAATGTACAGAAATCAGTGGCTTTCTTATACACTAACAATGAAAATACAGAAAGGGAAATTAGAGAATTGATTCCATTTACTATAGAACCAAGAACCATAAGATACCCTGGAATAAACCTAACCAAAGAGGTAAAGGAACTGTACTCGAGGAACTACAGAACACTCATGAAAGAAATTGAAGAAGACACAAAAAGATGGAAGACCATCCCATGCTCTTGGATCGGAAGAATAAACATTGTTAAAAATGTCTAAACTGCCTAGAGCAATCTATACTTTTAATGCCATTCCTATCAAAATTCCACCAGTATTTTTCAAAAAGCTGGAGCAAATAATCCAAAAATTTGTATGGAATCAGAAGAGACCCTGAATCTCTAAGGAAATGTTGAAAAACAAAAATAAAGGGGCACCTGGGAGGCTCAGTTTGTTAAGCGACTGCCTTCAGCTCAGGTCATGATCCCAGGGTCCTGGGATCAAGCCCCACATTGGGCTCCCAGCTCAGCGGGGAGCCTGCTTCTCCCTCTATCACTCTCCTGATTGTATTCCCTCTCTCTCTGTCAAATAAATAAAATCTTAAAAATAAATAAATAAATAAAACTGCGGGCATCACATTACCTGATTTCAAGCTTTACTACAAAGCTGTGTTCACCAAGACAGCATGGTACTGGCATAAAAACAGACATAGACCAGTGGAACAGAGTAGAGAGCCCAGATATGGACCCTCAACTCTATGGGCAAACAATCTTTGACAAAACAGGAAAAAATATACAGTGGAAAAAAGTCTCTTAAATAAATGGTGCTGGGAAAACTGGACAGCTATATGTAGCAGAATGAAACTCGACCATTCTCTTATACCGTACACAAAGATGAACTCAAAATGGATAAAAGACCTCAATGTGAGACAGGAATCCATCAGAATCCTAGAGGAGAACATGGGCAGTAACCTCCTCGATATCAGCCACAGCAACTTCTTTCAAGATATGTCTCCAGAGGCAAAGGAAACAAAAGTGAAGATGAACTTTTGGGACTTCATCAAGATCAAAAACTTCTGCACAGCAAAGGAAACAGTCAAGAAAACAAAGAGGCAACCCACAAAATGGGAGAAGATATTTGCAAATGACAGTACAGACAAAAGGTTGATATCCAGGATCTATAAAGAACTCCTCAAACTCAACACACACAAAACAGACAATCATATTAAAAAATGATTTAACACAGAATGAATTTAAAGGTGTCCAATGAAAATGGACAGGAACAGACTTTTCTATGAAATCTCTGCTTTTCAAATTTCATTTGTATCATCTAGGATGGCTACTCTATAGGCAAGAGAAGACTTGTCTTACAGACACAGACAACTTAAGAGTTTCTTACATCAAATAAGAGTGAGCTGAGGTCTAACAGGGATCCAGGTTGGTTGACTCAACAGCTAGCAATGGTGTCAAGGATGCATGTTCTTTCCTGCCTCTGCTCTGCCATGTTCTGTGGGCTGGAATTGCCCCCAGTTGGTTCCCCTTGTTGTTGCAAGTTGGCTCCCAGAATTCTGGATATTAAACCCAGACCTTTAACATCCAGTGTCCAGAAACACAAAGGGACCATCCCTTCATGTGACTCCTTAAGAATGAGGACAACTTTTCCTGGACCTCCAGAAATCATCTCTCTATGACTTCTTGGTCAGTCTGGGCCAGTGTCTCTCCCAAACCCCATCATGACCATGGCACCAGCCTGCTACCATCCACAGCCTAGACCGTATTACCTGTGTCCCTCTGAGGAGGACAGAGTTGTCATCACCTTTGGGTCACGTGCAAAAATGGTAAATACCTGAAAAAAATCAAGAGCCTGATCAGGAATTTATTTTAGTTATAGAGCTCTAGATTAGTTGTTTTTGAAAGCACAGAAGTTCAGGGTCCTGAATTAAGAGGGCCAGAATTTAAAATACTTTTTTAATTCATAAAATAGTTTCAAGGCCAGCAATTAAGTTGATTTCTTTTTCCAGATTGTGCTTCCATTCTAATCTTCTATTTCAAATGTATGATAATTTACTTTATTGACATTATATACACAGTTTTTGAGGGTCAATATACTGTAGAGAATGAGAAGTACTTATGTTTGCATTGGAATGTACTCTGTTACAGACAATAGTACAGATGCACTTCAATGTCATGATTGGCCTGTGCTTTGAAAAGTTGATTTCTGGAGGGCCTGGGTGGCTCAGATGGTTAAGTGTCTGCCTTTGACTCAGGTCATGATCTTCTGGCCCTGGGATCAAGCCCTGTGTCAGGCTCCCTGCTCAGTAGGAATTCCACTTCTCCCTCTTCCCCTGCTTCTCCCCTCTGCTGGTGCTCTCTCTCTCTCTCTCTCTCCAATGAATAAATACAATCTTTAAAAAAAAAAAAAGTTGATTTCTTTTACTTCTTAGAAAGTATTAGAATGTTCTTTTAAATCTTTTCTTTAACCTATATATGGTATTGAGATTTCCATAAAGAATGTTAATTGGATTTTATATGTAACTGAAGAATACAATATAATTTAATATAATTCCCAAAACAGAAATTTAGTTTGGTGGACATTGAATATGGAAGAAAAAAAGGTCAAATTTTGTGTCTGAACATATTTGAGAAGTAATCTGCAAAAAAAAAGTCTTTTGCCTCCCCCAAAAAGGCCTATTTTAACTTTACTTGGGGAATATAAATTTATATGACAATGCTATGATGTTTATCCTGAAGTATGAGAGAATGTGGCCAGTTTTAGCCAACTCCCAAATAGAAATTAATCCAAATAGCATTTCTGGCAGTTTCCAAAATGGGAAAGCCAAGACTCATCTTACTGTGGGTTGGCCTGATGACCACGATAGGCTGATAAGTCAAAATTCCATTTGGTTATGAAAGATGTTATTTGATCAGATTTTTCTAGAAACACAAAACTTAGAATTAAAGAAAAATCCCAACACCCACCTTCATGGTTGCTGGTCTTCTAGCTTTCTTCTTTTCTTTATATACATTTTTTGGGAGATGGGACTTCAACAGGAGACTTGCATCTTACTTCCGTTGCTTATCCTGCAGTGTTCCAAGTACCTGCTTTACTGTTGTGCCTGTGGAAACATAATCATTGTTTATTAATTATAGCCTCTAACTCATATTAATGCTAAAATTTTTCATATCTAAGAAATCCTTAGGAGCTGGCTTCTTTCCAACAAGTCCTTTGCTGTTGTGGGGAAGGACTGATTAAAGCTTTGAGGTACCATGCTGCTCCAGGTTTGCTCCAGCAGCCCTCAGATGTGGTGCCTGGCATGGCCACATCTGCATCTGAGAAGTGTCCAGAAGTGTGAGTCCTTGATGGTTCCATAACTACCTGTGGGGTCCAACAGCTGGTGTGCAGAAAAGCCTTGAGAGGACTCTGATGTCCACTCAAGCTTGAGAGCCACTGGGTTGGCCATTCTCAATTCTTTCTCCCCTCAAAGATCTACCCTTCACTAATTGTAAAAATGAGTTTGTTGTAATGATGAGGGATTGAGGCATGGGCACAGGGGAGTGTTATTTAAGGTTTGGTGGGAAAACCATGGATTTCCCTGTTATAACCACAACATCCTGGGAGCAGCCAAGCCAGTACTCCAGATTCCTGGTCTCGTGAGTTCTCCCGAGGTCAGAAACCTGGACCATGGGATGGGTATAGGTTCTGCCATTCATGAAAAAAGATATTGTTGGAGTCCACTAGGCCAGGAGCTCAGCTCAGGTCATCACTGATGTGTCCCTACTTGGAAGTTGTCAGCCATGCCCACTGTGGTTTGGGATGAAGGAATTCTGTTCCTGTCAGCAGTAATCAGTATGTGTCTATTCATGTGGTGCCTCAACACTACACTAGGGTGTGAAGGCACTGAAAGCAGGAACAACTCCTGATCATGGGCAGGTGCCAGGGGGTGTGGGGACCACCAGACAGTGTACAGTGCTCCAGCTGGAGCAAAGGGATCCTCCATAGGATCACAGAGCTGAGGACAGGAATTTACCTGTGACCCAGATATCCTGACCCTATGCTTATCCTGCCATTACAAGCATCACAGAATATGGAGAATGGAAACTGGTGTGAATGGAGATGCAGGAGAAGCTCACTTGCTTTTCATACCACAGGCAGTACCGGTACCCTGCAGCCTTCCCTGGCTTCCTTGGCAGAGGGTCAGTAGGGCTCTGCACTGGAGGCCCAGCACTGGAGGAAGGGAGATGGAGGACTGTGAGTCCGCAGTCTCCAAGAGGCAACAGTGTAGCTATGGAAACTGATGGGAATTTATGCAAAACTACACACCAACAGTTCTCCTCTATAAAATCACATTGTCTCAAAAGCCCCTAATGCTCACCCATGACAGAGAGAGATTAAGCAAAGTTTTAAGCAACAAAATTGCCCTGGAGTTGAAGTGCAGAGGACTGGGATTATACCCTAGCTTCGTAGCTCATACCTGTTGGGCAGCTTTGGGCTAAGTTACCCATTTGTTCACGTAAGAATGGTTATCTCAACTTATTCCAGCTCCCTCACTAAGCAAGTGACATTCTTAGGTAAGGAAGTGCTTGTGGGCATTTATAGTAAGGCACAGAATGACTGGACCTATTTTCGCCCGATTTCCACTTGAAGTTTCCTAAGATATCCTTGATAATTAAGAAAAAAAATTTCTAAATATCCAGAAGCAGAACCCCAAAACAGAAGCAACTTCTCGTGTCCACTGTAGTCCTGAAACTGTCTCTGCATTCTGAAGAACTGCTGCAAGCACTGAAATCACTGAGGGCAATTTTGGAGTCTCGTTGCCTTATTTGACTTTCTTGGTGTAGCAACAATACTAGTGTCAAGCGACTGTTCCTCTCTACAGGGTTTTTGTGTTCTTTGTCCCTTCCACTACTGTTCTGGAAGTAGACATGGAATGAATAATGCAGGCAGATCACCATGCCAGGAAGCCTGTCTCCCTCGGCCATCCTCATACCTGCTCCCGTGCCAGACATCACAGAACGAGAAATTCACTCAACGGGCTCTTGAAGAGCCTTTCTTTCCAGTGCCTCCCTGCAATGTGCACACCTTTGGGCAGCCTGTCACCGAGCTGCATGAGCACAGTGGCTGATTCATTAACGGGATGTGGCTAGTGGACCAGCGGAAACAAGTCCACCAGAGAGGGAAGCAGCTGCTCCGAACCTAGCCACCTGATTAAATTAATGTGTGAAGACATCCAAACAAACCCTAAAAGTGCATCTGACGAGCTTTCAAAGCGAACCTCCTGCTGCATGTCCCTGCCAATGCCAACCCATGACCTTCCTTTGCTGAAAGGACCCAGACTGAACAACAGTACAGCCCTACAGTCATTCAGACAGTTACTTGGCACAGATTACATGCCAGAGAGTGTCTGGTTGCTGACAATCAAGAGATGGTTTGGGCCCAGTTTCTTCTTCTGGACCAAGTGGGCAGGTCCTATCCTGCTCTGACCTGCTTGCCTCTTTCATGAGACAGAAATAAAGTAATTCAAAACCCTCACCTATAGAAAGGACCTAGGGCAATGGTGTCTGAGGCACACAGCAGACCATACGAAGGCATATACATGGAAGGAATTATTGGTCTTTTCTGCAAAGGCAAATTGAGCCAAAGTGCTGCTCAGGGCATCCAGATTATTTTGAATTGCCTTTTTCTTCCCTGGATCCAAGCTCTGCACAGAGCTGTTCCAATGAGGCATGTAACGGCCCCTGTTAAGTGATCGATTGAGCCATCCTCTTTCTCCATCCCTTTCACAAATCAAATCCAGGCAGTTGGATTTTCCATGCTGCCTGGTAATGTTAAAAATTGAAGGCAGATCTGCAAACACTCTGGAGACCGCAACCGGGACACTCCACAAAAGTCTCTCTGAGATGGAACCTGTCTCTCTCCATGTATAGATCTGAAGTGCCGTGCCACTGTCCAATGTTTTCTCCCCACACATATTTTTTCAATAAACAGTTCATAGGAAACTGGACCCTCTTTGAAATGAGACACTGTGTTTAGCTTTGCTCTTGACAAGCCCTAATTCTGAAAAGCCATGCCAGGTTTCTGAATGCAGCATCAGCTCCAAACTAAAATTTGGGTCCTTAGAGTTTTCCAGGCTAATTGTGTCTCAGTTTGCATTGAGCTGGCTCCAACAGGGGCAAACCCTTGTAGGAGTTAGAAGTTGGAAACTGGTGCCACTGGCTACCTGTGCACATCCCTAACCCCCTTGCCATTCCAATGTGCGCCTGTGGCATCCCTCTGCAAGAAAATGCATGCCTCCATTCTGCCCCCCACCCATGGTGGGCTAGAAGTGCAGGAAAAAATGCCCCCAAGAGCATCCTTGGGCAACAGAGGACAGGACTTAGTGCAAAGTTCTGGAAACCCCAGTCCTAGTGGATACCCCAACTCCTTCAGGTATGGGAGCAGACATCAGGCCACTGTGCTATGCACTCCATGTTACCTCCTATAGCTGGCACAGACTGAGTGCCCATGATACAAACCTGCTCATCACATGTTCTGTTAGCTTTTCCCTTCTCAGGCTCACTCTCCCCCTGCCCTAAAGATGCCCCAAACAAACAGACTCCCTTCCCTCAAATCCTTCTCCCAGGACTGCTTCTGAGGAGCCTAGTTTAAGATAGAACCTTAGGCTACATGCTCTTTTTTGAAAGTTCCTGTTGATGAAACAGAAACAAAATTTGGGGGAAAAAAGTGAAGCAGCTGCTTGACTTTCTCTGTTAGGACTCTCTGACACAAAGTCATTCAGGGCCGCCCTACCCTTAAATTACTGTCAATGACCCCAACCCTGAGCCTGGGGTGGAGGAGATGTGAACAGAGTGTGGAAGAGGGGGGCTGTGGGAATTTCCCTTTGATGATCACCTCCAGCTCCATTTGAAAACTGGCCCACAACCATTCACCAGCCATCAGCCCACTGGAATCCCAGTGCATGGCCACCAGACGTATGAGGGCAGGGCGACGGCCTAGATGGTTGGCCTGAGGATCACCATATTCAGGAGAAATCAAAGTCACACTGTCTGTGGGCTGCCCCCATGGGCCATCATCGCTGCCAGGACAAGATACCCGAGCCCCCTGGGGGCAGGGACAAGACCACCTTGTTTATCACAGGATCCCTGGGGCCACATGCAGAGAAGATGTCCCACGCATGTCTGTGGTTGACACAAGACAACCAAGAAAAGGTAAGACCAAAGTCACAACTGGATGGACTTGGCTGGCCAAGTTTAGGGAACTCACACAGATGGAGAAAAAAGAGAAGAGAGAAGCCAAGGGTGACAGCTCCCAGGTCCTGATCCCACAAGCCAGATGGAATGACACAAACTGAAACTGGCCTGAGTGTTACTGGATGTCACTGGTGGGTGATACCACACTGCATCTGAGGAATGACACAGGAAGCCTCAGTCTCATCAGGACTGGGGAAGCCGTAAGAAACTCTCTCCTGACAGCCTTCCGGGTGTGGGGTGGTGGATGGCGGGGGGTAACCTCATATTCAGGGAGGATCACAAGGTGTCCACCAACACTCAGATCTGCTGCATTTTCACTTTCGTGCAGCCGCAGTGGATACCTGCAAGGTTGCCTTTGTGAATATGAAGATTCCCCACATCCTGGAGTACTTATAAATGAATCATTTATGAACATAAGTCAGAGCATTCTGAGTTTTATTCTTCTCCACTGATATCTGAGCACCTACTGATGCCAGATGTTTTAGCAAACATCTTGGAATACATTGTATTATTTAGTTGAATCTTTACCAAACCTGTGAAATAAGACTTATCACCTTTTGCAAGTAAGGCAACAGATCTTGGTGGTTAGGGGATGGGTCGTGGTTGGGCAGCTGGTGCAAAAGCCAGGGACTGTCAGAGGACCTGATTCCCAGGTTCGTTCCAACACTTTCCAACTTACACTTTGAAAAAAGCTCGATGAAATATTTTCATATTATACATAATTTTTAAAAGTGATCAGGACTATTACTTGTGATTTTATAAAAAAAGAACACCAGTATGTCCTTGAGAAAGTCACTGGGCTCTATCTTGAGTCACAAAACCTTTCAATGGACCCCCTTTTATAAAAAGCATCAGAGCATCATTCATAGCCACTTCTGGTGACTGAATACCATGCACTATTTCTAATTTGTAATGACAACAGCAGCCTTATGACCTTGAAACCTCCAGATCTGATTACATGGATTCTTTGATAACCTAATTTAACTCTTGAACTAAATGAGAATAAGAAACAAAAATGATAATAAATCCCTTTCCTTCTTTGCCCCCTAGCTGTATTTCGCATCTCTCCTCTCCAAAGTCATATAAACACAAAAAGGAAGGAGCCCCACACTTAGCCTGTACTTCTGGGTCCACTGTGGTCACGGCTGGGAAAGGTCATCCCTCCACTTCAGGCAGAGGCAGGGGGATGGTGACAGCTCTGTGTTTGGTTCTTGTGAAAGGAATATGAGCAGTGGAGTAGAGCCTTGTATTGAGCTCTGAGCCCCAGGGGCTGGAGGAGGCAGCCAGCAAGCTTGAAAACCAGCCCTTCCAAAGCAAAGTGATGTGATGCCCTAACAGAATTTTTGGCTAGACTATTAGAAAGATTACTAATATTTAGCATTTAGCAAGTGGATAAGAAATATTTACTCTCATACCATATTGGCAGAATCTTTCACTGCTAAAGGCATTTGGGGGAGCAATTTGTTAATATCTATTAAAATTTAAATGCACATACCTTTTGATTCAGATTTCCATTGTGAGGTGTATATATTCTAGAAAAACCTGAAGATTGACAAAGGGTGGTAAATGTGACCCGGTAAATAATATAAAAATTTGGAAATAACCATCAACAAAGGAATCAAGAAGCCAAAGAACAGATTTTATGGAATACTATGCAGTTGCTCCATGTGCACCACAACAGAAGGAACTAAGATTCATTAAGTGAAAAATATAAGTGTAGAAATGGTACATCTTACTGTCCTTCAAGCCAAATCAATGTGTGTGTCCTTCAAGCCAAATTATGTGTGTGATTGCAGGTTTGTGTGCACATGAAGGTAAACTCACCAAAGGGCGGAGAGCAGTTACCAATGGGAGCGTCAAAGAGGACAGTTGACCCAAGCAGAGTCGTTCCCTTGGGATTTGGAGACTGGGGGTCCTTGGGCAGCAGGACATGACCATATGCAAGCGTGGTTGCCGTTGACAGAGCTGTCTTCCTCCTGTCATGTGATTAGCAGAGAGATGAATCTGTGAAGCATAAAAAGGGAAACTGAAACATGGGCTCCTGGGTGGCTCAGTCGTTTAAATGTCTGCCTTTGGCTCAGTCATAATCCGAGAGTCCTGAGATCAAGTCCCACATCGGGGTCCCTGCTCAGTTGAGAGTCTGCTTCTCCCTCTCCCTCTGCCCCTCCCTCCTCTTGTGCACTCTCTCTCTCTCTCAAATAAATAAATAAAATTGTTAAAAAGAAAGAAGCAATGGGCACCTGGGTGGCTCAGTCATTAAGTTTGGCTCAGGTTTGACCTGAGTTTGGCTCAGGTCATGATCCCAGGGTCCTGGGATTAAGTCCCACATCGGGCTCCCTGCTCAGCAGGAAGCCTGCTTCTCCCTGTCCCACTCCCCCTGCTTGTGCTCCTTCATTTCTGTCTCTCTCTCTCTCTCTGTGTCAAATAAATAAATAAATAAATAATCTTTTTTAAAAAAAGAGAGAGAGAGAAAGAAAGAAAGCAAAAAAAAGCAAGCAAGCAAGAAAGGGAGGGAGGTATTATACCTCAGGAGAGGGAGGTATTATTTCATGGGCTCCAACAACTTTTCATCTGGCTGCTGCTTCATTCCAATGTGTAGCAATATTCCCACTTGGAAAGTCACTGCCCTGAGTATCTCCAGAAACCACGGGATAAGTTTCTTCCTCTGTGTGGGAAAATGCTCAATTCAATACAAGTTGTGCCTGGGACATGCCACCCCATTTGCATTTAATAATATGTGTTGGAGAGCTATTTCTATTGATAAAACTCTTGCAAATTATAGACTTGATGGTTATCCAGCAGACTACACCCTTCTTTCTTGATCTTTGCTTTTATCTTTTCCACCCATGGTACTTAATGGAGTGTTTGCTACTCAACTGACATTTAATAAAAGCTTTCGGTGAATGAATAAGTAGACATATTCAAATGAAGCAATGATGGACAAGTATAGCCATGGGTTTATTATATTCCAACAACATCATCCTGTTGAATAGAAGCAGGCCTAATTGCTCAAAGTCAACTGTTTTCACCACAAAATAGAAATTCCATGTGCTATTACATTTTACAGTTTGTAAGGCATTTTTATATCTTTTGCCCGCCTCTTGGTGGGGACAAGCTCTGAGGGAGGAGGGACTCTTACCAAACACCCAGTTAGGGACAGGTTCACCTCTCGAATCCAGCCCCCACGGTACCTTTGGCAGTGTTCTCCTTTGTTAAAGAACAAATAAAGAACAGCATGTGCCATGTTGCAATTCAGCCCTATTTTGGCTGAGCACACTGAGGGGATGGGGCAGAATTCAACAACCCCAGAAGCCACACCTACCACATCCACTGTGACTCAAGAGACACCAAGTGTTGAAGTTGGCTCAGTTTGCCACCTCTCGGAACATTCAGTGTTGCCCAAGCCCTCTGGGACTCATATTCAAAACTTAAAAGGAAGAGGAAGGCTTCTCTCCACTTACAGTGAGAGAGAAACCATTTCTCAGGGTCATAAGATTCTATTTCAAGATCTTGCCAGAAACTTGGTTTATATAAACCTTTGTGATCAAAGTCAGGTTTTCCTGTTAAAGTTGCTAAATATGTCACAATAAAAGGCACATTTTAGCTCTGGATTGGGATGTTTTGAGGAAGAATTTCAATAGCTCTTTTCAAAGTTTGGATTCCCCCCAGCTGAGTAATAAACCCAAGTATTGCACTTGTGTCCTTTCTCTCCACTCCCTATCTCCGAGCATTTTCTGGCTGTTACATGTTGCACGTGTAATCAAGCAATGGGCTTCCCAGGCTTACATGCAATCACCTGGAGGCCTTGATACTTAAGTCTTTTGATAAAAGATTACAAGCATCTTTAGTAAGTGGTTATCATAACAGTATTGAAATGGGAAATATACCTGTTCTCACACATTCTGCAATGAATGCTATACTTGACCCATAAACCTTAAAACTTTTATTAAGTTTGAGAACTGACTGTTAGCCATTGGCACCCCTGACTCTTCACCCATTTTTCCCAGTTTTCTTTGGCTTCTTACTTCCTATTCTTACCAGGAGAGGACAGCCCCAAACTTTTTGGAATGACTTTAATATTCGGTTCCCATATATAAGAATCATTGTGCATCCTAGTTGGACTTGCCCCAACCTGTACCAGGAATGAGACCTGCATCTGGGGCAGCACCAGCTCACCCATGTGCCCTTCCCTTTCCAGGCCACGCCTGGTCCCACTGCCTTTGTCACAGCTTCTGTTTGCATTTCTATCATCACCCAGCTCCAGAACTTTCACAGTCCCTGGACATTTATTTACCTCTCTGGTCACATACCGTTAACAAAGAAAGTAAGAAAATATAAGTAAGCATAGGTAAAGATCAACAAGTAAGTAAATACATACATACATATATGCATTTAGTTTTGCTGTCTCAGAATAAGGCAGGCACTGAAGAAATCCACATTAAATCAGTGATGATGGTCAAATAATTAGAATGAACCTGAATGTCCATTCAATTCATTAGTACATTTGATCTGACCCTGTCTTTTTCTATGAGAGCTCTTTGTATTCTTTTTCTCCTTTTTATTATTAATTATTTTTATTAGCATATAATGTATTATTTGCCCCAGGGGTACAGATTTTTGAATCACTGGGCTTATACACTTCACAGCACTCACCATAGCACAAACCATCCCCAATGTCCATAACCCAACCACCCTCTCTACAACCCCTTCCCCTCAGCAACCCTCAGTTTGTTTTGTGGGATTAAGAGTTTCCTATGACTTGTCTCCCTCCTGATCCCATCTTGTTTCATTTTTTTCCCTCCCGACCTCCCAAACCTTTAAAATTCTGCCTTTAAAATTCCTCATATCAGGGAGATGATATGATAATCATCTTTCTCTGATTGACTTATTTCGCTCAGCATAATACCCTCTAGTTCCATCCACGTCATTGCAAATGGCAAGATTTCATTTCTTTTTGATGGCTGCATAGTATTCCATTGTATATATGCATCACATCTTCTTTATCCATTCATCTGTTGGTGGACATCTAGGTTCTTTCCATAGTTTGGCTATTGTGGACATTGCTGCTATAAACATTTGGGTGCATGTGCCCCTTCAGACCACTACATTTGTATCTTTAGTGTAAATACCCAGTAGTGCAATTGCTGGGTTGTGGGTAGCTCTATTTTCAACTTTTTGAGGAACCTCCATGATGTTTCCCACGGTGTCTGCACCAGCTTTCCTTCCCATCAACAGTATATGAGGGTTCCCCTTTCTCCGCATCCTCACCAGCATCTGTCATTTCCTGACTTGTTAATTTTAACCATTCTGACTGGTGTGAGGTGGCATCTTATTGTGGTTTTAATTTATATCTCCCTGATGCCGAGTGATGTGGAGCACTTTTTCATGTGTCTGTTGCCCATCTGGATATCTTCTTTGCAGAAATGTCTGTTCATGTCCTCTGTCCATTTATTGATTGGATTATTTGTTCTTTGGGTGTTGAGTTTGCTAAACTCTTTATAGATTTTGGATACTAGCCCTTTATCTGATGTGTCATTTGCATATATCTTCTCCCATTATGTCAGTTGTCTTTTAGTTTTGTTAACTGTTTCCTTTGCTGTGCAAAAGCTTTTGATCTCAATGAGGTTCTTAAAACAATGAGAAGGCAGTACAGAGATAGACAAGAACAGTGAAAGAGATTAAAGAATCCAGAACCAGACCCACCTGATTTATGACAAAGGGGCAACTGAAAGACAGTGGGGAAGGGTGTTTTTTTCACTAAAGGCTGCTGGATTGATTGGTCTACCACGTAGGAAAAAAAATTGATCTTGGCTCCTACTTCACCTTGTACATAGAAATCAGCATCAGATAGCTCATACACTGAAATGGGAATGGTAAAATGGTGAAGATTTTAGAAGAAAATGAAAATATTTTCATGACCACAGGTAGGAAGTTTTTAAAAGTAGTTTATAAAAAGCAGTAACTTCAAAACAAAAGATTAATAAAATAAATGATCATAAAAATAAGAATGCCTCATCAAAACATGTCATTAAAGGAGTGAAAACTAAATACACAGATTCGGGAAGAAGTTTGCAATGCATATAACAGATGTATTTTCAAAACCAATGAAGAACACTTTTGGAGTAAAGTGAAGAAAAATAATGCGTAAGTGCCATTCAGTGGGCACACATTGTTTGGCACTGGGCTAAATACTTAACCCACCATAATCTAATTTAATCCCCATGAAAACACTAGATGATAGGTATCATTAATCCAGTGTTTCACAAGATAGGGGAGAGGGTTATGTTATTATAAGTGACCTCCTGAGCTCACATAGATAAAAAAAAAAAAATGACAGGGTCAGGAGACAAACGCAACCCCCAACCTTTGTAAAACTCTCAACCAGTGCATTCAACTATCCATCTTTCTCTCCTCCTTTTGTTCCTTCCATCCATGTACTCACCCATCTATCCTTTCTTTTCTTTTCTTCTGTTCATCCATGGTAACATAAGGCCTTGACTAAAGGCCCAGTGTTACATGCTGCTTTGACATTTGGCAAAACTGGGGGAGACAAAATTGAAAGATTGACATAGTGTAAGGACAAGTCAGTCTTGGGCAGACGCTTTAACCCATGGATCCCTGCTTTCAGTCCCAGCTGCTGGAATATATCCACCTGGCTTCTCAGTTGTGTGAGTCCTCAATTTTGCACCTTGAGAAAATTGTGTTCCTGCTCATTATTCCCTTAAGAAGGGTTCAACACCCAAACTTTGACTTTTCTACTCCAAGCCCTTAAAAGTTTAGAAGGAAAACTCTCAAGAGGAAATAGGTCACGACACTCAAAATGATGAACTTGAAAACTCTGATGAATTGGTCAAGTTTACAAGTCCTCTAATTCTATGGCAGACTCTGACAATTGTCATCAGTTTAGAGGAAGGAAGGGTTTCAGTGATCATGTAGTCCAGATTTGTCAGCCCTCAATGTACAGGAGAGGAAAATTCTGGGACCAGGTGTCATGCTGTTTATAAAGTTCCCCAGGTGATTCTAACATGGAGGCAGGGTTAAGAACATGGAAGTATTCCAAACTTCCCAGACTATAGGGCAAGCTAAGAGGCCTCAAGGATCCCAGCAAAGTGTAGATAAGTGGGCCACAGTCATCTAAGAAGAAACTCATGGTAAATTAACCAGGTCAGCATTTTCACTAGTCTAAGAATTCCATAGCCCTACTATAAGAGAGCAATAAAGTACACCAATGAAATCCATCTTCTTGATTTGCATCTTCTTAAGAGGCTGCTTGACTACCACTTGCCCAAAAAAGTCCATAAATTTCTAGGATAAATTTATGCCAAATCTAAGTATTCAGCAACAAAGTCATGGAGAAAGCATGAGTCATGTGAAAGAAATTCAACTCTATCGTACTTCACTGAGGACAGGGCACAGGGAAGGAGAATATTCATTGTTTTGTTTTGTTTTACCTCTCCTTGGTCTACCAAAAAAAAAAAAAAAATCAGCACGGCTTACAACCAGGATACACACACACATTTACACACAATACATTAGGAAAGACGATGTGATGAAATGGAAATAGAGATAATGAATCAAGAACAGGAAAACATTTTAAAGGACAAAAATGCATATACAGAGACACTGAATGAATAAAGAAACATTATTTATGGATGCCTTAGACTGAAGAAACATAATACCTAAATATTTATTAAAGGGGTTTAATTAAACAAATTATGAAAGGTCAGTGAGATAAAAAATGAGGTGACTCTCTTTGTGATGATAAGGAGAAATTTCCAAGACAAGCTGAAACAAATAGAAGTTCAGACTAGAGCACAGAGCTTGCTACCGCGTCCAGAAGAGGTAATGCCAGGAGCAGACACTGCCTCTGGGGGTGGTTTCAGGATGGGCAGGGACAGGAAGGAGTTGACATTCCTAATAGACCTTTTTGGTCTACTGGAATCTTTTGTACTATATACATTCCTTTTTCCCAATAAAAAAAAATCACCCTAAAACTATTATTTAAAAGAAATACATAATTTTTAGAGAAATAGAAATTCAAACCTAAGGAAAGGAAAAAAAAAAACTAACTAACTTAGAACCATGAAGCCCTAAACACAATTTAATTAATTTATTTTATTTTATTTTATTTTATTTTGGATAATAATTCTTTAAATCTTTTTGCAAATTCCTATTTAAATTCTAGTTAGTGAACATACAGTGGAATATTGGTTTCAGGAGTAGAATTCAATGATTCATCACTTATGTACACACCCAGCGCTCATCACAACAAGTGCCCTCCTTAATGCCCATCACCCATCTAGCCCATCCCCCCACCTCCCTTCATCAACCTTCAGTTAAGAGTCTTTTATGTTGTGTTTTTTTTTGAAGAGTTTCTTACGGTCTGTTTCCCTTCTCTCTCTCTCTCTCTCTTTTTTTTTCCCATCCCATATGTTCATCTGTTTGTTTCTTAAATTTCACATATGCATGAAATTATATGGTATTTGTCTTTCTCTTACTGACATTTCATTTAGCATAATATAGTCTAGCGCCATCCATGTCATCACAAATGGCAAGATTTCACTCTTTTTGATGGCTGAAAAATACTACATAGTATTCAGCCATCAAAAAGATACATATATATGTATATGTGTGTGTGTGTGTGTGTGTGTGTGTGTGTGTATATATATACATACCAACCCCAACTTTTCATCCATTCATTAGTTGATGGACATTTGGGCTCTCTCCATAGTTTGGCTACTGTTAATAGTGCTGCCATAATCATCAGGGCTGAACACAATATTTTAAAGCTGTCTCCTGATCTGTGACAAAAGGAAGGGAAGAGGTGAACTTACAAAAAGCCACCTGAACATTAAGGAATAACTTTCTCAGCCTGGGTCTGGATTGCTCAGACAAGGCTAGAAACTGTCAGATTGTGTGGGCAGCAACCATTCTCCCCAGAACAGCCAGAACCCACGACCCTGGTGTGACCTCCTACTTAGGACAGTCTCTTTCAAACCAAGAGCCTGAGTCTTCATGGTGTCAATCTCTGATCACAGCATGGCTGACCCAGACACATTCTCTTAAGACAAGGCCACCACACAGCCCCATCCAGGTGTCCCATCTCCCCATCCAGGTGTCCTACCTCCTTCTATACTTTACTGCATGATGAAGAGACTGCCTCACCTTTTGTGCTGGTCACATGCTGTGGTGCCGACTACAGATAACACTAACTTGATGCAGGAGCCCTTCCCTAGAGAGAAAATACTGTCTGCATTTTCAGTGCTGGAAATTTTAGGCGGAATAACACTTTGAAAGACTCAACTATAGAATCTTCCAGCAGCGACCCATTAAATCATACCATATAAACAGACTCCTGAATCTCCATCTTGGGTCCATTCTGTACACACATAAGTGTCATGCTAATTTGGAAGACTGGAAGATATTGATTTCTGTATTTTTCTCTGGTGCCTCTCCCTTTTACTTTCCCCACTTAAGCTGATGGACAAGCCCCATGCTTCCTTATATTGGGGGAGATTTGTGGTAGGGAAAAAGAAGAATTTGTCTTCAAAAGACTTCAGTTACCTAATTTTGCTTGCCCAAGGCCTAAGCAGATCAGATGTTGCATTCAGTGCTGGGGAGATGAGAAAAGAGCAGTGGAGACTCTGTCCCAGGCTGGCCAGGAGGGCGAAGGGAAGTGCTGGCCTCAGTTGAAAGGCTGGCAAAGCCCAGCAGGGGTTACCCAGGAAAGTGTGGGATCTGAGCGCTGTGTGTGAGGAGTTTGGAGATCCAAACGCTGAGCTTAGGAATAACAGAGGTTAGCCACCCCTGCCTCAGCTGCCCCTTCCCCCTACAAGCTCTCCAAGAAGCTGTGAGGGGAGACCCCCACCCCAGTAATGCCAGAATGGTGTTTCACATGTATTTTGTTGGGGGCAGGGGTTCTGAGTCAGAATGGTGTGATTTGAAGGGCTAGAGATAATTTTATTTCTTGCATACCTGAGTATGTGGGCTGCAAATCCTGCCAGCAACTCATAACTTCCCAAGCACTGTTCCAGAACAAGTCTGATAACCTCTTGTACACTGACACTGACTAAGTAGAATTAAACAGAAAGAGAGAGAGAGAGAGAGATTTTGAAAGTGAGTCCTCTTCTCCTCATGGCATATTTTCACCATGAAAAAGGCAGAAATGGGGCAAGTCCACATTCCTCCTGAACCCTCTTTCCTGCTATTGTTCAGCGGCTGCTCCCTTTCTCCATTGCATTTTCTTTTGTTTTAGAAAATAGGAGAGGCTCCAAAGCAGAGTTGAAAAAAACTCCACAAGAGGGTTCCTGCCTCACCTGCCCTGTGTCCTCCTCCTTGGCGTGGACCCAGGTTTGGAGAATGAAGGACCGTGTGCTTTCTGGCCTTCCACCAATGTGTTTGACCTGCAGGGATCACATCAATCCTCGTGGAAGAAACCCTGGGTCTTCCAAATACAGCCAGCTGTCTGAGGAAGCTGAGAACACCCCGGGGGGCCTTGTGAAGTACACCTCCACCAAGAGGAAAATGCACATTTCCCAGTGGCGAGAACTGATAAGCCGGTGGCTCTCACGGCTCACAAGGAAGGAGCTGGATAGGGTCACAGAGAGTGACATTCAGGGAACAGAGAGGTCCTACTCACAACGCTGGACTA
>NC_081563.1:92970691-93022921 GCF_022355385.1 Mustela nigripes | reverse complement strand
TTCTCAAGAGAAACCATAAAGAGAGGTCCTACTCACAACGCTGGACTATTCTCAAGAGAAACCATAAAGAGAGGTCCTACTCACAACGCTGGACTGTTCTCAAGAGAAACCATAAAGAGAGGTCCTACTCACAACGCTGGACTGTTCTCAAGAGAAATCATAAAGCGCCTCAAGACGGCAGCTGCAGATAAGGTCATGTGGTCTCACTGTCATCCCGTCTTTGCAGGAGTGTTGTGACAAAAAGCAGACCTGCTGAGAAAGGCAGAGATTAAATACCAACTGCATCCCTCACAAAAGAAAATAGAAACTTTGCTGTCAGCTCCAAAAATGACTGTACAGAAGTGAACACTGTCCTATGCTGGATGCTGGTGGGAGTGGGGATGGAGAAGGGAGGTAGATTTGGGAACACATACCTCTCTGTATGTCTGCCTTCCAGGCTAATGGGGTTAAAGGCCACCATTTTTCACTTTCCCTGATTAGGCGCTGTAGCTGGGAGCACTCCCTGCCCCCACAACCCAGCCTCTGCAGAACTAACATGTGGAACCCATGGGACAGGCAGCTAAGAACGGAGCAGGGAGCACTTGCTCCCACCGCCCTGGCCACACGCACCCACCATGCAGCCTCTATCAAGGCATGGGGTGGACAAGTAATCACACCCTGGGGGCAAAAGGCCATCTAAAAACTTGTCTTGTTTGGTAGCACATAGTTTTTTGTTTTTGTTTTTCCCTAAGTAATTGCCGAATAATTTCTTGTAAAACATGAATTGAGGTCAAGTTGTAGAATCTAACAGAATGGGGCCCATATTCCCCACATACCCACAATCATGTGGGACTAAAGATAGGGACAAGCTCCCCAGTTGGCCATAGTCCCCAACACTCCCTATTGCACCACTACTTTGGCCCATGTTGCTCTCTTACATTTGCCTGGTCTCTAGGGTTTTGGAGCTGTGACCTCTGGGAGGATAAAGTCAAAAGACCTTTCAAGGCCAGTCTTTGCTATGACCCGGTTGGATGCCTCTTCTGGCATTCATGTAACCACTCTGAACTTTAGGTTCCTTCTCTCCAAAATAAGTCATGATATCTTCTACTGGTACCTCGTAAAGAAGGGGTGAGACTAACTGGAATGGTGCTTGAATTTTTTTTTTTTTTAATTACAAGTAGCATATAAATCTGGAAGAGTGGGCCAGCCACCTTCCTTTACCTCCTATTAGCTGTTTTGCAGGTCAGCTGAACAAGAGTCTTTTCTCCCAATAAAATGCTATCATATTCGTCCATGTCTGTACACAGAGTGGCTTGGAACATACCCAGCTGGGCAAGACAAAGCTCCAGTCGTTGGGAGACGCTGAAACGGAAAGAAGAACAAGGAAATAGCTCATTTGTAACCTTGTTACCACCCTTCCTCCAGCCCCTCCCTCATGGGCCTTCATGCCGATTACCTCTGCTCAGAGAATGAAATGTCATCACTTAAAGCTCTCAAGTATCAAAGCTGTAATTTCCTTTGCTGTTTGGGTTGATAGACTATGATCCTCTTTTAAAAAAAATATTTCTCTATTCGTTTTTAGATAGAGAGAGTGCGAACAGGGGGAAGGGCAAAGGGAGAGGGGAGAGAGAGAAGCAGACTCCCCACAGAGCACAGAGCCAGACGCAGGGCTTCATCTCATGACGCTGAGATCACGGCCTGAGACAAACCTAGAGTCAGACACTGAACCACCCAAGCATCCCTAGATGACGACCCTATTATGTTGGACTCCTTAAAGGCTATCCGTACATACTGGGATTCTGAAGAATCTTTGCAAAATTTGTTTTCTCAAAGGAAAATGTGGAGCCTCCCATTGAGAGGATTCTGAATTTCTCAGCCGGGGTGAAGACGCTCCCTTGGTGCCTGGGGCTGGCAGAATCTGTCCCCGCCCCAGATGTCTGCCTTCCACCCTCATGCCACATAAACATCGTTTGTCTAACCCGGCCATTTGATCACCGCAAGATAAACACTGTGAGAAATGAATGTGCAGCAACCCTTCCCCCAATTCTCATCCTGGTCCAGGGAAAAAAGGTCAACAGAAGTAGGAGCAAGACGATAGCTGATTATGTTGGTTTAGCTGACACTGTTAGAGAAGGCAGTAGATTCAATAGTGAAGGGGGTTGCCTCAAGTGGGGAGAGGCTTGGCCCCTTGGTGCTCTGAGGAGGAGGAGGTCAGCTACTCCTTTTTAAACCTACTCCGGAGCTTCTCTGGCCATCTCAAACATAGAGAACATGCGAGAAACATACTAGCATGATCTCTAGCAATAGACACACTAGCATATGTACTCAATACCCATACCAATGCTGGGTCAGGCATTCAGATACATTCCTAGGCCAGATTTAAGCTCTAGCTGTCCCTTGACACCCAGAAAAAGTTCCTTCAGCCTTCCCTTCCCTGATCTGTGGGAAGTCCTCAACCAGGCTCTGCAAATTTCTGTGAACCAGTGTTCTTTCAAGCACTTCTACTTGGGGGCATTATTTTCCAGTCCTCACTGTTTTCATATTTGGTCTCCATGTCATTGCTCCTTGGGGAAACTCAAGCCTACACTTTAATTTCATCAACACACACATGCACACGCACACATTTATGTCAAGGAGGGGACACTTCAACACATGTTTTGGGCATAAAAGGACTTGCATGGAGAACTACAAACAACATCAGCTGGTTGTGCTCTTCACATCCTTTCAATCCGCTGCACAACCTGCTGTTCATGTTCCTGATACCTCTTTTGTACTTTTGTACTTTTGGGGCTTCTTTCTTTTTCTTTCTTTCTTTCTTTCTTCCTTCCTTCCTTCCTTCCTTCCTTCCTTCCTTCCTTCCTTCCTTCTTTCCTTTTCTTCTTCTTTTTTTTTTTTTTTTTAGGATTTTATTTATTTGACAGAGAGAGACCTAGAGAAAGAGGGAACACAAGCCAGAGAGTGGGAGAGGGAGAAGCAGGCTTCCTGCTCAGCAGGGAACCCCACAAGGGCTGGTTCCCAGGACCCTGGGATCATGACCTGAGCTGAAGGCAGACACTTAACAACTGAGCCACCCTGGTGCCCTGTTTCTTTTCTAGTGCAAAGCAGGTTAAGCTAAACACTGGCACGGTGGTCCTGGCCAGCCCATTCCCTCCCCTTTTGTCCTCAGGAGCCCACCAAGACATTTTCTTATAACAAAAGTAATTCCCTCCCCATGAAGAATTATGGTTTAGGCTCTTAGAATGGTGTTTCATGTCACCACTGTCCATAGTGGAGACCCTCCTTTCCACCTCTTAATCCTATTCTTTTGAGTGGCTGCTAGTTTTTCTAAATTTTGGCTTTCAGAACTGAGAAAGACATGAAATGACTATTTTACCCTAGAAATGAAAAATGGAGTCTTTTTCTTCTACCTATGGGCACTGCCAGGTGTCCCTCTAAAACGTAAAACCAAGAAGCAGACTATGTAAATCTCTCCCAAACATGGGTCAACTTGTGCTATTAAAGTGGGACATGACTGGGTGGCTCAGTTGGTTAAGGGTATGACTCTTGTTTTTGGCCCATGTCCTGAGCTCAGGGTCCTGAAATCGAGCCTGCTGTTGGGCTCTGTGCCCAGCAGAGAGTCTGCTGGAGACTCTCTCTCCTTCTCCCTCTCCCTTTGCCCCTCTCTCTGCTCCTGCATTCTGTCTCTCTCAAATAAAGTAAGCAACTCATTTCAAATATATACAAATAAATAAAGTATATCACATATCTATGGTTTATGTCTTTGTTTTGGTCCTCCCAAACAGGCCCTAAGACAAGGACTTGGATCCAAGTAGTTTATTAGGGAAGTGATCCTGAGATATTGGGGAAGTAAGATGAGAAGGAGGAAAGGCTGTTCAAAAGGTAGGCTCAAGGCAGTGACCTCTGCAAGCTATGGAGTCCAATCCTTGCTGACCCAAGAGCCTGGGCAGGCAGACACGGCTTAGAGTTGTCCAGGGAAGGGCAAGCACAGATAGCATCAACCCAGCACAAGCTGGTTGGCAAGTGGCCTTAGCTGTGGACCTAGGGAATACGGGCTGGACACCAACTCCCTCTGCTACAGAGAACTAAGGGGATTTCTTTTCCCAGTATAATTAGCAGAGTGCCTATCACGTACATACTGTATATATTATTACTTTATTTGAGTCCTCCAGAAAATCTATGCAGTTAGTGTTCTCCCTGTTTGAGAAGAAGATGCCTGGAGGGTCAGGCATTTAAGCACCATGCCATGGCTATGCAGCTGATTCTCAAACAGGAACAGGGTTCAACTCTTACATCTGATTCTGGAGGACAGTCTTGAGAAATGGCCATCACAAATTCCCTCCTAATAAGTACACGCAGTGACATTCATCAAGATATGTATGGTGTCCACCACCACCCTAAATCTGTGCTGGCCCATCACTACTTTGACCAACACTATGTGGCAGGGTTAACACCATCTCAGTCCTGGGATGAAGACCTACTTGGTTCACAGCCTCCCATTTCTCTCATGAAGTCAGACACCAGGAAGAACGTGGGCCACCCTGAAACCGCCATTCTGTGAGGAAGCTCCAATTAGCTTCATGGAGAGAGGCAGTCACGTAAACAAAGAGTTCCTCGGCCCTCCAGCCCACCCCAGAGGCCAGAGGAACATACCACATGAGTGCCTTCTGGCAGTGCTGTGAGGAACAGAACCACCCGGCTGAGCCAAGTCAGCCCACAGCACTGTGGAAAGCAACAAACCATCCCTGTTTTAAGCCACAACATTTTGTCATGGTCTATTCACTGAATAATGTCATTTTCTTTTCCACAGCCACAGTATGTATGTACCTTGGATAAGTGGAATCATTTTTAAGATAAAAAACAATTAAATAAAAAGGGTTTGAGAGGAAAATCTTAAGATTTCTCTCAGGCATCATGTAATGTTGAAGCCATTCCTGGGGAATGATTTCCCTGTCGCTATGGAACGGGCAGTGATGCACAAGCAGGTTGCAAATAGGAGCACAGCAGGATGTGTAGGCTTAAGGCCTGACCCTGTTCTGAGCCTAGCCTAGTTCATCAGTGTGCCCATGTGCCTTGGATTTGCCTCACTCTGTCTCCACGAACATATCTAGATACATCAGCTTCTTCCTAGAAATTATTTGGGTTCTCCAAATTAGGAAAATAACAGAATACTAAAAGAACAAATAGTTCTCTAGTTTAGAACATATTTGACTGTCTACTCTGTGCCCATTGCCAGGGACCGAGGAGTGAACAAGTAAACAAGGTTTTTACCATCACAGAGACAGGGAGAGGGTCAGTAAACACATAATTACATAACTAACAATCTAGCACTGAGTTATTCTAATTAAATAGGATAAAATGTCAGTCCAGTCCAGCCTGGGAAGAGGAAGAAATCTTCTCAGACTAAGAAATACTTACACGGATGCTTAGCAAATCAATAGGAACTGGCAGGTAGAAGGTGGACACTGGGAGCCATGGATGTGAAGTCAGGAGTGTCAGGTGTAGGAAGCAGTGTGTACACAGGCCCTGTGGCAGGAAAGTGCTGACTTGGTTAGATAAAACTGACGGTTATCAGTAAGACCAAAACAGGGCTAGCAAGAAATCAAGAGATGAAAAATAAGGCTTAGGAGGTAGGCAAGGTCTTACAGGTTAACGTGAAGGTTAGGATAATATTCTCAGAACCATGGAGAACCCTGAGGGCTCTGAGTTCAGGAATGGCATTTTCCAATCTGTTTTAAAAGAGGATGGAGCTAGAGTATCAATATTACCCCTGGATATTTTGGTTCAGTTTTCAACTATTATTCCTCTGAAGTTATAGTAAATAAAATACACACACACACACACACACACACACACACACATATTATTTCTTATGTATTTATGTATGTATGTATTTATTTTTAAAAATACTGCTTGGTTTGCATCCATTATTAACCCTTGTTTCCGGGGCTCTCACCAAGGCTTGAACGGAAGAGAAACGAGGTATAGGCACTTTGACGGTCTCTGCCCCCAACTGCCACATGGGGGCAGCACTTCACTATGGTCATTACTGCAGGGTCAACCAGAGCACTGCGGATGCTGCTGAAGGGGCAGATCCTGAAATGCCAGGGAGACTTGGTCTTCCAGAAGACTACAGCCACTCTGCGACACACTTTATCACTCAGGCCTCCAGGATGTGCTCTAGTCCTCGTTCCTGTCTCTGACAGAGTCCACCCCAAGATGACCCCTCTGGAATCTTCATTTTGGCTCTCTCCTCAGGCCTCAGAGGTGTGAGACTGCTCCCAACAAAGGCTTATGCTCCAGGGCCTGGGCTGATCCCGGTGCTCCAGCCAGTGGCTCTTGAAAAGAGAGGCCTGACGCTCACCCACCTCATTGGTCCCACGGCAGCACCCCGAGACCCTTTGGGACCCTGCTAAGGCCCCGAGGGCCCACTGCACTACTTCAAAGGAACTGAGATGTCGGCAAAGTGTCTTGTTCACAATGCTACACACAAAGAAGAAACGATGGCAGATGCCAGGCTCATACCCAGAATGCACATTTGTATTAAATCTCTGTAACAAGGGCGCCTGGGTGGCTCAGTGGGTTAAAGCCTCTGCTTTCGGCTCAGGTCATGGTCCCAGGGTCCTGGGATCGAGCCCCGTGTCGGGCTCTCTGCTCAGCGGAGAGCCTGCTTCCTCCTCTCTCTCTGCCTGCCTCTCCACCTGCTTGTGATCTCTGTCTATCGAATAAATAAATAAAATCTTTAAAAAATAAATAAAAATAAATAAATAAATATCTGTAACAAGGTCAGAAGCACAACTTCAACAATACCAACTTTCTAAATGAAAAACAGACAAACAACAACAAAAACATAGGTTCGCACATACAAAATGTCTTGGTCCAAGTCACAGAGCAAGTCAAAGTCACCATTGGGATTTAAGTCAGCAACTCCCCATAAAGGCTGTGCTTTCCCCCTCTACCATGTGGCGGCAGAAACCCAAGGAGTGTTGGCCACATCATAACACCCACCCCCAGCCGCCCACCCTCACCTGCTCTGTTTAGTGAGGTAGCAGGCTTCAAGAGTAGTTTAATGTGGTTCAGCTGCTAAAAGACTGTCTTTTGAAAAAACAATTCGTGGGGTGCCTGGCTGGCTCATTCGGTAGAATGTCGACTCTTAATCTCAGGGTGGTAAATTCGAGCCCCATTCTGGGTGTAGAGATTACATTAAAAAAATAAAGTAAAATCTTAGGGGCGCCTGGGTGGCTCAGTCGGTTCAGCGTCTGCCTTCAGCTCAGGTCATGATCTCAGGGCCCTGGGATTGAGCCCCACATCAGGCTCCCTGCTCAGTGTGGAGCCTGCTTCTCCCTCTCCCTCTGCTGCTCTGCCTGCTTGTGCTCTCTCACTCTCTCTGTCAAATAAATAAATTAATTAAATATTTATAAATAAATAAAACCTTAAAATAATTAATGATAATTCAGGAGGAATTTAGTTTCACAAAGAAGACAGTCTCCTATAATCAATGATGCCTGAACATTTTTTGTCTAAAAGTACGCTATGTTCTTCTGTAGCTCAGTTCTGAAGAAGCTGAGCGTCTCTTCCATTCCCTGTTGCTTTAGTATCTACCTGTTCATCAAGGGCCTGCCTTTAATAAGGACTTTATTCCAGACATTGTATTTTTTGCTTCTCTGATTTCCATTTTTTTATAGTTTCCATTTCTTTACCAAAAAATGTCTCTTTTCCATCGCTATAAGCGTGTTTTCTCTTACCTCACTGGGAATAGTTAAGTCAGTTGCTTTAAAATCCTAAGGATTCGAATATCTGGGTCATCTCCAGAGTGGTTTGTGGTGTTGTCATTCTCCTGGTTTCTTAATATATTGAGTGATTGGGGATTCTGTTCTGGCACTGGGACCATACACTTTGGAGTCAATTATTTTTTTTAAGAAGAGTGCTAATGTTCATTTGTTTTTGCAAGAAAGTCGGGCTCTAACTGAAAACCCGCTTTCCTGGATAAGAGAACAATTCTATGCTCAGGATCCTAACCCACAGCAGGACTGCTTGACCTTGTGGTTGAGGCAGAGCCATGCACAGGATATCGGAGCCCCGACCCAGACTCTCCCTCTCCGGCAGCTGCAGTCACCCTGAACAGTGACCCGAGCTCCTCAAACCAGTAAAGGGACAAATCATCTGTTGGAGGTTTAGCCTCCCAGAATGAAACAGACTGGGGTCTGCCCTTGGCCAGAAGCCCAAACAGTATCATGTCATTCCCTTCTTTCAAGTACCGATTCCCCCCTGGAACTTTCTGCAGACCCCGTAGAGAATGTAAATACTCCCCTCATTTCAGCCTTTTAGCCACCTCCTCAGGTGGGCGGTAGCTTAGTCATCATCCCCGCTTTACTGAATAAGAAACAGAGGCTCAAAGAGCATAAATCATGGCTTCAAGATCAAGGTCACACAGCTAGTAAATGTCACAGCCAGGAATCAGACCTTGTTTGGCGGGGCTCTGAAGCCCCAGTTCTTACTCTTCGGGCTGTGACATCATCTCTGAGCAGCACAGTTGTCCCTCCTCAGCAGTGGTTGCAAGACAGCCATGGGTATCAGCGAGTTCTACATTGCAGAGGACCTAGAAGTGAGGAGAGCTGCTTAGGCTTGGATGGGGGTGTGGGGTGAGGGTGGGGGTGGGTAGGGAACTCAGGGGGTGGAGTGGGGAATGGAGTATAAGCATGTCCCCTGGACACGGAGCTCAGGGACACAAGAAGCACAATGGAGAGTCACCACAGGGGCTGAAGTAAGCTAAAATAAGCCGAGTTGTCAGATGGAAAGTCAGCCTATGACTTTCTCAAGACGTGCAGAGAACATTCTGCAGCATACTTAGAGGAAAGATGCAAAACTTCCCTAACTGGGTAGTCGTTGATAAAATCCGGCGCGATGGATGCCTACAGGTCCCTGGGCAAGAGCAAGGCTCTTCCTTATGGCACCACAGTGGCAACCAGTGTCTGATGGGCAAGACTACCTTGGAAGACCTCTGCCTCGTAACCACCTCATTCTTGTGTGGCTAGTACCTTCCAGCTTCATCATCGGAGAGGTAGGGCCCACACTGTGTCCTTATCAGATAGCACTAAGGAGAAAGGAGATAGGGTACGTGCAGCTTTTGCATGGAGCTCTGTATTACCAAATACAAAAACGTGAACACCATCTGCATGCCAGGAACCTCCTAGCACAGAGCCTTAAGGAACACAGGGCTTATCCATCTCTGCTTTCCTCTTTAATCTAAGTTACAACAACCTTTCAGTAAATGCCTGTTGGGCGTGCACTCATCTATTTAAACCCACAGTAGGTGAGCCTGTGAGGTGTATTTAGTACTGGTTCAGGCAGGGGAGAAGCTACAAAGGTAAATCAGATAAAGACTGTTCCTCCTAGGTATCTGGGAGAGGAGACAAGGGTGTCACAAAAACCCTTGCTAATCCACATATACCCCGTGGACCTACAATATCAGCTCCCAAGGAGCTTGTGAGAAATGCAGAGTCTCAGGCCCTGCTCCAGAGTCACCGAACCAGGAACCACATTTTAACAAGGCCCATGGGGGTCCATATGCACATTAAAGAAGTGCTGACATAGATTTCTGGTTGCAGTCAGAAGGCTCTGTGCAGGTGTGAATCAGCTGCAAGAAGGAGATTGTCTGCTGGAGGAGACAGGGCTTAGCACCCTTGCTGAAGCAGAAGCAAGAAGCACCTGATTCTTGATTTGGGTCTTGAGGGACAATCAGGATTTGTCAGTTGGGGAAGGCCAGTCCTGCTGGTGGGGACAGTGTCCTAACAAATAGCATGAAATATGGGAATGAGGACAATATTGTTTGCAAACCGAGATGGTTTGAAGAGTGACCAAAGGGAAGAAACTGAGACAGGAACCAGGACATAAACGCCTGGCTCCAAAGAGACAGGATTCAGTCCAAATGCTTGCTGTGCATGTCTTGCTGTCCCAGGGCCATTGCTGTCTGTGCCTGGCTGAGGGAATGAAAACGGATGCTGTCACCGCATATCCCAGTGGCGGTCTGGCTCAGAGGGTAGAGACAAAGCAAGTCGGAACCACGTTTAAGAGAACAGGAACTGGAGTGCAAGTTGTCAGAGAGGAGCCGGGTCTCGATTGCCAGTAAAGAGTGTGAGGCTGGAGAGCCAAGACAGGCCCAGGAAGTACATGTGCTGCTCACATCCTGGTCCTGACATTCAGGGATAACGTCCGCTAAGGTCTGACTCAAATCCCAAAGGTCCTGCAACCCGGGGTCTTCCATAAAGGAAAGTGTCTTCTCGTGCCTTCCATGGATGTGCAGCCCCTGGCTCTGTGGATGGGGTGCCCCTCCCCCAAAGTCCTGATGGTGCAGCGCTGTGCTCTCAGGGAGCGGTGGTCTTCCCTGCCAGGGACTGGCTGCTTGGCCTCGGTGTTCTGGGCTCACACACACACCATGGTAGGGGGACTGTTCTTGTCTCTAGCATTCATTAAAGGCAGTATTGGTGACTGGATTTCTAGAAGTAGAGACAGGGAAGGGGATTCTGGTGTGTTTAGGATGAGGAGAAAGGCAGTGATAGAAGCAGGATGGTGAAGAAGAAGGCTAAGTGAGCATATGGCATCAGCAGGAGACCAGCTTCAGCCTGATCCCACGGGGAGCTCTGACGAACCGAGAGCAGGTCTTTCCTGGAGGCAGAGGAAGCCAGCCTTTTGTACCCATGTGAAGTGTCACATGGTCTGAAGTGTCCTGGCACCTGCAGGCTGGCTTGACCCCCAGCTACCAGAGTCACATTCAAGCACAGACTGTAGCTCCAGGATCAGGGTGCCTGGCCATGAGTGATGCTCAGTGGTTGTCACTGCAAACATTTAAAGAAGCTCACCTGCTTCCCCACTTGAGCAGAACAAAAGCCTGGCCAGATTAAACCATCTACTAGAAAGGCTGTGTGTGCAGAGCACAGCCAGAGCTCCAGCTAACTACAGTAAGCCCCACTGAGCTGGAAAACCTCCTTCCCCAGCAGGGGCAGGGGAATGGAATATAGACTTTGGGGTGAAAGGGTTTGCTTTGGTTTTTTTTTTTTTTTTAAGATTTTTATTTATTTGAAAGAGAGATAATGAGAGAGAGAGAGAAAGCGAACACAGGGGGAGAATGAGAAAGAGAAGCAGACTTCCTACTGAGTGGAGAGCCCTATGCAGGGCTTGATCCTGGGACCCTGAGATCATGACCTGAGCTGAAAGCAGATGCTTAACCAACTGAGCCACCCAGGCAACCTGGATTTGTGTTGGTTTAAGGACTCTTTAAAAATCGCCTGCATCTTTTTTTTTTTAATCCCTCAAGTCATAAGCATAAGTTGTTTATTTTGAAAAAAATGTCTGAGTATCTTGGTTGTCAGATTTCAGAAGCAGAAATGCAAAACCCGAGTTTATTTAAATATGTAAAAGTCCTCTTTCTCAAGGTCTGAACATTGTAACAACTAGAAACTTCTTTGTGACAGATGAAAAGGCACCTGGCACTTTTTAAAAAGGCTTATTTCCATTGAACATGTAATTTTTAAAAAGATTGTTACATTTAAAAGCTTGCAGTAAACACACACACACACACACGCGTGTGCGCGCAAGATCAGATAACTGCGAGTTTGGTTCTTATAGACCCTCAGTCAGATATTCTCCAGCACCTCCTGCTCAGGTGGAGATGGTCACCATCCTTTGTGCTCCCATAATGGGAACTTCATCACATAAGCATCATTATTACCGCCCGCAGTAACAGCAACTGCTCATTTATTCTGTTTCAGGCATCATATCAGAGAGAGTACATGCATTATCTCCTTTGATATGTACCATATTTGGTATTGATACTATCTGGTAGTACTAATAGGAGATGTTGCTACTATTAGCTCACTTTACAAATGGAGAAACTGAGGCAGAGAGATTAAATGGGAGTTTGCAGAGCCCAGGGAAGATGGGAAGAAAGGACCACCAACCAGGGTCTCACCATGCCCTACCATACCTTGGCTTGGCCTCCACTAGGATCCTTTACTGGGAACCCACAGGGCAGCTCGTATGGTTTGATTTTTCTAGCAAATGTGACATTTGTCAGGCCAGGGATTTTATTACGCAGTAGTAGTAACTGGAAATGCCTACCCACCCACCCACCCCCAGCCATACACATAATCCAATGATCAAAACAAATTAGGAAGTGCTTCGGATCAGAAAAGTTTTCATTTTTTATGCAAAAAGAAGGAAGTAAGGTAGAGTCAGAGGGCCATGGGTTTGAAAGCAGCCAGACATCCCTATAAGCTCTGCCCCACTCCTCACGTGCAGTGTCCCCCAACTTGGGCATCACCTGCCTAACCTGTAATGTGGGATTCTTAGCCAAGTGCCCAGGTGCTGAGAAGAAAAGAGATACATATGTACACACACATACTTACATGTATATATACATATTCACATGTATATGTGGCTAAGTCTTGAACAACGCAGGGGTTGGGGTGCTGATGCTCAGCATAGTAAAAAATCCAAAAGTATGTTTTGATCCAAAACATGTAATTACTATTGGCCAGAAACCTTATCAATAACAAAGCATTTGCTTAATGCATATTTTCTGTGTTATATACATCATATTCTGTATTCTTGCAATAAAGTAAACAAAGAGAACATACATTTATAGAAGTATACTGTATTTATTGGAAGATATCCACGTGTAAGTGGACAAGTGTGGTTCAAACTGTGTTGTTCCAGGGTCAGCTGTATATGCATAGCTGTGTGTATGTGCACACCGAATACACACATGCTCACCCGTGTGTGTCATGCCTAACACAGTGTTCAGCTTAAATTCAGGCTGCAGCCAGAGTACCTTCCTCCTCCTTCCACCAGAAAACTAGACTCACCACAAGTCTCCTTCAAATAGCATCCTTCTCAAATGGAAGGATGTCAAACACCATCCAAAACAGCTCCTTTATGATAAGAAGGTCTTGTTTGATGATCAACCTATTAAGTAGAGTGTTTTGCAGTCGTTGCTGTTTGGAACACTTCCTTGAACATGGCCACAGAGATCTGGAGAGTCACCACAAACTGGTATTTCTAAGGAACTGTGCTATTTCTAACAACGGTAAAGTAGGAATAAACATATGTCAAAAAAAAAAAAAAAACACACACACACAAAGAAACATGCATAAAAGAAGTCAGCTCTGGACTGGCTTTAGCCTTGCAGTGGCCCTTTAAGAGGACAGGGCGTCCCAGCTCAGCGGCAGGCTTTGCTGGAGGCATTTCCTCCAGGCTCCCCATGCATTGTCTGCAAGGGAAACCCAGGCACCTTCAAACCCCTGGCAGAGTTCGGCCATTCTGGCTTCACCCCACAGAGCTTCAAGCTAATCCAGCGACTTGCACGTTGCCTGTTTATATGTTCAAAAACGAAGCTCATTGTAATGAGGATGTCTGTGATCTGTGTGCGTTATCTTGGTAACCATGTTTGAAGAGGAGGAAGATCCTTAAAATAACAGCCATTATCTTGGGGATTTGGCATCTGCCAAGTATTGTCTAGATCTTCACCCAGTAACAATGCTAAAAGTACCAGAAAAGATAATGATCTCTATAATATCACTGAGATGCTTAGCAAGGCAGAAAAAGCAAAAGGAAGGTACTTTAGTGCCTCCTCAAAGACCTGGCAGCCTCACATTTTGGGATTGTGGAGCATACAGAGTAGTCAGCAAAAAGGGTGTCCTTATGATAGTGAAACTCTCCAGGAAACATGTTAATTGTGCATGGGGAAGAGACATACCCAGTAGCGTGGGATCTGGAAAAATCCAGGCTTCTCAGAAAAAGGGAGGGGCAAAAGGACCAATGCTTTCATTCACAGTTGCATGCGTTAATTATCTTCCCTCCCACTTTTGTGTGTGGTTTGAGTCCTGTTTGGTGGGGGTTTGTGTGTGTTTCTTTTCTTTTCTTTTCTTTCCTTTTCTTTTTTTTGTCTGTAAAATTACTAGCTTTATTTTTATTTATTTTTTATTGTTATGTTCAATTAGCCAATATACAGTACATCACTTTTTTTGATGTAGTGTCCAACGATTCATTAGTTGTGTATCATGCTCAGTGATGTGTTTCTCAAATCCTTTAGGGAAGTAGGCACAGACACCTTAACCAGCAGAAAGGAAAAAAAAAAAAAGCTCAAGGCACCCTGGTGGCTCCATTAGTTAAGTGTCTGCCTTCAGTTCAGGTCATGATCCCAGGGTCCTAGGACTGAGCCAGGCATGGGGCTCCCTGTGAAGGGGGGAGTGTGTTTCTCATTTACCCTCTGCACTTCTCCGAACTTGTGCCCTCTCTCTCTTACTCTGCTCTCTCAAATAAATAAAATACTTGAAAAGAAAAGAAAAGCACAGTTGGAATATGTATGATAAGAATCATTTGTATCATTTCAATTGTTCTTGGATTTCAAGGATAGTTAAGCTTATAGCGATTATTTGGCAGAAAACATCTTTAAATATGAAAAGGAACACGGCCTTTAATCCTGCTACTTAAAAACAATGATAGCAATCACCATTCCCTCTAATTATACACACTTTTTTAAAAACTTAAGTTTCCACAAAAAAGTCGTAAGAGTCAAAGAACTCCCATATACTCTTTACAGAGATTCACCTACTGCTTCACCTTTTACTGTCTAAACCATTTGAGGCTAAGTTATAGACATCCTGCATACTCACTTCCTAAATATTCTACTTGTGTTTTCTTAAGAACAAAGATATTCTCTTACACAATCACAGAACAATAATCAATATCAGATAATTTAACACTGAACCATACTATTATCAGATGTACTGGCCACACCGAGTGGTGCTGGCTGCCAGTGATGCCCGTGCTAGTCCATTCCCCCTCCCCAACATCCAATCCAGTACCACATATGTTCAATTGTCAGTTCTCAAGAGCCCCTCAGCATGGCGCTCTTGACTTTGATGTTTTAAAAAGTAGAGGTCGGTTATTTTGAAGACTGTCACTCAGTTTGGGTTTGCCTGATGTTTCCTAATGGACTGATTCAGGTTATGCATTCTGGGCAGTAATGCCACAGACATGCCTGGTGTTCCCATCAATATATCATCTCAGATGTTATGCGGCTTTGTCTTATCCTATCTTGCTGATTTTTAACTTCCATCCTTGGTTTATGGTAGTGTTCACCAGCTCTCTTCCCTCTATAGTTTCTAGTTTCCCCTTTCACACACCAATTTTTTTTAAAGTAAGTTCTAGGGGCGCCTGGGTGGCTCAGTGGGTAAGCCTCTGTCTTTGGCTCAGGTCAGGATCTCAGGGTCCTGGGATTAGCTCTGCATCAGGCTTTCTTCTTGGTGGGGGGCCTGCTTCATCCTCTCCCTCTGCCTGCCTCTCTACACTTCTACACCCAGTGTGGGGCTTGAACTCACAAACCTGAGGTCAAGAGTCATATGCTCTACAACCGAGCCAGCCAGCCACCCCCTTCTCATACTAAGCAAAAATCTTAGACTTTTTGGTCTTACATTAACCAACAATTTTACTAGGACTTTTTATTTCATAAAAGATAAAGAATTTCACTTGAATTCACCAAAGATGGCTAGTAAAAGAATATGGGGGCATTGCAGCTAAGAATTTGTTCCAGAGTCTCTGCACTGCAGTAGGGGGCAAGAAGATCTCAATTGTCCCTCTCCCATCTGATCAGGTAGCAGTGAGAGAGAGGACACACCTGAGGTCATGGAGACACTCACCAGGCAATTTCCACCTGTCCACCAAAGTCAAAAGCATTGGTTCTCAAACTTGACCACAATCAGAATTCTCTAGAGGGCTCATAAAAACACAGCTTCCTAGGACCCCAAGTTGATGATTCAGATTCTAGGGCACAGAGTTTGCATTTCTAGCAAGGCCCATAGTCTCACCTGAAAAGTCCTTGGCCATCTCAAGGATTACTGACCTTCAACTCCTTGTGTCACTTCTATTTACTACAGGCTATGAAAATCACCTCAGTTCAATCACTAAAAAAAAAAAAAAATTATGATGTTAGGAAAATTGAAAATCCATTCCAGCTGCTCTGCTCTAAAATCACTCCTTCCTCATTTATAAGTAACCAAAGTGCTTATATAATATGTAGACTCTGGAATTTCAGCTTCACGGATCCTGGTTCATGCAGCCAGGGACCCAACCCCAAAAAATCTCAGAGGCACATTACATACCCATGGACCACCCCCCACCCAGATCAGCTGTAGCAAATCCTGGTCTTTTTTACCAGATCCTCTTATCCAATTTCTAGAAAAAGGGATTCAAATTCTGGCTTCCATTAAAATCATCCAGGGAGTGTGCTAAAAATGCAGATCCCAGACTGCAGCTTCCCACCTCACCCCAGTGTTCTCAAGTCAGCCAGACCCCAAGCCTGCACTTGACCATATGCCCCAGGTGAATCTGAGAAGCATTGTTTCCCAGGAAAGTGATAGCTCCAGTCTTAGGGCTCTGCACAATGAGAGTCAACTCATCACTCAGCAAATATTGATTTTCAGCATGAATTGTTTTAGCAAAACAGAGAAGCTGGAACTTGCTAGAGTAATTGTTCCTAATGGTATGAAAACACATCTCCTGGGGCTGTTCCAGATGGTGCCTTTGAAGACTACCTTTACCCAGCTTCTAGAGGGTTGGCAGGGAAGAGATGAGAGTGTACACGTCAACTTTAAATACATGTTCTCTTTCTTTGAACGTGGTCCCATGCACACTTTTCTAGCCATACAAAACTGTTCAGACACTGTCAACACTCAGAGGTCCTCCAGGGAAGACACCACCCAGAATGTAAGTTATTGCCAAAGTGATGAGGAGAAATGTTCTCCTATTAGGTAAAACCCACCAGGGTTCCATCAGCACTAGGAACAGACGGGAAGGAAGCCCTCTCCCCTAGTCTTGAGTTCCCTGGGTCCCTGCCCCCCACCCTCCTGGCTCTATCTTGGCAACTTCTCTTGTCTACAGAAGTCTGAACACATCTTCAGGGCTGTCTGTCATTGTGAAGTGTGCCCAGGTCCCCCAAGATGAAAGGGAGCCATGCTCCCTAAATCCTAATGCAGTCTCCAGTCTGGCCTATATGCATTTGAAGAGTACCTTGTTTGCTTGACTAACTTCTCACAGTGGATTGTGATCTCACAAGAGAAGACACCAGGCTTTTGTTTTCATCCTTGTAACTAACTTAGTTTCTTTCTTTCTTTCTTTCTTTCCTTTCTTTCTTTCCTTTCTTTATTTCTTTCTTTTACAGATTTTATTTATTTATTTGACAGAGAGATAGAGGGAGAGCACAAGTAGGCAGGCAGAGGAAGAGGGAGAATCAGGTTCTTCGCAGAGCAGGGAACCCAGGACCCTGGGATTATAACTTGAGTTAAAGACAGCCGTTTAACCGACTGAACCACCCAGGTGCCCCTCATCACTGCAGCTTTCAAAATGCTTAGTTCAATGCCTTGAGCATTCAAAAATTAACCTGGATGGATGGATGGATGGATGGATGAATACCCAAGCCCTGGAAAGACAATGGGGATAGGAGGTAGGAAGCCACTTTCTGAGAGTCAAGCTGTAGGGCCTAGGACAATACATCAAGGACAAGAGAAAAGCCACAGGCAGGGGTATGAGGTGGGCGACAAGGCAAGAGTTCAGCTTCGCCATGTGTTTGGAGGAAGGCAGTCTCCATGCTCAGTGTCTGATGCAGGACTTCTTGAGGATAAGTAGTCCCAAAGCCTGGAAAATGGTTAACTAGTGGGCAGGCGTGAGGCCTCTCTGATTATGGGCCACAAGACAAGGTGGGGGGCAGATGTGTTCAAGTACTTCCAAGAACAGAGGAAATTAGACCCACTCCCCTCACATCAAATTTGCCTGTTGGATGTTGGTCATTGACATTTTCTAAACTAGAGACTAATGTTGACTGAGCATACACAATTGACCCTTTCTTGCCCTCTGCCTTGTCTTGTTTTCTTTTGTTTTGTTTTGTTTTTTAAGTAGGCTCCACATTGAGTGTGAATCCCAACACAGGACCTGAACTCACAACCCTGAGGTCACAAGACCTGAGCCAAGATTAAGAGTCAGACTTAACCAACAGAGCCACCCAGGGGCCACTTATCCTCTGCCTTGTCTTAAACAGACTTTATTCAGGTTTCTTTCTTTGGATTGGTCTTTCATTTCATGATGAAAGAGTAATTTAAACATAGATAAGCCCATGAAGTATCATGCAGGTTGAAAATGCATTCGACACTGAAGTGCACATTCACGAGCTCTGAGCCTTGTTTCCTGAGAGGCTGGTGATTAGGAAACCAGAAGGATTCTACTGATACAGACAAAAGGAGAAGGGCCATGAAGAGGAGAACCCAACTGCCTGTTCTGACCCCTCCACCCACATTCAGCTGGACAGGCCTGGGAGCAGCCTTGCAGGGCCGCTCCTCACCGGTGGGTCCTGTCGAAACAGACTTTTGCTTTTCAGAACTCCACTGTTTCCACGCCCTCACCCTCTCCACCCCATCCCTGGTAATCACTTTTCAACAGACTGCCTTTTCTCTGGCTGTGGGACTGGTTTTGCAATTGCTTTTCTATTTTTCATAAACAGCACATTTTGGTGGTGATACAAATGATTCCGATACCTTCCAAAGAGCAAAAACCCAGCAAGCCACCAACCATAAAAAGAGCTGTCATGCATTGCTTTGAACACACACAGCAGGGTGGCACCGTCTAGTTTTTTTTTCTTTTGAATATTCAGAAAATGCAGACTGTATACTGAAAGGACTTTATTATAGTGACTGTTTTCTGCTGAAGTTACTTGAGTCATGTTTGATGACTCTCTTTAATAGAAGTGATTTAGAAGACTTCTAAAGAGTTTGCTGCTGCTGGCAATGGTAACATGGATGTAAGGATGGATGTTCTTTAGATTAGTCTTTATCAATGCTGTCTCCCTGCCTTCACCCTAAGAGGATCTGCTCCTCCTGCCCACACACGAGGATGGACCAAGCGTTGGTGCTAACTGACCCTGCCCGCTAACCACAGCTTGGTGATCCAGGATGGGGTATGGATCCAACCTATCAGATTCACTTGCTTGGTCATCTGAATGGAGACCCTGGGAATGATTTATCTGGAAAGTGATAGGTTGCCAGAAGGTGAAATTTGGGGTCTGGGACAGCTTGGAGCACCACACAGACAGCAAGAATTTCTGTCACATACCAACAGGGTATCCATGAAGAGACTGACAGAAGCAAGACACCGTGGGGTTTCTACTCCACCCCATTTGAAGACAGAGTGTTGGGAGACAATCCATCTCAGTCTCTCTCATCTCTGCATTCTATGTGCTCAGGCCTTTACCCTTTTCCCAAGGCTGTTTGTACAGCAAAAGCCTTGGGAGACATGGATAATGTCTGGTTGGGGCAAAAGGCAGATCTGTCTCCTGATCAGGATAATAACAATAATATCTCCCTCAGGAGCAAAGATGGGGCAGTTTGCTACCTCTCTTTATAAGATTAGGAGTCTTTAAACTCAGAATTCTTCAGCTGTGATGCAAACCTCCATAAACTGTGTGTGCCCAGCACACACGTGAGCCCACGTCCCTGGCACCTTCCTGAGCTGGGGGGTGCAGGGGACAGGGGAGAAGAGGGGGGATCTCAACAGGAAATCCATGCCCCTGCTGAGCCCTAAGAGATGAAGTCCATGCCCCTGAGCCAAGACTTGAGCCAGCTTCCAGGAGACTGTGGTCAGCTGACAGCTTTCAAGTAGGGTCAGTCTTCAACCCTTTGCAGTTCTTGACAAAGTGTTAAGCAGCAGATGATTGCTTGAGAGTCTACTCTGTCCCAGACCATGACAGGTAGAGCATGGTGTTCCAACAGAGCAAAACCCATCCTTAAATCGAGAAGCTTAGAATCTATCTAGGAGTCATTCCTACAATGAACTCTTTTAGCTTCCAGAGAGATTTTCAGGAACTTCATCGTGAGTCTATTTTTATATAGCCATTATAACCTGAACACAAGGAAGGCAGAATTCTATGTATTGATTTCTGTGTCTTTCAGTTGTGGGAAGATGTGAATTTCCAAAATGGGCTGAGGGGCAAAAACATTTTTCAACTGCTTCTCAAATCCTCCTGGAAAGGTGGAAGAAGAACCAGAATGGCTACTTCTTCCCACGGTAAGTAAAATGTTTAGGAACAGAATGTCCAAATTAATCACTTGACTCCTGTGATAATGTTTGTAATGCTAAGTGGTGAGAACATATAAGATTCAGGATCCCATACTAAGCATTATATGGATGCTACATGAGTCTGCTGTATTGAACTGTCCCACACACAATGAATGTGAGATAAATGCCTACTAGCACTAGTATCAAATGATCTCATAGAATGAGGTGAGAACTCTGTGTTCATGTCTTAGAGATGAGAAAAGCAGGCTCAGGAAGGTCAGTGGCTGTCCCAAGGATAATGGGCTAGAGTGTTTCTGGCTGCAAGTAACAGAAAATACACCAACAAGAATATAGGACAAGAATGTACATTACTTCACATAAGAAGAAGTTCAGTGGGAATAGTGCCAGAGTTGGTCGTGCCATCAGCTCTCAACTATTACCAAGCACCCTAGTTCCTTCCTGCTCCCTACCCTACCATCTTCAATATACTGGCTATTATATTAGATAAGTGTTCCACCTCACAGTCACAAAGTGGCTGTAGCCACTCTACGCATTATATATGTTCCTGCTGGAAAATAGCCAAAACTGTCTCAGAAGCTACCCCCTGCAACTTCAATAATTTCCCTCATGTCTCTTTGGCCAGAGTTAGGGCCTATGCTCACCTCCAAAGAAATCACAGATTCTGGGGAGGGAACCAACTTGAGCACCTGAGTGTATTTAAAGTGAAGTCTTAAACAAAATCAGAGATTTACCCACAAGGAAGAGGCGATGGTGAAGTTTGGTAGACAGGCAGCAATGGCTGAAACTTTGTCAAAACCAGACTGGAACTCTGGGAACTAAAGGTCCCACTCTTAATCTCTAATGCTATACTTTCCATTACAATGGACTGGTCTAGATTCCCATGGTTCAGTTCCCATGGTGGCCACATGTGACTATTGAGTGCCTGAAATACAGTTAATGTGACTAAGGCACTGAACTTAATTTTTTTTTTTAAGGTTTAATTCGAAGAGCCACATAGATCTATGATTTTGACAGTGCAGGAACAGCATTGCCTGTGGCATCTGACAGGGTCTAATGCTGTACAAATATCATGCAAAACACAAATGTAACTTAAATTTTCCAACAGTCAGAGTAAAAAAGATAAAAAAGAAACAGGTAAAACTCATTTTATAATACATTCCATTTTACCTCCATATCCCTATCACTTCAACAAAAAACCAATTTAAAAAAGATGTTTCCTATTCTTTTTTTGCTCACTCAAAGGTCTGAGATCTGACGTGCAAACGTTCAGGAGCCATATGGCCAAGTCATCTGGAGATTTCAGAGCATTCATGTCAAATAATCTTTCCTGATACTGGTTCACCCCTCTGGGAAGTGGGCCGGACAAGGAAGTGAGACTCAAAAGGCAATACCAGTGGCTCTCAGACTCAAGTGTTACTGCAGGGCCCTGGAAGGCTGGTGAGCACTCTAGCTGGTCCCCGCCTTCAGTGTTTTGGACTCAGCAGGTCCAGGATGGGTGCTTCCAATAGGTGGCTTGGGTGCTGGCCGCCAAGCCCACACTAGGAGCACAGGCGCCGGAAAGGAGCCGCCCATGCTTACACCTGCCCTGAGCAGAGGGTTCAGGGCGGAACCCATGTTGTGTCTTCCAGCTCATTCTCTTCTACACCCAGAACAATGAGACCAGGAGGCTGGGATGGTAGAAAACAACTCCAGAGAACAGAATGCCGCTTCATTTCCTCACTCCAAGTGATAGACAGCCCAGTCTGGATACGTGATCCGGATAGCGCACGAAAACTGCTCCTGTCCCAGACCCGTGCCTTTCTCATGCCAAATTTCTGGTTATCTCACATGATTTTTGGTTCACTCTCTTTTCAAGGAAGTCATTTAATAGGTAATAAACTCCTAAAGGAAATCCTCGACCTCACAGTAAAGTCTTTGGGGTGGAATGGGACTGCGTTGTCACCGTCCTGACCACATCACTGGAGTCCAGATGGGAATCTGAAGAAGAGCCGATCATGTACATCGCTTCTGAAAATGCCATGCACTCAGCTCCCGGTAAATTATGCTTCACTATACCCAGCAGAAGCTATCAAAGCCAAGCTGAGCTGCTGAGAGCACTTGAGATGATTTTCTAATCAGCAGATGAGAGAAGTGGCTCTCCGGACAACAGTCATCACGCTGCTGAGGGTCAAGCCTCTCCTTGGTGCATGGTTATTTGCAAAAGAAGCTCTTCTGGAAGACCTGTGGCCCAGATGCTTGGAGGCTCTGGCCTAAAGAGCACATCAGAAGAATGGAAATAGAGGAGATTAATCATATTTCCAACAAAGGCGCTCTTCTCTCTGGCTTGGGGGAGGGACTGTGAGGCCTCTGCTCCACCCTCGCTGCCCTGGCTCAGCCTTGGAAATTCCACCAGCCCTCCAGCAGCTGGGGCCAGCTGGGTCCCTGGGCCGCCTATCACCACCCAGAGAAGGACACTCAGACCCAGCCCAGCTCCAGCTCTGCACTGCTTGTAACAATGGGCAGGGGACCAATTTGGGCCTGATGTTAGATATTTAATTAACAACCCCAAACTGGCCCCTATATAAACATCCAACAGCAAAGGACAGGGGAGCTGAAGGACAGCTTACAAATGGAGTTTGCCCCCTTGTCCCCCCACTTTTACTCAGATGAATGTCTCACTTTGTTTTCTGTCCCAGTGGAGAAATGTGGCTGGTCCCCTTTCAGTGGTACTTAGTCCCTTGGGAGAGCACAGCAATGGGCCCCTGACCACCGTAGCCTCTTCCCACCTGAGTTCTAACAGGGTGCCCCTCTTGAGCTCTGTCTCTGAGCAGAGAGGTCTCTGATTTTCCGGATATTTCTCCTGGCCCCTTCCTTCAGCCAGCCACCCAGGAGGCAGAGTGATCTCCACACACTGTGGCCCTCAGGCTTCCTGCCTCTTAATAAGTCCTTTTAGTTGAGTGTTGCCTCAATATGCATTAGAATTACCTGGAGAGCCTTTAGAATATTCAGGAGTGATACCTGCTCCTTGCACCTCACTGAGTTTGACAAAGGGGGTCATCTGCTTAATGTCAGTGTATTTGGGGCAAAACCAGACATGCCCAGGAACTTTGAACAAGCAAGCACCAGAGACTTAGGATGGAGTATTAATAATAATAAACATATATTGGTGTTTATCACTGCCAGATCCTTTCATAACTGTTTTATGTATGTCAGCTTGTCCAATCTGAACAACAGCCCCTTTGTGATGGGACTAAGATTAATGTCATTTTACAGGGGGAGGAAATGGAGGCACAGAGTTTGAGTAACTTGACCAACGTCACATATCTGGTAAGCAATGAGCTGGGGTACAGATCAAGCCAGTCACGTTACACTATGTTGCCTCCAACAAGTCTGCTGTTCAAAACTGACCTCCTGCCCCCCAGTGTCAGCACAAACAAAACTCCCAAGTAACTCAGCCTCATGACTTTCTTGACTTTGAGAAAGAACCTCCATATCAACCTGAATTTCCCAACCTCCTGTTCTTCTAGTCCATGAGATTTTTTTCATTATGATGATGCTGGGGTGAAGACAGTGATTCTCGGTATCAACTCAACTTTGTTTTCATCATTAGAGCAATTTTTCAAAAGCAAATATACCCTTGCCAATCCCAACCCCAACCTGATGAGGCCTGATGGAATCTGAGGACAAAGTAGGGAAACAGAATGGGCAGAAGAATGTCCATCTCAGGACAAGGTAAATGTGACCCTCCTCCCCCCAGGTCCATCTCAGGAGGGGTTCGGCACTGTGAGTCCTCATTATCTAAAGAATTCAGTTGCTTGAGTGGTCCACATCTCAAATGCCTCTCTGACCCCTCCCTAAATATACAGTCTGGGACCAGAATGATTCCCTGCTCCTGGCCTTGAACATAGACACATTGTTTTCAATACAGGTTAGATATAAAAGCACTGTCGGTAGAAACCAATACATCTGACAACAAAAGCTTTAATAATAATTCATGGGAGAGGGTATTGGGGACCTCCACCATGACCTTAACTTTTTGCTCTCTGAAAGCAGCCAACCGATGGAACATGGGACAGTGTGGTGCCAAGTGAGAGGAGACAGACATCCTCTTTAGTCTCACTACCTAAAGAGGGATAGAAAAATAAGTAACCTGGATAGCCCATACTCACTGAGTGCTGACCATGGTCAAGTACTTCCCCAGTCACTGTAGGTATGCCATTGTGATGGATCCTCATGGTGCTCTACCAAATAGTACCGTAATACCCACTTTCCAGATGTGGAAACTGAGGCACACAGAGACAGAGGAATTTGCCCAAGGCTGCATATCTGGAAGGAGGTGAAGCTGGATTTGAACCAGGCAGCCTAGTTTCAAGGCCTACCTGCCCTGTGTGTGCCAGGAATGCACTGGAGGGCCTGCTCAGCTTCCTGCTGCAATAGTTGTGGCACAGACATGCAGCTCGTGCTTGTGCTGTTGCCAGCGCTCCAAAGGCTCCTTGTGTAGACCTCGCAGACCTACACTCCCAGGCCATCCTCTGCCAAAGGTCAAGGAGCCATGCAGACCCCAACTCTGACCTGGACAGCTGACTTATATATATTCCCTAAAGACTACGTCACCCTCTCTTTCCCCTATAAGAGTCTCTCCCTTAGAGACAACGAGGAAAATGGGAGCAGAGGAAAGGACAGACCCATTTAAGGAGAGTCCATAAAGAGGAGGAGGGCTGCTAAGACAAATATTTTATTATTTATTTTTATTTTTATTTTTATTTCTTAAGACAAATCTTTTAAAGGAACCATTTGAGTGGCAGAAATTGGGGACAGAGATTAGACTTCGCCACTATGTTGCTTAGGTGCTTATCACCTGTGTTCTGCCCCCCTCCAAAAAAATCCTGGGTGAATAGCAGTCAGCAGCCTCCAAGCCCTATGAAAGGTCACCTCCAGCTGGCCTCAAGTATCTTACCACCTTCTCTTTGGAAACTACTCCAGCCACTGGGCACTGGAACTGGAACCCCAACCCCTGTTCCCCCCCAACACACACCTCTGGTTGGCCTGTAGCCACTTCCACATACACCAAAAGCTTTTCAGGACTGTCTTGAAGGGAGTCTCAAGGAGGCCACTACCGGCCTGATCTGGGGTTCCAAAGGGCCAGCATTACTATGAGGATAATCTTCCAAGGCAAATCCCTACTTCACTAATTCTACTGTGCCCCTTGTGGACTAATAGGGACAGGGCTGTGGGGCTGTCTGCTGGGTCCTCACACTGGAACTGTCTAGTCCAGGATCATCTAGTCCAGGGGCTTCAATGGGCACTTTCTGGAGTTTGGGAGAGGAGGAAATCCAGCCTGGAACACAAATCTTTCTGCACCGCCCTTCCCCAGGCACATTTCCAAGTCTACATTGGAGATGCCTCCTAAGTTAATACCCGGCTCCGCGTAGGTTTCGGGGCATCTGGCTCTGGGGCGAGCTGTTTCCATCTGTGAGGTCTAGCACAATGGGCACAGGACAAGATAGCTGGCCTTCTTTTATGGCATCTCTGCTTTGGTGCGTGTGCACCTCCGTTCCTGGAGGCCACCCTACCCCCACCTCAACGACATCTTGCTAAAAAGGTCCTGGTATTTGTGGTTGCATAGAGTGCGGGGAGGGGGCGACCTGGATCTTGTAGACCTAGAACTTACCGCGATGCCTACAGGAGGTTCAGTATCCACCTAAGTGACATGAGTTTTAAAAAGTCGTACAGACCCTGCAGGTATTCAAGAGGGTCACAGGGGTTGAGGGGGGGGGGGCAGGGTGGACGTCAAGCGCCTGGCAAATGGCTCCGCACCCCCAGGTTAGTCCCCTGCCATCCCCAGAGCCGCGTCACTCAAACGGAGGACTCAGGGACCCTCCCCCACTCCCCCGCTCCAGCCTCGTGGCTGCAGAGTACAGAGCAGGGGGAGGGAGCGGCAACCGGCTGGAGAAGAGGCCACGGGGCCGGGGGAACGGATCTAAAGTGAAGGAAGACCTGCGGCGGGGCTGGATCCCGGGCGGGGGCCCGGATGGTAGTGCGGCCCGGGAGCGGAGGTGGGCGAACGGGGCGGGGCACGCGGGCGCGGGGACTGGGGCGCGGGATTGGAGGGTGCTGCCGGCGGGCCTGCCGCCGGCTCTTCAGGCGGAGCAGGGAGAGGCGCGTGCCTCTGCGCCGGAGCCCTAGCCCAGTCTGCTCCGCTGCGCTCCGCAGCTCCGGGAGGGCACCCCTGGGCATGAGCGCTTCCCCGACGCTGCCCCCGGGGGGCGAGGAAGATCTCGAGAAGGCCTGGTCCCCAGCGGTCAACGCCAGCTGCGCCCCGGCCGGGGAGGAGGAAGCGGCGGCGGGGACCGGGGATGCGGGGGCAGCAGGCATGGTCGCCATCCAGTTCATCTACGCGCTGGTGTGCCTGGTGGGCCTGGTGGGCAACGCCCTGGTCATCTTTGTGATCCTTCGCTACGCCAAGATGAAAACGGCCACTAACATCTATCTGCTTAACCTGGCCATCGCGGATGAGCTGTTCATGCTGAGCGTGCCCTTCGTGGCCTCGTCGGCTGCCCTGCGCCACTGGCCCTTCGGGTCTGTGCTGTGCCGCGCCGTGCTCAGTGTGGATGGCCTTAACATGTTCACCAGCGTCTTCTGTCTGACGGTGCTCAGCGTGGACCGCTACATCGCCGTGGTACACCCTCTTCGTGCCGCCACCTACCGGAGGCCAAGCGTGGCCAAGCTGATCAACTTGGGCGTGTGGTTGGCGTCCTTGCTGGTCACCCTGCCCATTGCCATCTTCGCAGACACGAGGACGGCTCGGGGCGGCCAGGCGGTGGCTTGCAACCTGCATTGGCCGCACCCGGCTTGGTCAGCGGTCTTTGTGGTCTATACTTTCCTGCTGGGCTTTCTGCTGCCCGTTCTGGCCATCGGCCTGTGCTACCTGCTTATTGTGGGTAAGATGCGGGCGGTGGCACTCCGGGCCGGCTGGCAGCAGCGGAGGCGCTCCGAAAAGAAGATCACGCGGCTGGTACTGATGGTGGTAGCCGTCTTTGTGCTCTGCTGGATGCCTTTCTACGTGGTGCAGCTGCTGAATCTGTTTGTGACCAGCCTTGATGCCACGGTCAACCACGTGTCCCTCATCCTCAGCTACGCCAACAGCTGTGCCAACCCCATCCTCTATGGCTTCCTCTCTGACAACTTCCGCCGTTCTTTCCAACGGGTTCTCTGCCTGCGTTGCTGCCTCCTGGATGCCGCTGGTGGTGCTGAAGAAGAACCCCTGGACTATTATGCCACTGCTCTCAAGAGCAGAGGTGGGGCAGGATGGATATGCCCTCCACTCCCCTGCCAGCAGGAGCCCTTGCAACCGGAACCCAGCCACAAACAGGTCCCCCTCACTGGGACCACCACCTTCTGAAGAATGCTTTCACCTCCTCCCCAGCCTGGCCACCTCGAAGGAGTCTGTGCCGTCCTTACAACCCAGCAGACTGCCTGTCCCTGATGGTCACCTAAGAGCTGCCACCTGTTCCCACCACGGGCACCTTTTTCCAGCAGTCTCCATGCTAGCCCCAAGAGCATCAAAGCTCCTTTGCTTTCTCCCATCCCCAGGACTCTGGGTTTCAGGAGGATACCTCCATGGGGGTAGGACTCTTCTGAGTGCTGATCTATGATGTTAATTATCCTTGGACCTCTGACTATTTTCCCAGGGGTGGGAGGCCGGGGCATGCCAGGGAGGAATAGCCATCTGCCTATGACGTGTGACAGAATCTCTATCTCTGCCCGGGAGAGGACTGTCCAGAGGGTGGAGGCAGCCAGTGCCCTTACTCTCTGCAGATTCTTTGGCTGTGGTGGGGGCATCACATGTTTGATACAAAAAGGGAAGAAGGAAGATGCCTCCAAGCACACTCCCTTTGCTTCCGTTCCTGGGCTCTTCTCTAACTGAAATTTATGCACAAGGGTCTGGGACAACAGTTTGTCAACCCCATCCCCCCAGCGCTTGCTTGCAGTCAGAAGTGTCCCTCCGGTTGTCTTGGTCTGACAGCAGGCTTCCTGAATAGAAAAGGTTTGGAGAATCGTAATGTGGGATTCGTTATGTCACAAATTTTATTAGGTCAGTAATAAAAAAGCAGAAAGGGTAAATCCCATTTGCTCCTATTATGTGATTTTTTTGCCTCGACCCTTGGCATGGGAGCATGACCTCATTAAATCGGCAGTTTATACCACAGTGGTGAGTAGGAGGGGAGCCAGGGGAGGAGGGAAAGGAGACCAGAGAACGCAGATGGAAATCAGCCCAGATTTTGGATAGAGGAGGCAGCTCTATCACCCACTATTAAAAAAAAAAAAATCACAATTCAGTAAAACATCAACCAGATGTAGATAATAAACATATGTAGGCTGAACACAGTAAGCAACTCTTAACTTTTTGCCTGATGGATAAATTAGCTTTTCCCAAAGGAAAAAGTCAGCTTACGATGAGCTTTAATCCTGTTTTCTATGAAGAAATATTGCAATGCTTACGTTGGGCTCTGGAGTGAAAACACACTATTAAACATTTGTGAACGGCTATGTGGGGGAGATACCATCTGGCTTTAGCACAGCAGAAGACCCTTCTGGGTTTGGCTGATCCCATCCAGATGGAGAGAGGAACACAGGCAGGGAGGGAGGAAAAGACAGCTGAAGAGAGAGCCCCTTTGCTCTTCAAAGAGCCCCCTGGAGCTCACAGCTTCCTGGCAGGAGGGCTTCTAGAGAAAATACTTGGGATTTGCCAGCCTCACAGACCTCACCTGCCTTGAGCCTTTTCAGGCAGCCAGCAGGCGTCCCCAGATGGGCACAGGGGGCTTCTAGGAGGCTAAAGAATACTGAGGTATGGCCAGGATGGCAGGGTAAGGCCTAGGAGGATGTTCTGCTTCCACCCCGGGCAGCAAGGAAGAAGTAGAACAAAGCCAAGATCAGAGTTTTACTTGATATGAGCAGAAGCATGGTGTCTAGGAAACAGGCAAGAGAGCTGACTTCTGGTCCTAGATATAAATATTGTGTGAGGCAGGCAAATAGCTGAAGCCCAGGGTCCTCAGAGTTCCGCCGATAAAATCAAGAGGTCTTCCCGGTACAAGCACACTGTAACAGAGGTCTAACTGTATGTTCTTTTCCTTGTGGCTATAGATTCCAGCTTCTTCCCTACTGAATGAAAACCAAAAACAGCCCGAGCTATCTTTGGGCCTATAACCATTGGATCCTTGTTCCTCTAGCTGGCCAGCCAGAAGCATGGTGTGTAGGCGATAATCAGTGTGGATCCAAGTGTGTCTCATAGGACTGGGTGGGTTGAGGTAGAGATGCCGTTCTTTCGGGTCTGCGCCTTGGGGTATTGTACATCTGTCTGGCAGAGAAAATGTGTAGCCAATCTGTACTATGTCCTGGAGACATGGCTGTGGGTTGGAAGCTCCCCTTGAGCTCACAAACATGCATGCGCCCCATGTGCACACACACATGCACGTAAACACTGGACAAGGTCCAGCCCAAACCTGCTGTACCCACTAGAGTTTCTTTGGGCATCTGGAGTAAGTCAGTGCTGGTATCCACCAGCCTTGTGTAACTGTAATTTCCTGGCAGTCTTTGAAACCGAAGTATTTCTTTGTTCCCCAGTGTCCGGCAGCATTCAGCAGGGTGCTCACTCGGAAAATCTGGTTGACCCCCAGGCTGAGAGCAATGCAGCAAGGGGTTCATGGCCCTGGCAATGATCTGAAATGAGCATAAGCTCCTGGACTTTTGCCAGCCCCCCACCCCATCCCCCGCAGTTGTGTGGGGCTGGGGTCCTTCTCTTCAGTCTCCAAGATTCACACCAGGCAAACTCTCTGCTGAGGAAGATAGGGCACTGACCAAGCATCTTGGCAACACTCCTGCTGTGCTGAGTATTGGAAATGCAACGTTTTAAACTAGTTGGCGATGGTTGAGGCACAGACAGCCTTAGGCAATAAAAGAAAAAGTCCCCTAGAGACAGGGGCCCTCCAGCAGGACCAGAGACTAGTGTTGAAATTTCTCTGAGCCTCAGTTTCTCACGTGAAATGTGCACAAAAGCAGGGTGTGGGTTTGGAGCTCTCATTAGCTGTAAACCGCCTTCTCAAAAGTGCTGGAGAGGCGCACTAACTGAGGCAGTGGGAGGGTGAACGACAGCATTCTTTTATGCTGAGTACTCTTTCTATCCCTTGTTAAAAATGAGCGTGAACACCAACCCCTGATTTGGGAGTCATAAATCGGGCCCTGGAGGGGGCGGGGCTAGCGGAGGTGGGGGGGTTGAGGGGAGAGCCTGCTGCTGACCAGGGTCTTCCTCAGCTGCAGAGCCTTCCCGCTTCTTGGGGGGTAACACCTCATCACTGGCAGCAGCATCCGTCCTGGGAACAGTTATAACCCATTAACAGTGCTGTCGACCTTAGTTAGCATCAACCCTGAGACCTTTAGAACAGCTGGTTGCCTGAAACCCTCCCAGCTCCTGAGCAGCAAGATTACAGTGAAATGAAGTTAGGGACAGAGGCAGCTGGTGTCCTGAGACCCCTCACACATGTCACATACCTGGGGTGGGGGGGGCGGTCAGCAACGTACGCACCCTTTGACCTGAGTCCTGCTCTGTTGACTATAACAGCTTTTGGCTTCAAAATGAATGAAAACGTTATTCACCTGGGTAGAAACAGCTTTTTTTTTTCTTTTTTAATTTCTTTTCAGTGTTCCAGAATTCCTTGTTTATGCACCACACCCAGTGCCTCATGCAATACATGCCCTCCTTAACACCCACCACCAGGCTCACCCAACCCCCCCAACCCCCTCCCCTCCAAAACCCTCAATTTGTTTCTCAGGTTCATCTCTCCTCCAATTTCCCTCAACTCACTTCTCTCCATCTCCCCATGTCCTCCATGTCATTCCTTATGCTCCACAAATAAGCAAAACCATATGATAATTGACTCTTTTGTTTAACTTATTTCACTCAGTATAATCTCCTCCAGTCCCATCCATGTTGCTACAAAAGTTGGGTATTCATCCTTTCTGATGGAGGCATAATACTCCATAGTATATAAGGACCACATCTTCTTTATCTGTTTGTCCACTGAAGGGCATCTTGGTTCTTTCCACATTTTGGTGACTGTGGCCATTGCTGCTATTAATATTAGAAACAGCCTTTAGATACCCCCTTCAGTCAGTGAACTTGCCTTGCCTTCTGAAGTTGTCTTTAACTTGCTGTTCAGTAACAAGCCAGCTGTTTATTTTTACCAGATGGTCAGAAGATGGTGTTTGAACTTGACCGGTGATCACTCATCAGAATTCTTGCCCAATTTGTCGGCACTATGTCACAGAGCAAAGATGCATACTATTTTCATTTTAATCTTTAAATCCTTGGATTCACTTTCATTAAAAACATCATACTAGCACTGCTTAGGTGCCAAAGGCTGATATCAAAGAAGAAAAAAGCCCCCAATGTTCAGCCGTGCTCCTCAGAAACTGGACATGGCAGCCTGAGCAGTAACTGGGCCAAGCCCTGTAAATTTGGGTTTTTGAAGATTTTTTCGGGCAGGCTGCCGGTGATAAAACATCCCCGTCTCTCAGTACCCCTTACCTGGAGTAGGTGACAGAAAAGCCTCAGATTCCTTAAGCACAAATGTCAGAATCCTAAGGCTCTGTCTTGGGTTACATACCATCCATCAGCAACGCACCTCAAAGCTCTGCTCTGGGGAGCTGTGTGCAGGTGAGGGTGTGTGCACACAGAAGAGTGAGTGCTGCTTCTGGCAGCTTTGAGGCACCATGGGGAGCCTCCACAGACTGCCCCTCTGTCCTTATGAGACTTGGAAGTTAGGTGGCCAAAGATGAGCATTAATCAGAGAACCTCAGAAATGAGAGTAGAATTTTAAGCCGAAATTAGAGCAACCCAGGAATGGACTCTGGTTTCTATAAGATGATGTACTAAAAGAACCTGACATGGTTATTAGGGCAGGTTTCCCTAGGAAGTTTGCTGGAGATGACCTCCTTAAAGGACGAGTAAGATCCAACCAGGAGAAGAGGGTAGGGTAGAAAGTACAAAGGGCTCAAGGCAGAGGGAGAGCGCACGCAGAGGACCTATTGTGGTAGGCACTGAAGATCCACAAGGGATTAGGACAAGGGATAGATGATATCCAGTCAGCAAGAGGCATTGGGAGACAGACCAACAGTGCCTCATAAGTCCCTTTAAGGATTTGGGACCCTGGGCTCAGTGTCTAACCAGGAAGGGTGCATCTGAAAATGGGCAAGAACTTAAAAAAAAATCCAAGATCATTAATTGTGTCACTTAGAATGGAAGTACTGACTTGGTTGAAATAAAAACTACAGCTTTCTATTGTGGAAAGACACCACGGGCACCCCCTGATGCCACATGGGGGTGCAGTGCCTGGGTCTATTTCGGTTGCCTGAGGTCAACACTGGCACAGTGTGAATGTGTGGCGGTCTGGGGAGGACAGACTTGCGGACACACAGACCAGGGACAGAGCATCAACTTATCAGCCCAGTGTAACTGCAGGAAAGCTCCATGGTCCCTGGAGAAAGGCCAGAACAAGACTGTACGGGGGCCTGGCCTAGAGGAAGGTTCAGTATTTGAATGGTGACCAGCTGGCAGAGAACTACACAACAAGGTCTATACAGAGAATTGGATTTTTTTTTTTTTAATTTAGGATTTCTTTAGCCACTCTTGAGGAGGCTGTGATTTCTTTTTAATCTATTTTTACTGAAGTGTAATTTACATCTGGCAACAATCACTCCTTCTAGGTGCTCAGCTCTATGGATTCTGACAAATGTGCACTAATGATAGTTGTTCAACTGCCACCCCAGTCAAGGTGGGGACAGTTTTTGTCACCATGCACTTCCCTTTTGGTAGCAGTGATCCATGCCCTGAGAGGGAAGGCTGCCAATAGCACGGGCAGACAAGAGGGGACCAAACTGGGGGCAGTATGCTCCCTAAATTGAGGGAAACCACCCACCCATACCGTTTCCTGAGCTCCTTTACCCAGACAGGGATCTCTCAGCCCATTTACTGAGGAAACGCTGTCCTTTCAACATACCAGATATGAAAAGAACCTTTGGGGTCCAGAAATCTGTCACCCACAAACCAGGAGCTTGAGTACCTCCCTGGGCAAAGTCCCAACTTCTCAATGACCTCATAGTCTTTTACTCTGAACTTTGGAGAGAAAGCATGGCTTCCCCTCCAAGCCAAGGGTTCAGACTCCCTCCAAAGCTTTGCAGAGTAGATACACTTCAAGTGTATGGTGGACACATCATTTCCATTTATCCCAGGCCTGCAAGCACCTTGCTGCTGGATAGCCCCGTGTTCCCTGTCCTGAGCTCTGGACGTTCAGATAGAAGCCAGCACTTGCTCGGTGACTTTCCCTTCTCATCATGTTACTGTTGGATTTCCAAAGTCCCCCTTTGAGAGAAGGGTGAAATGTTTGATGAAAGACAGGAATCACATTCTGGCAAAGAATTGCTCAAAGTGGCACTTTTGGTTTTAATCACCATTTCAAGACAAATTTAACAATGGATGCCCCCAGAACAGGGGTGATGGTGTGCAAGGCTCAAGATCCCCAGAGTCTGTGGGACACTTTAATTCTCTAGGAATTAAAAGGAGTTGAAGCAAGAGGCAGAAGGAAGAAGGGAGGATTCAGGATGCTGTGGCAAACCACCTCTTCCCGGCTGGGTGGCTGAAGGAAGGTCTGCCTGGGAGTCAAACAACCCACGAGTAAGCAGTTGGGCCCAGTCTCAGTGTGAAGCCATAAGAAAGCTTTCAGAAAGATAATAAAGAGAAGTTGTCTCATGTTCCATATGTGGGAGAGAAGAAGGTTCATCTTAGGACAATACCAGTCATGATATGTCCCATTAAAAAAAAAAAAAGATTTATTTCAGACAGAAAATCAGAAAAATGCCTGGCGTGTGGCCCCAGGCGGCATGATATCATCAGACCCCAGTTTAGAATCTTGGTGTTTTTCACTGGATCCTGAAACCCTTCTGTGACTTGCTCCCCTGTCTCTAGTGGGTGTGACTTTGAACTAATGCATCCCCAGGGTTCTTCTTTCCTTTGTAATCACACTTTCAAAACAAGCTGAGAAGGATTTTGATCCTGTTAGAATCTGATGTTAAAAAAATATTTCATTTCTCTTGTGAGAGGAAATCAGTTGTTTGCCTACATCTGAACCTGCTGACCAAAAGAAAAAAAAAAATGAGAGAAGGACTCTCTCAAAACAAAAAGAGATAGTGTTGGACCCCAGGTCACATGTTCTGAAAACGAAAGGAAGAGCCGGGCGTTGCCTGTATTATTTTATGAAGAAACGCCTGAAAAGGTCAGGGATGTGTTTTCACATGAACTTGGATACCCCCCACAGAGTCTTGACCATGATGAAAATGTGTTTATGTATGTGCTTTGTAACCTCAGTTTTCCCTAAAGACATGAAAGAATAATTCGCCCCCATTTAACACGAGACCAACAGACCCCTCCCAGATTAGAACTTGGGGATCTCCTGTTACCTAGCCCTGTCCACACCCAGAATGGTAGACAGAAGCAGCTCAGGAAGTGTGAATAGGCAGCACCATCATTTCTCTTTGCACACTCCTTCCTTTCTTCTTTATTTTTTTTAAAAAAGATTTTATTTGTTTATTACAGAGAGGGATGGTGAGAGAGGGAACATAAGCATAGGAGAGCTGGAGAGGGAGAAGCGGGCTCCCTGCTGAGCAGGAAGCCTGATATGGGGCTCCATCCCAGGACCCTGGGATCATGACCTGAGCCAAACGAAGGCAGACATTTACTGACTGAGCTCCCAGGCTCCCCTCCTTGCTTCCTTATTGCACCCTCAAGCTCCACCCCCGAAATTGTGGCATGGGATTTGTCATCTTGCTTTTTTGTTCTTTCCTCACTCCTGGTGGGCTGCTAGGAATTTTGGCAGCATGAGTCCAGAGCACGGGGCCAATAAGCAAGGTGCTAGGAGACACAGGAGTCAGATTTCACTGAAACCTCTTTGCTGGAGGTTGAGAGAGTCAGGCAGTCTGGTCAAAGCTTAGAAAAGTTCATCTTTGTGATTCAAACATGAAAACATGGTGTGGGGAGACTCTGAAGGGGCAGCGGGGCGGGGGGGGCGTTGGCAGGCTTCAGGGAGGAAAGAATCCTCATCTGGTGTGTGCTCACAACTCCAATGACCGTGAAGGGGAGTGGCCTGAGTGACCCTTCTGGTCTGACAAAAATGTCCTATATGTTGATGATGGTGCTAGTTCCAGGAATGTGTGTACTCTTCAGGACTTACAGAGCTGATCACCAAAAGGGGAGAATTTTAATGTGTGTCAATTATATTGGGAATTTTTTCCTTAAAAAAAAAAAAAAAAAAAAAGGAGTCAAAGTAAAATGAGTAAAATGCACTATCCACCACCTGGGCCTGCTCTTCCTGGCACTCATGGTCCTAATGGCCAGAACTTTCCAGGCTCACAGATTTTATTCTTTTGGCCCCTAATCAGTGATCACAGATTTTATTCTTTTGGCCCCACTTAGATCCTTAGGAGCTTAGGTCTCCTTTCTCCCCACAAAGAAAGAGGAAGATGAGCAAATGTGCATATATTTTTCTGATGAATATTTCCCCAAGTCCCCACCCTTTAAGAAACGGTGCTGCCTTTCCTGAGACACAGGTGGCAGCTGACCCTGTTTTGGGGAGGTGCGCCCATGTGTGGCAGGGCCAGGAAGCTCAGTCATAGCAGAGTTTGTGACTCCCCTGGGGGCATTTAGGTGTCCACCCCCACCAACCCCCTTGCACTTCCCCAGTGAGGCAGATGGTTAACAAAGCTTAGAGATTTGCCCAAAGTCACCGTCAAGAGTGTGGGAAGCTGGGGCTGCTAATCGTTTTCAACTGATGATTCCTTTCTCTTCTGCCAGTTCCTCTTTGGTGTTGCTACACTTGAGGTTCCCTTGGGGCAGTTAGGGTGAGGGTGTGCGTAGTGCTGCCTTTCCCACGGCCACACGGGCTGCCTGGGATGGAGCCAATTTTTTCTTTCTCTTTTAGGTCCTGAGAAAGCAAGCAGGGTACTTTGGGGTTTATTCTCTCCTTCTCTGTGGCCTACCCAGGAGCACACTGGAGGGGATCTCTGCAGCCCTATGCTTTGATGGGTTTATGAGCAGAGAGAAGAGAACTTGGTGGCAGGATTTTACGGCTCCCCTGGAGCTGTTTCTCACCCAGTTCAAACACCTCCCTCCTTAAGGATCCCCCAGATCCCACCAGAATTCTCCCTCAAGGGTGGACAGCATCTCTTCCAAGTGACTGCACCTTGCCTGCAAAGAATACTTCCTACTTCCCATACACCTCGGATTTGTTCTCAAGACAACTGAGATCGCAACTTAATCATTTGTTTTTATCCACGGATGCATCCATTTACTTATGACACATTTGCTAGAATTTTGGGGGCACCTGTTGTGTGCCCAAACCTGTGATAACTCACCTCATCTAATGCTCATGGAAACCCTGTGGGGTGGCACTTGCCAGCACCCTACTTTATAGCCTTACAGGGGCTGCATGGAACTCATGGTTATGTGACCACCCAGTGTCAGGCTGGGATTCAAATCCAGGTGTATATGACACCCAAACCCCTTGTTAGTCCTGCTGGATGCTTACAAGGGAAACCATCCAGGTGTCTGCCCATGGAGACATGTGAATAAGCCTAGAAGTGGCTGTTACCTTCTCAAGCAATTTTAGTACAGAAATTGAATACCAGTGTGCTCTTGTTAAAACTCTTTGACTGGCACGCTTGCTTCTGTGATAGAATTCACCCTTGATAAGCTAACCTGGAGTCTCCTCTCCCATCGACTCTTACCTCTCCATGCTACCTCTCCAGCTCCATCTTGGACACCTTCCCCTTGTTCACCATGCTTCATGCCCTCTGCCAAGACTCTTCCCTGCACAGGGCCTTTGCACATGCTGTTCCTTTACCCAGACTGCTTTCTTCTTCACTCTGCATTTGACTAACCCTTGTCCCTCCTTGTCTAGTGTTAAGGGTCAGCTCATCAAAGACACTTTCTTTATTCCTGCAACCTAAATTCCACTGACCTATTGTGCTGAGCTTCTCCTCAGCACAATAGTAGGACAGTAGGTAGCAGTAGGAGCTGTGTCTAAATGCAATACAGTTTGGGGGCATTTATTTTTTTTATATTTGTCTCCCCCACCAGAGTGTAAGCTTCTCAAGGTAGAGGGTTGCTACCATGCCTATCACTAAACCAGGCACAGAGTACATGCTCAATAAATATTTGCCGAACTAGTCCAACAAAAGGAGCTAGATCTGAGGAGGGGACAGATGCCATTTAGCTCACAAAATCAAGTTCTGACTTATCCACAAGTATGAGCTTGACCTTCTTCCCCAGGCTCTGCAAGCTGTGGATTGTCGTCAGCAAACACGTACCATGTACCGAGATTTGGAATTCTCCCTCAGACCTGGATATCCCATAATGTGAACAGAAAAGGAGACCATACAAATTGACCCACAGCCCCTGTTTCATAAGGTTTACTCTGATTCTAAATTCTGGGCCACTGTTCCTATAGCCGACTGATTTGTTTATGTGATCCTGGCATCTTTCTCAGAGTGGGGCTGCGGTTTCCCAGTTGTTTTGAGAATCCCAAGTTTAGAGGACGCCTATAAGCAGGAATGTTTAACTTCCCACAAGACAGGGAATGAGGAGGGTGTGGAGGGACTGGGCTCCCCCCGCCACACCCAACCAGTGCCCTGGGGTCCAAGATGACCCAGTAAGGGTTTTCAACTCTGAATCTTAAAAGTGTGTTTTGGGGGCGCCTGGGTGGCTCAGTGGGTTGGGCCTCTGCCTTCAGCTCAGGTCATGATCTCAGGGTCCTGGGATCGAGTCCCGCATCGGGCTCTCTGCTGGGCAGGGAGCCTGCTTCCTCCTCCTCTCTCTCTCTGCCTACTTGTGATCTCTGTCTGTCAAATAAATAAATAAAATCTTTAAAAAAGTAAAAAAAAAGTGTGTTTTGGTCTTCCTATATCCCTTAAGAAAATTCCCCTCCTTTGGATTTTAGAGAAATCCTAAAGCAATGAGCCCTAGTTAGTCATTCGTAAGCTGCTTGGAAGCAGATACTTTTGAAAAATGAAGTCCAGGGCGCCTGGGTGGCTTAGTCATTAAGTGTCTGCCTTCTGCTTAAGTCCTGATCCTGGGGTCCTGGGATCAAGTCCCTGCTCAGCAGGAAGCCTGCTTCACCCTCTCGCATTCCTCCTGCTTGTGTTCCCTCTTTCGCTGTCTCTCTCTTTCTCTCTCTATGTCAAATAAATAAATAAAATATTTTTTAAAAAAGAAAAGAAAAGAAAAATGAAGTCCAGTAGTAAGGACAATCTATAAGCTACTGCTCTCTCCTCTAGACCCCCAGCACCATTCATGTGTGCCTGCTTTGCTGACACATATCAACTTTTTCCTTCACATGTACCTACTACTGACTTTGGTTTTCTGCGTCTGCCAGACTCCTAAAGGCAACATTGCTCAACTTAGGATCCTGTGAGACCCTATGTGCTATGCATAGTGGCCACACCCCCACACACCTCAAAGCTGTCAGCTTCATCCAGGATGGATACAGAATCTCCAGCTGCATCTTTGCAACAGTAAGCAGAGTTAAGAGAAATTCAGCATTATCCAGATGTATAATAAATGTTTGAATATTTGATCAAACTCAGTTGTCTTCCAACTTCTGCTTTATGAAAATTTTCAGAGCACTGTATATAAAATTCAGGCAGTGCCACACTCCAAGGAAAAGGGCCCCAGGAAATATGTGTCTTACAAAACACAGTATTTCTAATCTCCAACAGAAAACAGAATGATTTAATACTGCATGAGACCTTGGTATGTGGAAATGATTCTTTGAATTCGAGCCACAGACTGAGACCCCTCGTGACTGTTGTATTTGGATATCTCAGAGGGCAGATAATGCCAGACCATTCACAGGAAGGACACACAGCTGGGATTCTAGAAATGCCCCTACGAACTGTTTCTTTAACTCACCCCAACAAATAATCCTATAATGTGTTTCAAAACACATAGACACAAGTCTTATGTATGAAGTTGTTATGGTTACTGAAGGAAACATAAATATTTGTGCACACAGACATAACATGAAGTCCTTCTACAGTGCAAACAATCTTCTCTGGAAAGATCTCTGAAAGTCAGAGACGGTGCCATGAGCAGATGGAGTTAGTGACGGGGTGTGGAGCTGCCTTTCCAGGTGCCTCCTAGCATTTCATTTTTTTGTGAGCCCTGTTTAATGACATAAAATGAGGGGGTTGGGGAAGGGTAGGTGAACAGACACAAAACTCAAGATCACTTTGTTATTTGTTTATTTTCTACATGTGATGTCATAAGCAAGAGTTTTGCCTGTGTTCTAGTTTATCTCCAATAAATAAATAACTATGTACAAATGTGCTGAGTTTACAAAATAGAGGAAAACCTTTGTTTTACAAAAGATACACTTGTATGATACATTTTTCCCATACAGTGAAACAATTCATTCCTAGCTTAGTTGAACCAACAACCCTGTGTAGCAATGTCTAAAGGTGTGTACCTAGTCTTTTCTATCAGAAAGCAAATCCTCAGTTTCTTGAGAATATAGGCCCGGACTTGGCCTGCTGCTTATTACTGATCTATATTTAATGTATTCCAGAAATTTGAAAGCTGTCTGAAACAGTTCTTCTCAAGCTATATTGGGCAGACCCCTGCAGATCTTGTTAAAATATGAATTCTTGTGCAGCAGGAGCTTCTGCATTTCTAGCAAGCCGCCAGGAGCAGCTCTCCCTTCTTGTCCAGGGATCGTGTTCTAAGTGGCCAGGGTTAGAAGGCTCCTTTAAAGTGGAAGAAATTCCCGAGGAGGGCCTGATCAAGGTGAGGCCCTAATTGGACAACCTCCAGGCTTCATTCCCCAATTCCCAACCCCCCCCCCCAAACCCAGCAGAACTGGTTTTGTTTTGGAGCTCACATTACAAAAAGAGTAAGATTCAAAATGGTAACGCATGAATTGTGCAGCTTAGAACTTTCTTAAACTCTCTTGTGGGAAGAAATTCATTTCCCTCTTAATCCAGAGCAATAATGAGAACATTTTCAACGTTGTCAAAAATAACCAGTAATAACAACAACAACAGTTATAATAATGGGAACAAGAAACTGGCATAAGAAGCTTAACAACAATATAGATCTTTCAGTTCAAACGAAAATGACAATAAAACCCAGGCTCATTGTTTAAAAAATAAAAATACAAAAAACTCCTTGGGTTGAATTTCTGCGACAGTCCGGCAACATTAGTTCAATGAATGCCCTTACATCTTAACTTTTGTTAAAATGATATTACTCTGAAAGCCTGGAATTTCAGGATAAATTAGCAAGCCTGGTTCAAGAGCAAATAAATTCCAACCAACCTTGACTGTAGTGTTTTTGATTCTACTTCATACATACATTTTGCCAAGGTAGACATGGAAAGACAGAAGGAGGGTGACCAGGTAGGGAGACTCTGGGTAGGTTGGCTGAATTCCAGGGAGGGGAAAATTGGGTGGAATAACAAAGGGAACAGGGGCTTGGCTTCAGCAATGTGAGAGCCCTGGGAACCACCAAGATGGTTTAACTCCCACCTGAAGAATAGAAATATATAAATATACAGATAGGGAAGGGGAAGTGAAGAAGGGAGGGAAGAAAGGAGGGATACAAAGCGGGTACTGAACATATACGGGTGGGGGGGAAGGAAACACAAAGGAAAAAAAAATCATCCTAAATACTTAAAAAAAAATAAATATCTTGGTCATTATCCACACCTTGATTACACTCACTAGTCCACAGGATTGCAAGTCTGACGCAAAGACCACGGGATTGCAAGCCAGCCAAGGAGGCTCCCCCATCCTGTGCCCCTTGGTGAGGTCTTGGGACACTCTGTAGTCTGCATCTTCGCTATAAATTGCCATCTCTGTCTAGCGTGTGATGATGTCATGGAAGTGGCTGGGGCCTATACTCCTTCCAACCCCTGCTCCCCAGCCAAGTGTGGAATCAGCAAAAGAAGGGGGACAGAATCTTCTCCAGTTCTGATGCCAGCTAAAGTGCTTTGGATTAGGTGCCCAGGGAGTAAGGCTGGGGGAGGGGGAGAGACACAGGAGGGAGGGAAGGCCCACCCCACAGCAGGGGACAGGAAAGAGGCCTCTCAGAGTTTCTGAGGCATCTGCTCAGTTCGCACATGCTGGAGCACCACCTCTTTGGCCGGGGAACCACACTTATACTCCAGCTCCGCCCTCGTGGTGCCTTGCTTCTTGCGCAGGTGGCACAAGAGCGCCAAAAGCGCCACCACCAGAGACAGGCTGGCGATGGAGATGCCGATGAGCACTCCAGAATGCAAGGGCCCTATAGGTGAGGGGCTCAAGGTGGCGCCGGGAGTCGGGCTGACCGGGGGTTCCCCAGAACCGCCGTCACCATCACCATCAGTGTTCACCTCGGTGGGGTCACAGTCAGGCCCACAGATGCACTCGTAGGTGCCTGGGAGGTTGCGGCAGGCCCCGGGGCAGTCTCCATTTTCGCACTCATCGATGTCTGTGCACATGAAGCCGTCGTCCAGGATGTAGCCTTCAGGGCACTGGCAGGAAGTTGGGCTGTAGGGATCGCAGTCTGCTGGGCATGCAGTCTGGTTACAGAACATTAGGCACCTCTGTGGGTCGTGAGGGCTGGGTGCGAAGCCCTCAGCGCAGATGCAGCGATAGTCTGTCTGGCCCACAGGCTGGCACTGGTACTCGCACTTGCTCCCTAAGCACGGGTCCACTGACTCCACGCAGTCGTTGTTCACCAGCTCAAAGCCAGGGTTGCAGTGGCATTCGAAGGCGCCCCGCGTATTAACACATCGCTGCGGGCACGGACTGGGCACCTGGATACAGTCGTCCACGTCCTCGCACCCGTGCTGGTCAGCAGCCAGCTGGTAGCCGGTCTCGCACATGCACGAGTAAGAGCCGGGCACATAGCTGTTGGTAATGCAATAGTGCTCGCAGAGTTTGTGGCAAGGGTGATCCGCTTGTGCGGCGCAGGAGCGCCCGTCAGCCTCTAGGTAGGCGTCAGCCGGGCAGAAGCACTGAGACGTCTCAGCGCTCCTGTTGCAAGTGTCCTGGCAGCCGCCGTTCTCAACGCTGCAGTCCCAGGCGCCCTGGTCATCCCGGCCCCAGCGCGCCTCGGCCTCTCCTGGCGGAGCCACGCACTCCAGCTTCACTCCGAAGGGCGCTATAGAGGCAGAGCTACCCACGGGTAGCGCCTGGAAGTCCGCGCCAGTGGCCCCGAACGGGGTGGTATAGGTGATCGTTACACCGGCGGCCGCCACGGCTCCAGAGTCCACGAGCAGGGGCTTGCAGGAGGCTGCAAAGTGGAACTCGCAGAGGAAACCATCAGCTTCTGCAGTGCACTGCTGCTCCTCCCAGGCTGGCTCGCGGGGTGCTAGGGCCCCAGCTTCCGAGACTGCGACGCACAGGGGGCCGCAGAGATGCGCTGGGTCAAAGTGCAACCGCGCCCACCTGCTGTAGCTGGTGCGGTTGTCGCCGGTAACCCACTGGAAGCCGCGCAAGGGCCCGAGTTGCCCTGGGTCGCTGCAACCGGGCGGGAGCTGCAGGCCGATCCAGAGGCGCGGGCTGTCGCCGCTGTCGCCGCTCAGTAGCAAGGAGATGACATCAGCCGCCACTGAGGAGCGCACAGTCATCAGGTGGCCCCCCAACCCTTCGCAGGCCTGGCTGGCGGCGAAGAAGGTCGCGGGGCCCCGGAAAAGCTCGAAGCAGTCGTGCTCGACGCACTGGCTGCCGCGTGGCTGAGGCTCTGGGGACGTGGGGAGCCCCAGACCGGCGGGGGCCAGCACGCCGAGGAGCAGGACCCGGAGCATGCTGTCCCAGCACGCCCACGGCAGGCGCGGGGGAGAGCGCAAACGCCGCGACAGGGCCAGAGCTCCGAGGGAACCGAGAAGCGCAGGGCGCCGCCGGCGACAGCCGCTTGCGTTGGTCCCAGCCCAGACGTGTCCAGCCGAGGCGCGCAGCGCTGGCGAAGCAGCCTCTGACATGCCGGCCGGCCGGGGCGGGGGTTTATAAGTGCGCGGCCCTCCCTCCTGGACGTTCGGGAAAAGGAAGGAAGTGCCTGGTGGGAAGGGCTGATGCTGCATTCTCGGATTACTGGGTTCTCCGGGCGCCTTGTGCCCGCCCTCGCGCCTGGGATCACCTCGCCGGGATGAGTAAACCCGGCCCGGGCGCTGGGAGGTCCCCAGGCGGGACAGCCAGGCGCAGGCGCCGCGGGAAGACAGTACCTCTGTCAGCAAGACGATGTCCTCCCCCGCCACTAGGGCCCTCAGGCTCGCGGTCGTAAAGGGGGCTTAATACGCAGCCCCTCTTAATCTCTCGGTCCTCTTTCTTTTTCTTATAAAAGAATGTTACCACCGATTTCAAGGGAAGTCTGGATTGCGGAACTCTGTGGAGACCAGAGAGGAGGGCTTTGAATGAGCTACGGGGAGGTAGTGCCCACGACCGGCCTGGATCTAGGGGGAGGTGCCCGACAAGAGGAAAATTGGGGGAGGGGGTGCCAAGGGCGTGGGCTTCCCCCAAAGAAGCAGTGTTGGTGAAAGAACTGGACCCCGCCCCGAGCCCTGGCGCCTAAAGCAGGAGACACGGTGCGCTCGGCCCCAGAAGACAGAGGGTGTGGCTCGCGCGATGATGGGGGAAGGGGGAAGAACTGGCCTAACACTGGCGAGCTCCGCGCACAACCAGGGACCCACGGGTCCCTGAGCATGAGGCCAATTCTTTTTTTTTTTTTTTTTAAGAATTCTTTTTAAAAAAAGAACTTTTAAAATTTTTTTTAATTTTTTAATAAACATATAATATATTTTTATCCCCAGGGGTACAGGTCTGTGAATCGCCAGGTTTACACAATTCACAGCACTCACCATAGCACAAACCCTCCCCAATGTCCATAACCCCACCACTCTCTCCCAACCCTCCTCCCCCCAGCAACCCTCAGTTTGTTTTGTGAGATTAAGAGTCACTTATGGTTTGTCGCATGAGGCGAATTCTTTGCAGAGCCCTGTAGGAGCGGGCGTGTTGCGGAGCGCGCTAGCCTGTTCGGTCTGTTTTTATCCAGCTTCACAGAGGGATAGGCCATCTCACACCCCGAAAGGGGCGCTCGGGAGCCCTCGCGGGCTCCAAGCGAATCTGGCTTGGGACGGTTAAGGAATTTTGCATTTGGCTGAGAGATCAGAGTGATGTAAAAGTGCAACGTAATGCCACTCGCGTTGCAGAAGGGCGGTCCTCCGGACGGACAGGGTGGGGACAGCTGCCACGAGGAGATGGGAATCTGTCACTTTCGCGACCTTTACTGCTTATTCACTTACCAAGAATGTGTGTGTGGTGTGTGTGTGTGTGTGTTTGGTGTCCAAAACATAAGGGGGGGGGGGAACATAAGGGAGGGACAAACTTTTTTTTTTAATCCTATGCCACCTCTCCGCTATGATCACTCACAACCAAACACCAGAGGGCGGCGCTGTTGAACTCTAAACAAAGCCCCCAACGTTGGAGAGCTCTAAACTTGGGCTGAAAAGCTTAATAATGGGTGGAGGAATGCAGGGCCCTTGCCCTGGGACAAGAAAATTTTCTCCAGGGAACCCCCTCGCGGATTCCACCTTTCAGCTGGGTGTCTTGCCTCTTTGGTCCAGCAGAGCGCAGACCCTGTAAGGGCAGTGTGGCCTCTTCACAAGCGAAAGGCAACCACGTGCCCACTCACCCCTTCCCGGCATTCTACTGATAGTGACTAAAGGTGTGGGGTGTGGGCACTCCAAGAGTGAAAAGGAGGAGGTACAGTGGTCCTTTCCTGCATTTCCCAACGTCTTATCCCAGGGTGGAGCGCGGGAGCTCCAACAAGGACAACTACTGCCTCCTGAAAGCTAGGTGGGGGAGCGCAGCATGGAAACTAAGGTCTGAGGAACCCTGGAATGGGTGCCTCTGCACCTCTGGGGAGAGAAGGAAAGACCAGCAGTTTTGAAGAGTGGGGTTGTCTGCTGGTGGGAGCAGGCAGAATCTGGTCTGACGTCCCAGCGGCTGCCTGTGCTGAGCCTGGGTCTTGACTCACATGCACAGCCCACCCACGGAGGCTGGAGCTGGAGCAGGGCTGCCTCAGGTGCAGCTGGCCCTTTGGCCTTCCCGGACAGATAGATAGTCCCTGAAAGATTTCAGAAAATGAGAGCAATGCCTGTATGTGTGAGGCAAGAGAGAGGACAGGACCTGTTACACCTTTTCCTCAAACTTGACTAAAATTTTCAAGCCTGCCAGCCCTCAAAGGAGTTTGAGGGATAGTCAAGAATCAAGTCTTGCCCCCAAACCAGGCTGGTTCACTTCTTGGATGGGTTCTAGATGATTCAGCATGGCCATCTTTAGTAGGGTGCCCTATTTGGGTCTCCTTGGGCCATTACTTTGAGGCTTTTTTGCATATTTTAAACTACCTCCGTTCCTCTCTGGACCTTCTGCTTAGGGGGATTGGCTACTACCTATGTCTCCATGGGATTGATACTAGTAGCTCCCTTTCCATTGGCTGGCCCCTGGCCCTGCTGCCCTTACTGAGGGCTCACCAGCCCAGGCCCATTTTGCTGTTTCATTGCAACGCCTCCCTTGAGGAACACCCATCATGTCCTAAATACTGAAGCCAAAAACTCATTTTTGGTATCTCTTTTTCTTGATGTCTCTATGTTGTGTGCACTCTTGATCTCTGGCTATTTCAGGTTCTCTTCATCCCACAGCTTCTGAGACACCTACCTTCCTGCTCCTCCTCTCCTCTACTTGCCAGAGGGGTGGCCCATCTGCCCTTCTTCCCCCATGAGGGTGGCCAGTCCTCACAGTTCTGCCCATGGCCTATACCTCTTTGCAACCCACCTTTTTCAAATTCACTTGTTCCTACAGATGCTGAAGGGCCCAGCAAGAGGGGCCCCTGCTGACCGGCAGAGAAATGTCTCACTGTGCCTCACTGCCACCCCATGGCTCCTGTCTTTTTGTCTACCAGTAAAGTTCTCGTTGCTGCCTCTTCTCCATCCGCTGAAATCTGACCCTTCCTTTAAGGCACTTGTGACACACTGCCCCATCACACGTGTTTCTGAGTAACCAAACCAAAACTGATCTCTGTGTGAAGTGCGTAGGACTTTCTATCAGCAACTTAGCACTTACACCTCTTTTGCTTTACAAGTAATTGTATACTTTTTAATCATGCTCCTTCCTAGACTTACAATCTAGGTTCCTGGGCATGGAGCATAACTCTTAGACATCCAGCCTGCAGCATGTTTTGTTTGCAGACAGTGCTCAGGGTTGTTTGAGCACCTCTTGGGGGTGTTCCTTCGTGCCCTGGCTCTGGAATGACTTTCTCAGGGTAACTTGCAAACATAAGGATGGGGGACCTCAGTGCCTCAGGGTTAGGAGTGGGGGCTTTGCAGCCAGCTTGGCTTGCTTTAAGCCCCCAGCTCCAATGTTTATAAATTATCACATATGTCACATATGGCAAGTAGCTCAGTCTTTCTGTTCCTCATTTTCCTTAACTGTGTGATGAGGATTAGAATATTTGAATACTAATAGTCACTGCTACAAAGTGTTACAATGAGAATTGCGTGAGTTATGCATGTAAAGCATTTAGAATTGGTAAACTGTGGTAAACTTTCGACAAATTTTAGTTAGAAAAGGAAACACTCTGCTTTCTAGAATTTGAACTCAGCCACTGATTGTGTTCAACACCAGCATGATTTGTGACCATAGTAGAGACTCACTAAATGTCTACTGGGTAAAATTCAGTTCAGCTAAGCATTTTTACTGATAATAACAATAAACAATCATGGAAAAAAAATCAAGGATAAAAATAATTTCACATGCCAGGACGGATAGCCCAGGAAGCAAGCACTGGGCCCCTATGCACCTGGAGGGCTCTCATAAAACCTCAGGCTAACTCCTTGTCTGCCCTGGAGGCATCCATTGTTAATTTCTCTTTTTCCAGATGTGGAAAAATATGAAGGTCAGGCAGAATAAGTGACTTCCCAAGGCCACACAGCTAGTCAATGGTGAAACTAAGATTCTCCAGCTCACTTTAGGATGAGAGAATTAGAATGTGCAATATATCAGAGCCCTGATTTTGCCATTTGCCAGTTGCTAGAGTTTGGCTAAGTTACTTAAATCTCTGGTTTTCTCCCCCCAAAATTGGAGATATGTTATCTAATTTATGGGTTTGTTGTGGAAATTAGACAATTTACACAGAGGGACTGTTAACCTTTCTTGTAACACAGCAGCTATTCAACAAGTACAGTTGTTACTGCTGGTGGATGTTATGAACACAGAAATAAAGAGGAGTCCAGATGCAAAAGGGGACCCTAGGGAAATGTGTTGCCCCAGACATACCTTCTCAAAGATTTGTTTCAAGTGTGGGAGGCAGCTTTTTACTTAAAAGACTTAAAAAGAAGTTTCTAGTTCCAACATGAGCACTTGCTGAAAAGTCATCTATCAGAATGCATAATTCCAAGTGCTAAGGACATGGAGATCATGGAGAAAGATGACTGACTACTAATTTGTGTTGGTGAAGAAAGTTCCAGGCCCCTTGGGTGGAAACTGCTTTGGGAAGCACATGGGAATGAGGTAGATGAAAGCTGCATACACTGTCCAATAGGACAGGCACTGCTCTCCCGTGATTATTTAAACTTAAACTCATTAAAATTAAAGTTAAAAATTAAGTCCCTCAGTCTTATTAGTCACATGTCAAGTGCACAATAGACTAATGTCTACTGGATTGGTCAGTATGAAGACAGAACATTTGATCATTAGCAAAGTTTCTATTAGATGGTGCTAATCTACACAGATAGTCAGATAATGTCACCTCGAGGAAGCCATTGGTGGGGACACATGAGTGTCCCCTTCTTAGATTCAAAAGATATTGTTTCACAACAGTTATTTTCAAGGTAATGGTTATCAAAACCAAAGTCAGAACCTATAAGGGAAACATTAACAGGAGTGTTAAAATTATATGACCCTTACTAGTACTTGATTAATAAACACAGGAGTATTATTTTTAACCTTGATTTTAATTATAATCATTGAGATATTAGGAAGAAATAAGTTATAAAATTAAAAATATTTATAAGCCATATAATACTAAAGTGCAGACATAAAAATTAAGTTTGTGGCCATGCAGCAATATATGAATCTAAGCACGGAAAAGAAATGCCTGATAAGCAAATGTTACTCAACAAACAGCAGTATGTCAGTGGGGCAGAACAAATAGTCTACTAAATTTGGCTCTCACCCAGAAATGTAAGCTTTCTTCCAGAAGCAAGGTAAAAATTTACAATCCTTTATTGGTTCATTGTTTTGTAAAAGGAAATATGTTGCATCTGCAAAAAACCCACAGCTGATATACTTACTGTGAAAGACTTAAAACCTTCCTCCTAAGATCAGAAGTCAAACAAAGATATCTCCTCTTGCCACTGCCACTCAAATGTTCTGGAGAGTCTCACCAGAACAGTTAAGCATGGAAATGAAATGAAAGGCATCCAGATTAGAAGAAAAAAAAAAAAAGAATAAAATTATCTCTATTCATTAATGATGTTATCATGTCTGTACATGGAAAATCCTAAGGAAAACATCTAAAAACTGTAAGAACTAATAAATGAGTTTAGTGGTTGCAGGATACAACATCAATATACAAAAATCAACTATAATCCCAAATGGTAACAATGCATAAACCAAAAATGATGTCAAGAAAGCAATTCTATTTACAACAGTGTCAAAAAGAATAAAATACTTAGGAGTCAATTTAACAAAAGTAGTGCAACATGTATACAATCGACCCTTGGACAATGAAAGGGTTGGAGCACTACCCCCCTGATATGGGCAAATTTTTGCATAGAGTTTTTTAATGCCCAAAATCTTAACTGCTGATAACTTATGGTCAGCTATAAGTCTTACCAATGACATAGTCATTAACACGTATTGTATATGTCACTTATATTATATACTCTATTCTTATAATAAAGTAAGCTGGAGAAAAGTTATAAGAAAATCATAAGGAAGATACATTTACAGTCCTGCCCTGTATTTATCACACACAAACACACACTGTAACACACACACCATCCTCATATAGGTGGACCTGTGTAGTTCAAACCTGTATTGTTCCAAGGGTCAGTTGTACTCTGGAAACTACAAAGCAATGTTGGAAAAAAAAATGTTTAAGTCCTAAATAAATGAAAATCCATCCTATATTTATGAATCAGAGACTTAACATGGTTAAGACAGACATCAATCAATGCTCCCAAAATGGATCATAATTCAGTGCAATTTATTTAATAAATTAAATAAATTTAATTTATCTAAATTAAAATAATTTAATTATCTATTAAATAAAAATTAATTTTAAAGTAATTAAAATTTAATTTTTAAATAAAAATTACATTAATTAATTTTTAATTAAATTTAAAAATTAATTTTAAATAAAAATTAAATATGTATTTATCTAAATAAATATTTAGTTATTTCTAAATAACTAAAACAATCTTGGAAAAGAGAAACAAAACAGGAAGATTCATGCTTCTTGATTTCAAAATTTACCACAGATGTACAGTAATTAGAAGAGTGTGATACTGGCAAATGGACAGGCATAAAATGGAGAGTCCAGAAAGAACCCTCACATTTATGGTCAGTTAATTTTCACAGGGTGCCAAGGCAGTTAAATGTGGGAAAGAACATTCTCTTCAACAAATGGTGATGGGATAACTGGATCACCACATGAAATAGGGTCAGACTCCTACTTCATTTCCTTTCAAAAATTAACTAAAAGTCGATAAAAGCTCTATATGTAAGAGCTAAAATTAGAAAAATCTTAATAGAAAACATAGGTGTAAATTTTCATGACCTTAGATTAGTCAATGATTTCTTAGCAATATGCCAATGGCAGAAGCAACAAAAGAAAACACAGAAATTGCATATTATCGACATTAAAAATGTCTGTGCTTCAAAGTGAAAAGACACACACACAGAATGGGAGAATGGGAAAAATATTTGCAAATTATTTATATGATACAGGACTTATCTCTAGAATATGTAAAGAACTACTACAAGTCAGTAATAAAAATACTAATCCAATTAAAATATAGGCAAGTGATCTGAATAAATATTAATGGCCAACAAGGACATGAAAACATGCTCAACACCACTGGGCATCAGGGAAATGAAAATCAGAACCACAGTGAGATGCTATTTCACTGATACTAGAGCAGCTAGAATCAGAAAGACAGGATACAATGAGTATTGACAAGGATGTGGAATAAATGGGATTTTTCTACACCGCTGGTGGATTTCTATGGTGGTGTAGCATCTTTGGAAAGCAGCTTGGTAGTTACACAAAATGTTAAACATAAGTTACCATATGATCCAGTAATTCTACTCCTAGGCATATACTCAGGAAAAATTAGAATGTGTCCACACAAAAACCTGTACACAAATGTTCACAAGAGCATTATACATAATAGCTAAAGAGTAGAAGGAATCCAGATATATCCATACCATGGAATATTATTCATTAAAATAAATAAAAAGACATGATATATTGATTTGTGCCACCACATAGGTGAATCTTGAAAACATTATGCTAAATGAAAGAGCTAGTCACAAAAGGCCACATACTGTGTGATTCCATTTCCAGGAAATGTGCAGCATAGATGAATCTCAAGAGACCAAAAGTAGATTGCTGGTTTCCTAGAGATTGAGAGTAGGTGGGTGTGTGGGGAATTGGGGTATGCTAATGAGTGTGGGTTTCTTCTGGGGTAATGAAATTGTTTTAAAATTAATTTGTTAATGGTTGCACAACTCTGTAAATACACTAAAAGCTCTTGGAAAACTATCTGTTCACTTTAAATAAGTGAATTGTGAGACCTGTGGATTATATTCCCAATCAAGATACTAAGAAAATAAGAAAATGTCCCCCCAGTTCCTCAAGCATGGGAGTCACCAAATGCACCTCTGAGCTTTTTCCCACCACTGAAGATTTTATCATTTGAGGTGACAAATGGTACCAATAACTGTCTAGACCTTTAAACAGAGCTCTGCATCTGTCATCTTGACGCATCTTCCCATAAGCCAAAGGCAGCTCACAGACGATTGGTGACCTGCTTCAGGTTGGTTGTCCAGTGTGGCCCACATTGGTACTGGAGAGGATTTTGTGTCTGATGGATCCATGGGCCGTCACATTGGTCTTCTCACTCAAGTGTCCTCTCAAGAAGTATTTTTTGAGAAGAGAGGAACACAGGAAAACAGCAAGACACACCAGCTGGGCAGTATCACCTTCAGCAACCTTGGTCTGGCTGTATGTGGTGATCTCTGCTCGGGCCACAGACGGTGAGTAAGAGGGAGCGGACATTTGTGCCATGGACCATTCTGCAGTTGAGCAAAGAAGCCTATTGACCCTTTCTCAGGATAACGTTTTGAATAAACACACGTGACAAAATACACAGAATTACAAAGGACACCAATCATATTGAAATACAGTTGGAGAATGTCAAAAAGAAGCAAATATGTTGTATCATATATAAATGCCTCTTTATGGAATTTAAAATCACAACACTTGGTGGTGCATCACTTAATACCATAAAGTGATGACCAAGGCAGACCAGCTGTTGAGAGATCTGTAATAACTACACTGTGGTGAGAACTATCTGTGAATTCAGTGCTGATATTTCTTGTTCAATAATGTTGGGATATGCTAAGTTCCATGTAGAGTTTAGTGAAAAAAAGGGTGTAACTTTTTTTTCCCATTAAATTCATGGAACCCCTGAATTACAAACTACTGAGTTAAAAGAATACAGAACTATCTCAGTTAGTCAGATAGAAGCCTCTGGAACTATGTTTTGTCAAGGTGTACTTATGCTATTTTAGACTCTTCCTTTATTTTTTTTTTTTTTTAATTTTTTATTTTTTATAAACATATATTTTTATCCCCAGGGGTACAGGTCTGTGAATCACCAGGTTTACACACTTCACAGCACTCACCAAATCACATACCCTCCCCAATGTCCACAATCCCACCCCCTTCTCCCAAACCCCCTCCCCCCGGCAACCCTCAGTTTGTTTTGTGAGATTAAGAGTCACTTA
>NC_081563.1:92902591-92949293 GCF_022355385.1 Mustela nigripes | reverse complement strand
TGTCTTGTTAATTTTGGCCATTCTAACTGGTGTAAGGTGGTATCTCAATGTGGTTTTGATTTGAATCTTCCTGATGGCTAATGATGATGAACATTTTTTCATATGTCTGTTAGCCATTTGTATGTCATCTTTGGAGAAGTGTTTGTTGATGTCTTCTGCCCATTTTTTGACGTGATTATCTGTTTTGTGTGTGTTGAGTTTGAGGAATTCTTTATAGATCTTGGATATCAGTCCTCTGTCTGTACTGTCATCTGTGAATATCTTCTCCCGTTCCATGGGTTGCCTCTTTGTTTAGTTGACTGTTTCCTTTGCTGTGCAGAAACTTTTGATCTTGATAAAGTCCCAAAAGTTCATTTTCGCTTTTGTTTCCTTTGCCTTTGGAGACATATCTTGAAAGAAGTTGCTGTGGCTGATATCGAAGAGGTTACTGCCTATGTTCTCCTCTAGGATTCTGATGGATTCCTGCCTCACACTGAGGTCTTTTATCCATTTTGAGTTTATATTTTTTATATGGTGTAAGAGAATGGTTGAGTTTCATTCCTCTACACAAAGCTGTCCAATTTTACCAGCACCATTTATCGAAGAAACTGTCTTTTTTCCACTGTATGTTTTGACCATAAAGTTAACAGTCCATCTGGGCTCTCTACTCTGTTCCACTGGTCTATGTGTCTGTTTTTTTGTCAGTACCATGCTGCCTTGGTGATCACAGTTTTATAGTAAAGCTTAAAATCAGGCAACATGATGCTTCCAATTTTGTTTTTCATTTTCAACATTTCCTCAGCAATTTGGGGGTCTCTTCTGGTTCCATACAAATTTTAGGATTGATTGTTCCAGCTCTTTGAAAAATGCCAGTAGAATTTTGATAGGGATGGCATTGAAAGTATACATTGCTCTAGGCAGTAGAGAAGTCAAACTCTCTCTTTTCACAGATGACATGATACTTTATATGGAAAACCCAGGACTCCACCCCCAAACTACTAGAACTCATACAGCAATTCAGTAATGTGGCAGAATACAAAATCAATGTACAGAAATCAGTTGCTTTCTTATACACTAACAATGAAAATACAGAAAGGGAAATTAGACGATTGATTCCATTTACTATAGCACCGAGAACCATAAGATACCTGGGAATAAACCTAACCAAAGAGGTAAAGGATCTGTACTTGAGGAACTACAGAACACTCATGAAAGAAACTGAAGAAGACACAAAAAGATGGAAGACCATTCCATGTTCCTTGTTATCTTTTACAAAGTGGTCCAATATTAACTCTGGACAAGCTGATTAGATATAATTTTTTAAAAGATTTTATTTATTTATTTGACAGAGAGCTAGAGAGCACAAGTAGGCAGAACAACAGGCAGAAGGAGAGGGAGAAGCAGACTCTCTGCTGAGTGGGGGTCCCGATGTGGGGTTGGATCGCAGGACCTTGGGATCATGACCTGAGCCAAAGGCAGATGCTTGACCAACTGAGCTACCCAGGTGCCTTTTAGATATAATTTCTAAAGCAACAACTACATAATACAAATGGATTATCAGCAAACACGCAATGAGAAGTCTGGCTCCTGGCCAAAATGTGTGTGACTTTTTAGGCTTGACCAGAGGTAATTGCAAAGACTTAGGAACAGGTGTCATTGGGAAAGCTGCCTCACCCCCATAGTGAACTTGGGGCATGACCAGTCCATGGCAGTCTCTAAAGGGACAGTTGGGGCGCCTGGGTGCCTCAGTGGGTTAAAGGGATGTGCAGTCAAGACTCAGGGTCCCCTGGCTGGATATGTTTCTTGTATATTTGCACTCCTAGCCCTGGGTGTCTTCATTCCCAGGTGTCTTTTACCTGAGGCCCTGGTCAGAGGTGTTTCCAGGTACCTTTGCTCTGGTCTCCTTACTGGCAGGGCTAGGGGCTAAGGGGAGCCTTGAAAACTTTTCCTCACTCTGACTCAGTCCACTCCTAGCCTTCTGCCTCTCCACCTCACCCCACCTCAGAACCCATAACACTGCTGGAGACTTTTGTCCAGGGCTACATCCATAGTGAGACCTGTCCCATGCCTGTGCTAATCTAGCTGACCCTTTAACTTCCATGGGAGAAAATGGAAAAGAGGTTCAGCACTTTCTCTGGTTTTAGACTCTTGCTTACAGAGACTGTCTCACTTAAGTGATTAAAGTCTTCACTGATTCTTTCATTTTGGCTTATTGTTGCTTGAATCAGCTACTCCAACACCTGACAGTTTCTCTTGTTCTTGTTCTCTCTCCCTCTCTCTCCTACTAGCTCAACTGAGCTCTTGACACTCAATAGAAAAATAAAAATGCAATAGGAAAGTATACTTAAAAACTTTTGTTAAGAGAATGGAAAGACAAGCCACATCCTGGGGGAAGATATTTCCGGAACAAATATCTGATGGAGGAATGCTATCCAAAATATACAGAGAATTTTTAAAATGCAGCACTAAGACTACAAACAACTCCATTTTAAAAAATGAGCAAAAAACCTGAACATACATTTCATCAGAGAAGATATACAGATAGCAAATACACAAATGAAAAAATGTCCCATATCATGTCAACAAGGAAATGTAAATTAAAACAACGAGGCACCACCACACACCTATTAGAATGTCCAAAATCAAGAACACTGACAATAGCAAATGCTGGCAGGATATGGACCAAAAAGAGCTCTTATTCATTGCCGCTGGGAATGCAAAATGATATAGTCTTTTTGGAAACCAGTTTGGTAGTTTTTAACAAACTAAGCATATTCTTACCATGTGACCAGTAAACACACTTCTAGGCATTTACCAAAATGAGTTTAAAACTTATGTTCACACAAACACCAGCATGCAAAAGTTTGTGTTTTATGGACGATTGCCAAAACTTGAAAACGGCAAGATGTCCTAAGATAGGTGAATGTGTGAACAAATGGTGGTACATCTGGACAGTGGAACATGATTCAGTGCTAAAAAGAAATGAGCTCTCAAGCCATGAAAAGACATGGAGGAACTTGAAACGCATACTGCTAAGCCAATCTTAAAAATTTACATACTGTGTGATTTCATCCATATGACATTCTAGGAAAAAAAAACTACAGAGACAATGAAAGATCATTGTGGTTGCCACGGGTTCAGGGGCAGTGGGGAGGGAGGGGAGGACAGGGAGCACAGGGAATTACTGGCTTATCAAGCATACAAAGGCACCACACCAATGCAAAATGTTAATAACAGGGAAATTACTGAGAGATTGCATGGGAATACTGAAATACTGAAATACTCTTTGTATTTCAGATCAATTCTTCCATAACCCTGAAACTGCTCAGAAAACAAAAGTCTGATAAAAAAAAAGAGTATTTGATTAACCAAAATAAAACAAGAAAAGAGAAGAAAGACAAGCACACAGTACAAGAGGCAGAAAACAAATAACAAAAATGAGAGGCCTCAACTTGATAAATTCTGATTCCATCAATATGAGTTTTTAGAACAGGCAAAATGAACCCGCTGTGGTAGAAAGCAAAAGGGTGTTTGTCTCTGGGGTAAGAACTGACTGGAAGGGAGTCCAGGAATCGTGCCACATGGTGGCATGTTCTGTGTCTTGAGTGGAAAGGCAGTTATGCTGTATATACGTTTTTCAAGACTCATCAGATTGTATCATTGGCATTGGTACATTGCTCTGTATATAATTTTTTAATTCAATGTTTTTTTTTAATTTTTATTTATTTACTTGACAGACAGAGATCACAAATAGGCAAAGAGAGAGAGGAGGAAGCAGTCTCCCTACTGAGCAGAGAGCCCAATGTGGGGCTCAATCTCAGGACCCTGGGATCATGACCTGAGCCAAAGGCAGAGGCTTTAACCCACTGAGCAACCCAGGCACCCCTTAATTCAATGTTTTAAAACAGAAAATAAAAAGGACTGCCGTAGTGGGCCATGCCATACCCATAAGGATGAAACCCACAGGCTGGTGATGAAGGCCCAAAAAGATAGAAAGCCCCTGAGAGCACATTCAGGAGCCCCAGAACCCCCACCTTTGAACTCTGGTGATTGAGAGAAATAAGCATCATGTTAACTAGGCTTTATAACATTCAGGCAAATTCACGGCTAAATATTACAAGTTTCCCTCACATACAAGAAGAACCAGCATCACATGCCCAGAACAGATGTTGATTTGCATTCATGTAAGAATTACTTATATATCGTATCTGTTTTACAAAAATACATATATAAATTGAGATGAGTGCCCCAGGAGATGAATTTTTAGCTGGCTACAGCTGGGAACCTCTCATGAACCTCATTTCTCCAGCAAACCTTTATTTATTTATTTGTTTGTTTGTTTGTTTGTTTTTGGTTTGTTTTCTTGTTTGTTCAGCTAACCCATGAGTTGATTCCAGACCTTGTGATTCTGATTTTGAAAAAACATGGCCTAAATGAATCATCTTTTCCTATGCTCAAAAAAGATAAATGCCTCATGTTGAAGACCTTCAACATGCAGCTGAAGTTACCAAATAACATTTCATTTCAACCACAAACCATTAAACATCAAATCCAGTCTCTGTATTAAAGAAGTCATTCTGGGCATCTGGTCTCCTCTGCAATGGAAAAAGCCTCTTAATGAAAAGCCATGACTTTATTGCTGACACTGGTTTCACTCTCAACTTGGCATCTGCAGTAACTAAGAGATTTTCTAAAGTTGTTTTTATTTGTGAATTTTAATAACATGAAAGGTTGTTCCCTAAAAGTACATGGTTTAAATCAAAAGGGTAGAGTTTGACTTGATGTTGAAGAAGGAAATGTAGTTAGATGTTTTTCAGGAAGATAAGGGGTGGTAAAAGAAATAATCCAACAATGTGAGTTGTAAAAGTCCATACTCTGTGTGAGGGAGAGTCAGGAAACAGACAGGGAGCCCCTTTCTTCATGGTGCTATTGACTATTTGATGGAGATCAGCAAAATGAAGGGGATTAGTAATGCCTGTGCTGCCTTGGAGGAAGATAGAGAGAGGATTGGTTGCCCAAGAGATTCACTCCTTGGCGGAGCAAGAAGATACAGAAAATGGACAAAATTCGTACATTACAAGGCTAACTTCAGTCATTCACTCTTCATTACCTCTGAAATAACGAAGTCCGACTCAGTCATGGTTCCCTGTTCCATAAAAAATACAGATCACAGCTTGTAAACCTTTATTTCATCTATAACATCACTAAGCAAGAGTTTAAAATCAACCTAATGGTGGTTTCCAGAGGGGAAGGGTGGGAATGGATGAAATAGGTGAAGGGGATTAAGAGTACACTTAGCATGATGAGCACTGAGTCATGTCTAGAATTGATGAATCACTATATTGTACACCTGAGATGAATGTAACACTGTGTGTTAACCATATTGGAATTAAAATTTTAAAAATAAATATAAAATACAAAATAAAATCAATTTAATGAGGTGTCATTTACATACAATAAAATGTATCCATTTTATATGTATGGTTTGATGAGTTTTGACAAATATCAACACTCAGTAACCATCACCCAATCAAGACAATTCTTCTCCACAAGGGTCCCTCAAGGTCCTTTGCGGTAAAACCTCACCCCCACTCTCATATAACCATTATTCTACTTTCTCGGACAATAGAATAGTGTTACCCAGTCTAGAATTGTACTCTTATGTGTCTGGTTTACTTTGCAAAACACAATACTTTTGAAATTCACTCATGTCATTGTGTATATCAAAAGATGTCTTAGTCCTCTCCTTTTCTCAAGAAGGCATATTCCACCGGATGGGTAAACCTCAATCTTTACCCATTCACCTGCTGAAGAATATCTGGTTGACACACAAACATGACATCTTGCTCAAGACGGAATAGGGATGACCACTCTGAGTCAATGAGGATGTGATTGTGGGATTTACAGGTGGGGTGCGAATGCCAGTCTCTCTGGGGATGGCAGGCAGCTTTTGAGCAGTTCCAGCCCTAGAACGTGTGTGTGTGTGTGTGTGTGTGTGTGTGTGTGTGTATTAGGGGTGTCCATAAGCTTGAGTATGTTCATTTGGACATGAGAAAATATTAAAACCACCCACCATTGCTGAGTGCTCCACCTTCCCTATCTTGAACAGGCTGAGAGGAAAACCAGTCTAACTTGTTGCTGGTTGGCACTATTAGAAATGCACCTCCCTTTCACTTTAATAGGAGTCAGGGAAACCCAGTGATTAAGACTGACACAGCAAGATCCCACCCGTACTTCATCAGCTGGCAGCCATGTGACCATGGGCAAGTTTGTCAACTTCCTTACCTATAAAGTGAGAATATTAATAGTGCCTATTTCTCAATAAATACTACTTCTATATCAGGTAAGTAGTAGAGGTTAAATGATTGGTTTCCCGTATGTGGTTTTAATAACATGTCATATGAAACAACATATTCAGTTGGTCTTTATTTTAAAAAATATTTGCAACTTGGGGCACCTGGGTGGCTTAGTCGGTTAAGTATCCGCATTTGATTTTGACTCAGGTCATGATCTCAAGGTCGTAAGATTGAGCTCCATGTCGGGCTCCTTGCTCAGCAGGGAGTCTGCTGGAGATTCTCTCTCTCCCTCCCCCTCTGCCCCTCCTCTCACATGTACTCTCTCTCTCTCTCTAAAAATAAAATCTATTAAAAATATATTTGCTATTCAGCTATGTGCAAAGCACTGTGTGATGCATGATACAGATTCAGTGCTTGCCCTCCAGCACCTTATCATCTCTTAGGAATACACAGGCATGTGGCCTCTGAGCCAGCACTCAAGAAACTAAGTGATTTGGATTATAGCAATTCAAAAAGAAAAGCCCTTCCTTGGGCCCAGCTTCCTCCTGGGGAAATCGGGCCATGAGCTATAGAGGAAGGAAGGAGTGCCTCGACTTCCTGTAGGGACAGATGAGGATGCTGTTAGTGCTCAATCCACAGCCCTTAGCCTTTTCACCATGGGCAGGGTCAAATTCTACCCACCTGTGTCCTTGTCCCTGTACCTGATGGCTTCCCCAACCCCTCTGCCCACAGGCTGGGTTGTCTGGAAGTGCCAGGAATTACTCATTACCAACGTTGGGAATAGCCCTTAACCAGTTATAGATGGGAGTTGTATAAATATCCTGGTTCCCTTGTCCTGCAGGTGGAATGACTCTGCTGTGTTTTATAACATTTCCTAGAGTTTCCATGGTTACAAGACTCTTGTACTTCTCAATAAAGTATTTGCTTTGAAATCCTTGTCTCCAGCTATGCTTCTGGGAGTTAGAGTGGAAAGAGCTTGGAAGCCAAGCAGACATGATGGTGGCAGTCCAGGGTTGCCATAGTGAAGGCCTGAGTATGGACAGCACCTGAGCCAGACAGGGTCAGGGTGAGCAGACTGTGTGTGTGTGTGGGGGGGGCAGTTGTTGGTCTGTGGCTACTAGGAAAGAGAAGTCACGGACATCAAGGGTGTAAACATGACCACCCAGGGGTGGCGTTGGCTCAACTTGCGTATTATATTGCTGCAATACCTCTGGCCGCCCATGCGCTCAACATTTGTTGAACACCACTGTATGCCAGGCCCTGGTCTAGATGCCTGGGTCATAGCAAAGACCGCTGCCCTTGTGGAGCTTGCATATATAAAGAGACTATAAGTAATGCATCATAATTGTGAAACGAAGTTATAAACTATGCTAGAAGGTACCCAGTGCTTTGGGAAAAAAAGAAAGCAAGGCAGAGCCAGTGTCCCTGGGAGGCTAGAGAGAAGGAAGAGTTCTATAACCCAGTGGAGGAAAAGAATACCATCACAAAATCATTTCCAGGGCAAGAGAATCAACTGAATGGACGAGAGGGAATACTCACAATAGTAAGAGAAGAAAATTACCCAAAACCGAATAAAGCAGAGGTTCTCCAAGCTTGGGTGAGGGGTGGGGGGGATGCAGGTCTCTAGGCTGGTGACAGCAGCAGCTTTACCTGGAAACCCATGGGAAATGTAACTTCTTGGGCTTTATCACAAACTCACTGACTCAGAAACTCTGGGCTGAGGCCCAGCTCTCTGGGTTCCAGCATGCCCTGAGGGGATTCTAGGGGATCCCAACACACACACACACACGTACACACACGTGTGTGTGCATGCATGGACACCAGAATAAAGCACCTTCCTGAGATGGGAGTCACTGCCTACTGCAGGCAGGATGTGAAGAAGGACCACATTGGCACACCTGAAGTGAGAGAAGCATCAGGGAAAGAACAAGAAAGAAAACAAATTGCTTGTGAAGGAAAGTAACCGCTTGGCCATAGTCTTTGCATCCGGAACAGCCCCCGAGAGAAAGCAAGGGCTCCACATCTCGAGCGTTCTGAAGGACAAAAGTTTACAGGCAGCCCCCGACTTACCATCATTCAACTTGGGTTTTGGACTTCTTGGCAGTCTGAAAGCAACATGCCCTCAGTGGAAACCACACTCTGAGTTTTGATCTTCTCGCAGGCTAGGGATATGTGGGACGATCCTCTGTCATGATGCTGAGCAGAGGCAGCTCCCAGTCAGCCAAGCCATCACAGGGGCCAACAAATGGTGCGCTAGCGACTCTTCTGTTTTTCACGTTTAGTGCAGGATTCCATTAATCACATGAGATATTTAACACTATCTCTATTTATAACACTTTATAAAATAAACTTGGAGTCAGATGATTTTGCCCAACTGTAGGCTAATGCCCAAGCATGTTTATGGCAGGCTAGGCTAAGCTGTGTTTAAGGGGTTAAGTGTATTTAATGGATTTTTAACTTAGAGTATTTTCAACTTACAATAGCTTTTGTGGGATGCTACCCCATTGTAAATCAAGAAAGGTCTATATATTACAGAAATCATTATCCAGGTAAACCATCATTCAACAGGGAAAAGAACTATTTCCAATCATGCAAGGATGCAGCAAAAATGTACTCTTTGATGGCACCCGCAGAAAAAGACAAAAGCTAAACAACCAAAACACTTGGTAGTTAACTCCACTCTCATGAAATGCAAGAGTGCTGGGAATTAGGGGAGAGGGAACAGAGAAAAGGATCATGTAAAATTCATAGTATCTAAACAGGCATTGATAAAAAAATAAAAAGTGTAGAAATCGAGCACTAAAGGGTATGTGATTTGGTGAGTGCTGTGAAGTGTGTAAACCTGGTGATTCACAGACCTGTACCCCTGGGGATAAAAATATATGTTTATAAAAAATAAAAAATTAAAATTCAGATGCAATTAAAGTGAGTGATGGTGTTAGGGGTTCGTGTCGTTTGAGAAGAGAAAAGAAATCACAGATTGCTATGGTTCTTATTTTTTTTCGGGGAGAAGGGCATAATTATGAGTTAACATTAGATATTGATGAAGAAGGACAGGTTTGAAGATGGGAGGCAAAAATTAAAATGAAGTGCTTGAAGAATACAAGCAATTCTTACAGAGTTCCATAGTATTAAAGGGAAAAGTAGACAAAGAGGGGCGCCTGGGTGGCTCAGTGGGTTAAAGCCTCTACCTACGGCTTAGGTCATGATCCCAGGGTCTGGGATGGAGGCCTACATCAGGCTTTCTGCTCAGCAGGGGGCCTGCTTCCTCCTCTCTCTCTGCCTACATCTGTGACTATTTGTGATCTCTGTCTGTCAAATAAATAAATAAAATCTTAAAAAAAGAGAGAGAGAAGTAGACAAAGAAATGTCAAGCAAGCCGATAACTGATAGAGAAGAGAAGCACCAAGAAAACATGATAAATAGAATGTACAAAATAAGCCACTGCAAATTCACTAGTCATCTCAGTAATTGTGAATAGGTTAGATCTCCCATTAAAAGACAGACTTTTGATTGAATAAACAATTGGGCGGGGTGATGGGGGGGAAGATAGTGAAATCCAGCTTTGTTTTTGCAAGAGAAAAGCGAGGAGGCACGAGGAAGCTGAAACGTTTTAAATGTTTAAAAATGAAAAAGTATTCATCAAATGCAACTAATAATCAGGTATATCAGTTGTAATAGACAAAATAGGATATGAAACATGTTCAGAAACATGTTCATGTTCACATTCATGCTCAGGTTCAGGTTCATGTTCAGAAAGTTTCATGTTTGTAAAGAATCTGCCAAATACACATCAGTCCCTTAACCATACAATTTTATGTAGAAAACAAAAGCAATAGAAATGTGAGGAGGTCAGCAAAGCCATATCACCGTGAGGTGGGCTAGGATACCTGGGGGTCAGCTCCTGGGGGTGCAGATGACTATTTTGACAAGGAAGTGAAACACCTGATTTGTGATATAATCTTTTGGGGGAAGGAAGACCCTGGGGAAAGAAGGGAAAAGGCACAATTATTTGCTTCTACCTCACATATTTCAGTATTTCCGTGGGATATTTGAATGTAGAAGGATCTCTACAGCACAGAAGACATCGACCCAGTTTAAGACGTTATGCTATGAATTATGTGGACAGGCATAAAACATGAAGAGGAAGAGATAAGCGGTGCTTTGCAGGAAGAGGTGGCAAGAACATGATACAGAGGGTGTCGGTCCTCAGCCAAGCTCAGTGGAAATAGAGCCCTGTCTTCTGCCAAGTGTGGTCCAGGAAGTTAGAGATGGCCCTGAGGACAAGAGGTCCCCGAGCATCTCAGACTAAAGCTGAGATGTATGAATGGTGACCCAGTGACCCAGGCCACATCAGAGTCATCCTCCTCGCCCTCTTTTCTCTCTCTCCTTTCCTTCCTTTGTCTCCTTCTGCTTTTTCTCTTGGTGTTTTTTTCCATTCCTTCTTTCCTTTCTTCCATTCTTCTCTCTCTCTCTCTCTCTCCCTCTCTCCCTCTCTGCCTCTCTTTCCTTCCTGCTTCCCTTCCCTCCTTCCTACCATAGAGTTGAGTTCTGTGGACCAGTTTCAACCACAGGAAAAGATCGACATCCAAGTCAATGGATGGCTTTTCACAGAAGAGCCCAGCACAAAGATTTCAGGGAGGGGAAGTGGCTCACAGTGCGGCAGTTTGGGTGCTGGGAGGCTCAGGTGAGGACCTGTGGTTGTGTGGCCTCGTGAAGAACATTCTGTCGAGTCAGGCTAGTTGCCAGCCTCCTGGGTTATCCTGCTGTTTCGTTTCTTTGCTGCACTTTGCCACCTTTGCACTGCTTACCTGTCGGTTATTTCCTCCACAAAGGATGACATGGGGGTTCTCTGGAAGCTGCGAAGTGTTCATTGAGGCTTTGAGTTTGCGGGTTTATTGTCTGTACCCTGTCTCCTCTTACTGAGTAAATTTAGTCAGCTGAGAACTTGATATGTTCCTTTGGTTCATGTTAAACTCCACGGCATGCAAGTCTCGCGTTTGAATCTACATGCCATCTCTTGCAAATGGACTTTGTATTGTGCAATAAATAGAACTGTGTATGTATTGAATTTCTTTGTACAAGATTCATATTTGAAAGATGTATCTAATAGTTGTTATTTTAGTTAACAGATAGCAAAAGTCACAAAGAGGAATTTAAATTTGTCATTTTTGTTCATGGGCTTTTCCTGAATTAGGGAACACTGGCCTCAGGTTTTTCAGTATGAAAGAGAAGGATGTAAACATTGTGGTGTGTGTGTGTGGTGGGGAGGTGGGTTGGGGCCGGCCGTGGTTGTTCATATTAAGACAGAATTTCTAAATGTATCTCATTAGTGATCAGACTGCTGAAAGGATCAGCTTTATTTAACCTTAAGCAATGAATGGTTATCAGAAGTGTCTTGTCCCTTAGCATGGCAGCAGAGCACTGTGTCCTACCCAGGCCCTGTTCTCACCAGGCACGCAGTCTGAGAGGCAGGCAGACTCAGATCTGACCACCTGCTGCCCCAACTCTCAGGCACAGTGAGACTCCGCAGCCAAGCAGGAAGGGATCTGGTTTGCCTGTGCAATTAGCTAAACAAACGGAAAAGGCTTTGCTGACAAAGTGGTGGCAAATGCTCCTGTGATAATTACAGAATGGTGTTTCCACATCACATCAACTGGGCATGTTTAATCCCGCACCAGGTGTCCCCCATGCAATTAAAATGATGCAGGAAACTAAACGGGCAGAGAGGCACGAGGGAGTAGACTCGGATCAGAAGACAAACTCTGGAACCATCGAGGCCAGCCTGGCTGGGTTCAGCAGCCAAGACACAGTACACAGTGCAGCCCAGTCTCTCTGAACATCCTTGTCCCTCGCCCCACGCTAGGTGCCCCAGAGTTAGTTTTCATGACCCGTAGGTAAAGATGCAGAAGTGGGGCAGGCAAGGTACTTTTTTAAAGCGACTCTTGAGGAGAGAAACGGATATGTTTAATGACCATGAATTCAAGTTCTGCCATGTAGTTCGAGTTGTTATGAAATGTATTAAAACAAGTTGACAACAAATGCATTCCAGAGTTTATTAGGTTATGCATGTGACATAAAACACAAAGGACAACAAGCAGGCTACTCATTGAGGCGGACCCGAGATGCCCCTGGTTTCTCAGAGTTCTAAGACCGACGCAGCGGTCAAACCTGTCCTCCCCACCCTGGGAAACAGTCGCACCCAGGGCAGAAAGAAGCCCCACAGAAGAAATCCCACAGTGGCAGAATTAGTGCACCGCATTTCGAATACACAGATTTAAAAATACAAACATCTCATCTAGCGTTTGTGCAGCGATGACTGACATTTGCGATCACATCAAGTATCACAGAACAAGGCCTTGTGAACGACGTAATTCAAGCTTCAGCCAAATATGCATGTAAAGAACCCAGCCCAGAAGAACAGAGGGCAAAATCTGTAGAAAGGAAATGCTTGCCCCCTTGCAGATAAGAGGAACAATGTAAGAAAGAATTTACAGTTTCTTCCTAAAATAGATGGGCATGATCAAAACACAATTCTTTTTATTTTATTTTATTTTATTTTATTTTATTTTATTTTATTTTTAAAGCACTTCAGCAAGTATTAGTTTCGGGAATCTGGAACGGAATATGGTATTTGATTACAGAACACATGGAGAATTTTGATTATCAGCCTTTTTTTTTTTTTTTTGGTTGACAACCGCCACAAACCCTACAGACATAAGCGGTAGCTTTTGCAGCCAGACAGAAACAGATGTTTTTAGGGATCATATCTCAGATTCCCATGCTAAATCTATTGTTTAAGGTGATGGAAATATGGAGGGGACATTACACCATTTTGCAGCTGCTAGAAAGCCATGCTTTCCTGTTTTCCTGATTCAGACAATGGAGAAGGTAAGGAGAAAAATAATAGGAAAAGGCTGCCCTATATTTGCTTTTAAAAACTGCATTATTTTGAATGTAGTATTTTTGGGGGGGTCAAATCTCACCTCTGTTCTCTTAGTTTTCATAAGAATATCTGTGGGAAATAGGGTTGAAATAAAATGAGCTAATGATCACATCCATATTCTCCAAAAGTTGTTTGGCGATAAAACCCCAGGTCCTATCAGGATGTATTCAGACTGGGGCTCCTGAGTGGCATGTAAGAATAGCAACAAGCACGTGTGTGTTTCAGGGAGAAGGTTTATTTCCAACTTAGTTTTTCCTGTACCATCTACATAAACACACCCGCATACGTGTTTAACTTTTTATTCTACCTTTTTGCCTAATCACAGGGAAGATGTTAGCCTGCACCCCTCCTGTCCTTAAGACAGAAGCCTCTTGAGTCACCCACTTTATGCTGCCGGGAAAACACCGTGGGGCTATGCAATGCCAGATGTCAAGGTTGTGATAATCAGGCATGTGAATGAACCAAAGGGACACCAGCCTCGAGGTCACAATGCTGAGCAGCGGTGGGTGCCCCCTACAAAAGACCCCACCAGGTCCACCATTTCCTAAGGCTTTTTTTTTTTTTTTTAAGATTTTATTTATTTATTTGACAGAGAGAGATCACAAGTAGGCAGAGAGGCAGGCAGAGAGAGAGAGAGGAGGAAGCAGGCTCCCTGCTGAGCAGAGAGCCTGATGCGGGACTCGATCCCAGGACCCTGAGATCATGACCTGAGCCGAAGGCAGTGGCTTAACCCACTGAGCCACCCAGGCGCCCTCCCAAGGCTTTTTCAGATAGTTTTCCCACCTTTGCTTTATATAGTCCTCAGATGGAGCTTGTCCTGTACCACATGTGCACAAGGGAAAAAAAAAGAAAAAAGAGGAGGGAGCATCCCTGAAATTCAGGAAGGAACCTAGTGGCCTGCATGTTTAGGGGACCTCCTCCCTTAAATGATCTGCCTTGGGAGACAGAGTGAGGGGAAAAGGGGTGGGTTTGTTCTGAATATAGTTTCTCCAAGAGCATCCTAGAATTATTGAAGTATGGGGAATTCTATTTGGACAAAAGTCTCCACTATCTTTGAGCTTGTTGCCAAGTAAAGCCATCTCCCTTTTCCCAGTGCCCTGGCCTTTCTGCTGCTCAACAGCTCAGGGACAGAACCGTGCTCCTGCCCAGCCTGGGGACACAGTCGGAGGAGTCTGCACCTGACATAACCTAACTTTCCCATGCTCCATCCTTTCCATTTCTTATTTTTCGTCATGGCCCAGGCACCTGGGAGCTTCTGGATAAAAAGACTGTTAGCCAATGACCAGTAAGTTAATGGCCACATGGACAGTGGGCATTTGTTTATCCACTGCTGTGGGCCCCCACCTCCCCAAGCAGGGATTCACAGCCCTCAGACAAAATGACAGAGGTATCAAATAGGACAAGAGCATTTGTTTGAGGCCATCGGTTTTCGTCAGATTCACTGCCTAAGCCCATCTAGTTCCAAGATCTTAGCCACTGGTAGGAGTGGCCAGGAGACAAGGCAGGGCACATCTACGGAGGAAGGGGCAGATTCTGCTGGAGAGGATATTGAGAAATTATTTACCAGCCCATTTCCTCCCTTGCGTGTTTCACGGTGGGGATCTGTGGTCTCCATTTTGTCGGGAATAGATTTTCTTACCCATAGAGGGATTTGAACCTGGAAATCAGAATTGGGGCTGCACCGGAGAAGAAATCCAACTCTAAAAACGAGAGGGGGCAGTTGGGGACCTCAGCCAGTAATTTCCCACAGGTCCAGAAGGGGCTTAGGAGAAGCCTAGAATAGGAATGCCTCCTTCCTTCTAGTGATAAGGTAAAATTGTAAAAGCCTGGAGGTAAAGTTGTTGAATTTGCATTTATTTCACGTAAGTGCAGATATTGTCAGTAACACATCCAGCTAACTCTTTAAAATCATCTGAATAGTGGCATAATTTGTTCCCAAACAGGGTCCTGCGCTCAGTGGATTACAACCTTGGTCTCCTTGGGTGTTAAGCATCAATATTTCAACTGAAATCTAAATAATACTAGATGTCTTTAAAAAGCACAAGTTCCAAATACCTTGTTAAGTCCTCCAAAAGCTTCATCTTTCCTTACACCTACTCCTTTACTTATCCATTTTCTCAAAACAACAACAAAACAAAAGAAAACAAAAATCCTGAAATATAGCACCTACATTTCAAAATTAGCTAAAGGATATTTTCTCAATTCTGAGGGTCATGCACCTGGCAGCTCTTCCTGCCCCAGGTGTCCGCCTCTGGGACAGATGTGTTTTTAAGGCAAAAATAGAAACAATAGAGCACCCTGGTTCTTAGAGGCAGATTTTGAAATCCCTAGAAGGAAACACAGTCCCGTTCTGCTCTACAAGGCAACAGCAACAAGCCTGCAGGCCACCTGAGGTCTCCCAGTGCTAATCAGGCAGGTTTTAAGAGCTCTGACCACTGGTGAATCCCTGAGGAGCTTTCCAGTGACCCAGGCAAAGCTGCGTGGGGAGGAATTACTCTCCACCACTACACTGGGAAGGGAAATCTTTGCAAGCAAGCATTTAAAAATAAATTAAAACTGGTTTGAGTGGTTTCTGTGGTTGCAAATTTTGAGCTATTCTCTTTTCCTCTATCCCTCCCATCTCCCCTGCTTTTTTAAGAAATAGAGAAAAATGTGTCAGACTTTCTTCAAGCAGAAAGAAGACAGTGTCCTGCCTGCCCAGTCCCTGACATGCAAACTACAGCCACAAGTCAGGATCATGTTCTCAAGAAGCAATACCAGCTGTGAGCTATGTTAAAATGCCTTAAGATGCCACCATTCAAAGCTCAGCATCTCATCCCCCTCACACAGTCTTAGTAATCAGAATGAGAGGCTTCTCAGGGTTTCATCCATCTATGATCAAAGCATTTAAATCCAGAGCAGCATTCAGGGAAGGCAGGTGGCCTGGGAGGTGTCTCGGGGCTACACTCGCCCAGAGACAAGACGTCTCCAGCTTTTCCCCTTGTGCGTAGTCACTTCATCAACGGTAAGTGTGTGTTAGCACAAGTGCATTTAGATGGATTGATTCAAGTACTTGTGAAACAAACCCAGGCTTCTCTCTCAGGCGCTTCGGAGTACTTGCTCTCGAAAACATTTCATACTCCTCGCACACTTTCCAGACTTCACTTGCAAATAAACCCAAGACTATTAGAGACACTAAGAACTAGGAAATACAATTTCAAAACCCTCAGCGTTCTTGCTACCTAAGCAGATCAGTGTACTCTGGTCATTCTGTGGGACTCCAACTATAAAACTCCGCAGGGCTTGTGATAGGAAAATGCATGAACTCAACTGTAAAGAAATGTTTCCAGTTCTGAATATGTTCCTTTTGACAAAAACAAAACAAAACAAAAACAAAAACAAAAAAATACTTCTTATGTACTATGTAATTAAACAATCAATTTAGTTTCTGTTCTACCAAGAAGAACAAATCATTCCAATCCTAATTAGCATTAGCAGACCACCTTTTCTTCTTAGATGATTCCAATGAGCAGAAAAGCAGTTCCAAAGGAGCCCCATTAGCACCTGACTTGTAAACCCCTGATCCAGAATCAGTGGGAGCCATGCCATCAGTCACATTTGAATTTGACAAGATAAGTGAGTAAGAATTGTTAATATTCACAAAATTCCCAAAATGACATCCTAACCCAGTGGTCCCACTTTGGGAACACCACACACATGTAGAAAATACCTGTATATTCCAAGCGGTCAGGCTTTTAAGAATGTTTACAACCGTTTGCTAAGATTCCAGTCCAGTCTTTTGGAAGGATGTGGGTCCCCCACTTCTGACGGGGTGTGTAAAGGTCAGAGGATGGTGGTGGCTGATTGTCAGTGTCTCTGGGGCCATCTCACCTTCAGCAGTCTGTCCCTGGCGTCGGACTACAGAAAACAACCACGACAGCATTGGAAGCTGCTGTGACCTGCCGAGCACATCTAGACCCTGGGAGAGACCCCATACTCCACACCCCAGGCAGGGCAACAGCCCTTCAGGATCGCCTCTGGGCCGACAGCCTGGACAATGCCTGTCCCTTGTACTCTGCCTGCTTTCTGTGCCAGTCCTTGCCCGCCCACCTACCCGCACCTGCCCACCCTCCCGCCCCCTCTGGGTGACCTGTGGCCTCCTTTACCTGTACTGATTCTCCAAAGCCCTCCTCTCAGCTCGCTCTGGAGCCCAGGAGTAGCTGTCAGCTGCATTCTGGGGCTTTTTCTCCTTCTCCTCCTCCCTCTTTGCTCTCCGCTTGCGATAGACCAGTAGCCCTAGAGCCAGAGCCAGTAAGAGTAGGATGGCCACCACCGTGCCCAGTATGTAGAACAGCAGCAGCTTTTGTCCGTCCGTGCCCTCTTCGCTTTGTTCTGCCATGAAATCCTCATTTGTATTCTCCCCAAGGCCAGTGGTGGCCATGGGGTGATGGGTGCTGGGCTCCATCCAGACAGCAGGGGGCCTACTGGGAGCCAGCATGTCAGGTGCAGTTGGGGTGACAAAGGTGTTGCGTGGAAGGGAGGGTCCCTTTGTGGTGGGTGCCTCCTTGGAAGTGCCCTCAGGGCCCCCGATGGGCCCGGACATTGTGGGAGAATACACAACTCTCCCCTCTCTATCTCCTGCATCCTCTCCCTGGGGAGGCCCAGGCATTGGTGCCAGGGAGGTGGGTCCCAGCATGCAGGAGACCCCATCAGGGCCCAGCTCCCAGCCTGGCAGGCAGCCGCAGCGGAAAGATCCCTGTGTGTTGAGGCACAAGCTGTCACAGAGGCCATTCTCCGTGTCCGCACACTCATCCACGTCCTGGCACTGGGTGCCATCCTCCCCAGACAGAACATAACCCTTCTCGCAGGAGCAGTAGAAGGAGCCGCCTGTGTTGGTGCAGTGCTGGGCGCAGGGCGTGTGGCCGGTGGCACACTCGTCCACGTCCTGACATCCTGACTCACTGGGCTCATAGCCCACCCAGCACTCACAGCGGAAGCTCCCAGGGGCATTGACACACTCCTGAGGGCAGGGTGAGTCCTGGCACTCGTCCAGGTCCACGCAGTCCCGCTGACTTGAATCCAGCTGGTAGCCTAGGGGGCAGCGGCAGGTGTAGTTCTCCCCTTGGGATGCCGGCACACAGGTGGCTGAGCCTCTGCATGGGTTGGAGCTGCAAGGGTTCCGGGAGGTACAGGTCACCAGGTCGTCGAGCAGCCGGAAGCCCGGCCGGCAGCCGCAGCGGAAGGAGCCGTCGCCCCCCTCGAAGCAGTCCTGCTGGCAGCCCCCGTTGTTGAAGCTGCAGCCATACTGGGTGCTGATGCAGAGGGGGCCCGAGCTGCCCCAGTCAAACACATCAGGGGCCTTCTCCCTGCACACGAAGTAATCCTCCTGACCGTGTTCCCCGGCCCCGCAGACCACGGTAGCTGCGGAGCCAAAGGGCACAGCCTCCAGGGAAGAGCTGGTGGCCTTGAATGGGGTCGTGTAGTCCACCCGGCCTGGACCCCCCAGAGCCAGAGGCTGGCACATGCCTTTGAAACTGAACTTGCACACGAAGCCCTCGACGCTGCTTCCTGGAGAGTTCGGGCTCCCGCAGGGGCCCTCGGACCACTTGGAGAGATGACTGGCATGAGATGGCTGGGACAGTTGCAGCAGCAGGGACACACAGCGCTTGGAAATGCAAGAGCTCCTGACCTCCTTGTTCCAGTTGGTGTAAGACGTGTCCTCCCCGCCACCGAGCCAGCTGAAGCCTTTAAGCGGCAGGCTGGGGTCTAAGCACTTGCCTTTCTCACGCTGGAGCCCTATCCAGAACTTGCCGATCCTAGCTGCCAGGATCGCCTCCGACTCCAGGAGCTGGGTGAGGGCGCGCTGGATGTGCCGGGCCTCCTCCTCACTCCTCACCGTGGCCAGGTTGCCCCCGTTCTTACTGCAGTGAAGCTGGGCCTCCGCTGCACTCAGCTTGCCCCAGTGGGCCGTGTAACAGGCATTCCCCGCACACACCACGGCTTCCCCGGGAGCCTGGGCCCCTGCCTGAGGCTGGCCCAGAAGCAGGAGCAGTGGCAGCAGCAGCAGCAGCGGTGGCAGCCTGGCGGAGGTAGCCATCATGGCCCTGGGTCCCTCTTGGCAGGACGCTGGTGGCCCTGCAGTGACAGCAGCAGGCGCAGCTGAGCTCCAAGGAGAACTGAGGGCTTGGGCGCAGACGCTCTGGCACAGGGAAGAACACAAAGACCGAGGGCTTTTCACATTCCCCTGACCCAAGGCGCATCCTGTACTGTTGTACTTCTTATTTCTTACCGGATACTGGGGCTTCCTGCAGTGAATAGTTTTCTGACTCCTGTTGCCTTCATCACGGTTTTGTTGTTCATAGAAGAGGTCAGACGGCTGCATTGGGTCTCTGGCTAGTCGCTGGGGAAATGCGGCAGTGTCGGGGGAGGGGGGGGCAGGAGGTTCCAACTCAGGGACGCCTGCTGCTTTATTTGGGCTCCCTTGTCATTCCCGTCTGCAGGAAGAACTTAAATGGCATGCTACAGAGTGAGTGGAGACTTTTGGAAACTAGGAAGTTGAAAAAGCTCACTTAGTAACCCATAATAAAATTCCACTTTGGTTTGCAAACAACCAGAAGAGAAAAAAAAAAAAAAATCTCAGACTTAAGACATGAGGCCATGGATGGTTATAATTTTCAGCCTTTTTTAGAAGCAAACTGGATTTTTCTTCTGCCTATCTCATGTTCCCTTTGGCTTTGGAAGTCTTTTTTCTTTTATCCCCTCATCGTGAACTTTAAATAGATGGGCAGTTTTTAAATAGGAACCGGGCCGTGGGAATGACTGATTGTCTCACACAATGCCAAGCTCCTAAAGAACATTAACCCAAATGGGATGAAATTTGGCAGTTTTCAGGGTTTCATAGTGCAAATACTGTGTTGTGAGGTGGCAGTGTCACAAAAAGCAACAGAAAAGCAAGAGGAAAATGTTTCTGGCCTCGTGGCCCTGGACTTGCTTTCCTGCCTCCCCCGGCTCAGGGTTAGTAGGAAGGGCCAGAGTTCTGAGAATCCCGGCCACAGCAGGCCCCTTCCTCCCAGCAGCTTATCAAAGGCCCTTGAAGCAAAATGTGCTTTTCCTGAAGTCACAGATGTGTTACTCATCGGGGCTGTCTTCCTCCCAGAAGTAGACCCTGAGACAAAGATTTGGGACACGTCATTTATCTGAAAGGAGAAGTCAGACAGGAATGGGGGGTGGGGGAAAGAGAGGATGCCTGAGCATGCAGATGATACTGGGTCTCCTGGAGCATGGTACCTGGGAGCCCCCAGTGACCTCATCAGTTTTCTGAGCCAAGGAGATGGGGCTGTGGCAGCTCTGTTCCAGGTCCCCTCCTCATTGGAAGCAAAAAATTCTTGGCACTCTGGATTGATAGTGAGAACCTCATTCACTAGAAGGAGCACTCAGGAGGGGAATGGCTGGAAGCTACCGAGATGCTCTGGGCACCACACACATGTCAGGGTGTGGTGAGATTTGAGTTAGGGTGTCATGGGGGTTATGAACTCACGGGCTTTCGGCCTCACCAAAGCATAAGGTGCCCATCTCAGACTCTAGTTGGAGACCCTTCAGAGGTGTCCCTTATTTTTTTATTTTAATAAGATATTTGAAATAGTCCAGGAATCCTGTCTCAGACCCTTAGGATCCCCCTGTGTTCTTTGGTGTCATCTATCCACCCACTTACCTAACCATCCATACCTGTATCCATCCATCCATCCATCCATCCATCCACCCATCCGTCTACCCATCGACCCATCCATCTAACCACTCACCTATCCACCCACTCACCTATCTATCCATGCATTTATCCATCCACCCATTCATCCAACCAGTCAATCAGCCAGCCAGCCAGCCAGCCAGCCAGCCAACCAGTCAATGTTATTTAAGCCACCACCATTCACTGGGCTAGGCATTGGGATTAAAGGAGGGACTCCTGCTTTCATGACCCTTGAAGTCTGTTAGAGTGGACAGATTTGAACATGTTGGACAGCTGTAGCTATCCAACAAGGAGAAGTTGAAAGTGTCAGCAGAGGTACTGCCCTGTTTGGGATGTAAGCAGTAGGACTGGCTCCTCTGATGGAGAAGGCCAATGAAGTTGGGATCTAAAGGAGGAATAGTTAAGAAGGGGAATGATTTCCATATGCGGGAATAGCACAGACAGAGGCCCTGTCGTGTGAGGGTTGTGACATTTACAAACATATGAAGGATGGGCCATGAGACTGGAACCTGAAAAATGGGAAGGAGCACCCAGGGAAAGAGGAACTCTGTGAGTCCAAACAATGAAGATTTGAGGTTTTGTTCTGAAATCCATGGGGAACACCCAGAGACCAACCTGCTGAGACTGCATGTAGAGAATTGGAAAGTAAGCTAACGGATCCCAGTGGTATGGGGGAGCCACTCAGCAGGCAACTGCAGACTTGCAGGCACAAATGACAGTGACTTGAGCTGGGCTGAACCCCTGGATTAGGGACAGCAGATTCAGGAAATGATACAGGTCCAGAACAGGCTGTTCTCGGCATTGGTGGAGTATGAGCAGAGGACATGGGAAGTATCCAGAAGGACTTCATCACTCTTTGCTGGTACTACCAAGGGTTGCAGATCCTGGAAGGCTGTGTCTACTGGAGGTGGAGAAATGGGGCCTGGATCAGAGAACAATTGGAGGGAGTCTGCCACTTGGGACCCAGGATCCCCCTGCTTCCTTAGGACTCTGAATTTACCACCTTGGGAAACTTGGGAAGTAGCTAGGTTTAAGGGGGCATGGAAAGGCTGGGTGCAGGCCACTGTAGCTTGGTGAATATTTAGTCTTGGCGAAAGGGTCAGTGTTGACTTCTTCCTGGGCAAAGAAGCTATGTTTCTAAAGTTTTAGTTATAGGCAGGCAACTTCTTATCATTTTATAAAATCAGTCGGATGATGATTGAAGCTTGAGTTGCACTACAGCCTGGCATGCGCTCATAGCAGACTCTTCCTCCTGATTTAGAGTCCTGTCTGTGTAATTCCTCGATTAACTGCTGTGATCGTGCAGGATTCACCCAGCATCCTGCTTGGTTGGTGCTTAATGACATGGGCTGAATGAGTGATTTACAGCTTATGAACCAGTCTGACCCCCAGATCTTTGTCCAGGTATTCTTTCTTTGGCAGTTCTTCATCTTTCACATGGGAACTTCTGAATCAATTCTTCTTCACTTGGCCAAGTGTTGATATCATAAAGAAGAAAGTGAAGCAAGGACATGTGCTCAGTTTATTCATTCATTAACCCAGGGAATATTGTAAAACACTGGCTGTGAGACAGACCACGTACAGTGCAAGAAGCTCCCAGCTCTTAAATTTGTGAGCTCTTAAATTTCCACTCCCTTATCTCTAGTAACCCGGTTAGCTAAGCCTTGCTCTTGCTCCCCCTCATCTGTAAAGAAGGAATGGGAACCAGAGCCTCTGGATGCCTTTCTTAATCTAGCGTCAACAACAGAGAACTCATGTAATTACATATCCTTCTCTCTTCTGAAACTGGGAAGAAGGAGATCAGAGAGAAAGCAGGAACAGAGACCACTGCTGCCCTCACTGTGTGGTACAAGGAACCAAATCATCTGTTTAAACCGCATGGGTGCAGTTGGCCTCATACTGATGCAATGACTGTTAAATACAGTGCAGTGATTATCTCCCCTCCCTTTGTGTCTCACAACTTTTGACTTCCACTCTAATCCTTGATCTTTCAGTTACCGCCTGCTGAGCTTGGCTGAGTTAACTCTCCTGAGACCCCACCGCCAGAGGTCTCTAGCTCCAAGTGTCCTGCTGTCCTCCTTCACCTGTAAGGAAGTGGCACAAGCATTTGGGGGGGGGGGGGGGGGGGGGGTGGAAGCCCGATGCCTTGTGAGCTCAGCAGAAGAAGGAGAGCTTACTTTTACCAGGTGGGATTTAGCTGAGTTCACAAAGTATTGAGGATTGTCTGGATGCTGACTTGAAGAAAATTCTGAGCCTTATGTCCTGAATTCTTCCACAGATGACAAGTTACCACCTTTTACTTAGAATGTAGGTTTTATCGGGACACCTGGGTGGCTCAGTGGGTTAAGCCTCTGCCTTCAGCTCAGATGATGATCTCAGGGTCCTGGGATCGAGCCCCACATCGGGCTTTCTGCTCATCGGGGAGCCTGCTTCCCCCTCCCTCTCTGCCTGTCTATCTGTCTACTTGTGATCTCTGTCTGTCAAATAACTAAATAAAAGTCTTTAAAAAAGAACATAGATTTTTACCAAACCCCTTTGAAGATTGATAGTTAAAAAATAGGAATCTGTAGTGGGGATACCAGAGAGCTTTCCTTGGCAGATTTTTGAGTGCAAGCCACATTAAATGTTCTAGAACAATCATAATCCTATTAGCATGGTGAAGGCCCTGAGCCATGACCCCAAACTGTCTACTTTTATTCTGTACTCATTTATCAATGAGTACTGCGCTCTTTTTAAATTTTCTAAAAACTTACTTCATACAAAAGGACAAATATTGTTAAAATATCTGTACTGCACAAAGCAATCTACACATCTGATATAATCCCTATCAAAATAACACCAGCATTCTTCCCAGAGCTAAAATTTTTATGGAATCGGAAGACATTTCAAATAGGCAAAATAATGTTGAACAAGGAAAGCAAAGTGGAAAGCATCACAATTTCAGACTTCAAGTCATATTATGAAGCTGTAATTGTCAAGACAGTATAGTACTGGCCCAAAAAGAGACACATAGATCAGTGGAACAGAATAGAGAACCTAGAAATGGACCCTCAGCTCTATGATCAATTAATCATCCAAAAAGCAGGATAAAAGAGCTAATGGAAAAAGATAATCTCTTCAACAAATGGTGCTGGGAAAATGACAGCCACATGCAGAAGAATGAAAACAGACCACTTTCTTACACTATACACAAAAGCAAATTCAAAATGGGTGAAAGACCTAAATGTAAGACAGGAATCCATCAAGATGCTGGAGGAGAACTTAGGCAACAGTCTCTTGACTTCAGCCCTAGCAAATTCTTACTAGACATGTAACCAGAGGCAAGGGAAACAAAAGCAAAAATGAACTATTGGAACTTCATCAAGGTAAAAAGCTTCTGCACAGCAAAGGAAACAGCCAACAAACCAAAAATGTAGTCTATGGAATGGGAGAAGGTATTCACAAATGTCTCATCAGATAAAGGGTTAATATCCAAAATCTGTAAATAACTTAACAAACTTGGGCGCCTGGGTGGCTCAGGGGGTTAAGCCACTGTCTTCGGCTATGGTCATGATCTCAGGGTCCTGGGATCGAGTCCCGCATGGGGCTCTCTGCTCAGTAGGGAGCCTGCTTCCCTTCCTCTCTCTCTGACTGCCTCTCTGCCTACTTGTGATCTCTCTCTGTCAAATAAATAAATAAACTCTTTAAAAAAAAAAAAGAAGAAGAACTTAACACCCAAAAAACAAAACAAAACAAAAAATCCAGTCAAGAAATGGGCAAAAGTCATGAATAGAAGTTTTTCCAAAGAAAACATCCAAATGGCCAACAGACACATGAAAAAATGCTGAACATTGCTTGGTATTAGGAAAATACAAATAAAAACCACAGTGAGAAACCACCCTATCAGAATGGCTAAAATTAACAAGTCAGGAAACAACAGATGTTGGTGAGGATACCGAGAAAGGGGAACCTTCCTACAGTGTTGGTAGAAATGCAAACTGCTGCAGCCACTCTGGAAGACAGCATGGAGATTCCTCAAAAAGTTGAAAATAGAGCTACCCTACAATTCAGCATGCTGCTGCCCCTTAGAACAATTGGTTGCTTAAACTGTAACCCCTGGAGGATTTTACTAGTTGCCAAGCACATTTAGAGATGGCCTTAAAAAATACTGATACTGACAACAGGTCTTTGGGGAGAAGGACGATGTACGACCGTGAAGCTGGGCAGCTGGGGATGCCTGGCCCACCCAGGGCGGAACGCCGCCTGCTTCAGGGAAGCCGAGCACCCGGGAACGCCCGGTCAGCTCAGGGTGGAACGAAAATCCGCCTGCTTCCCCTTTCCATTATCACTCCTTTCTCTTCCCAGAAGTGCTCGTTGTTAGTTAGATGAGTCCTTTGAATGTGCTTGGTTATAACTATAAACCGTACCCTCCTCCTTGCTTGTACGCAAGACAGGATTAACACTTGACCTTCATCAGTCCTTCTGTTGGCTATTGTTTTCTATCTAATAAAAGTGAGACTGTGGAGTTGCTCCTGGCAGCAGTCCTTTTCGACTGTTGTCCCCTGCTCCCAGTCTTTTGCAGCTGACTTGTTTGTGCCTAATTCTTCTCTCGTCGCCGACTAGAAGCGACACAGCAACTGCACTAGTAGGTATTAGTCTAATGGGTACAAAAATGTTGATTCCAAGGGTCACATGCAACCCAATGTTTAAAGCAGCACTATCAATAATAGTCACATTATGCAAAGAGCCCAAATGTCCATCGACTAATAAATGGATAAAGAAGATGTGGTATATACATATATACAATGGAATACTCCTCAATAATCAAAAAGAATGGGGCCACTTGAGTAACTCAGTGGGTTAAGCCTCTGCCTTCGGCTCAGGTCATGATCTCAGGGTCCTGGGATCAAGCCCCGCATCAGGCTCTCTGTTCAGCTGGAGCCTGCTTCGGAGCCTACCACTCTCTCTCTGCCTGCCTGTCTGCCTACTTGTGATCTTTCTCCCCCGCCCCCCATGTCAAATAAATAAGTACAAATAAATAAATAAAAATTTTAAAAAGGAATGAAATCTTGCCATTTGCAACAATGTGGGTGGAGTTAAAGTATATTATGCTAAGCAAAGAGAAAGACAAATGCCGTGTGATTTTACTCTTATGTGGGATCTAAGAAACAAAACAGAAGAACATTGGGGAAGGGAAGGGAAGGAAAAATAAGATAAAAACAGAGAGAGAGGCAAACCATAACAGAATCTTCATTAACTGTAGGAAACAAACTGAGGGTTACTGGAGGGGAGGTGGGTGGGGGGATGGGATAACTGGATGATAGGCATTAAGAAGAGCACTTGTTGAGATGAGCAAGGGGGCGGCTTATAGATCATCCAACTTTTTTCGCTTTGAAGAGATAGCACACTTCCACCCTCCGTCCAAATCCCACTCTCACTTAGTAGCTGTGTGACCTTATGCAAGCTGCTGAATCACTCTGTTCCTCATTGTGTAGCAAAAAATCTGTGACTCTTTCCTCAATTGCAGTGGGAGACAAGGCAACTTCTGGTCCCAGGGGGCTTTGTGGAGATGCAGTGAGTTCTTACCTCTAGCAGAGAACAGCGCCTGGCAGGAAGTGAACTACCATCATACTGGGAAGCTGAGGAGCTGAGAAGACCCAGACTCTCCCGCTCTAGCTGGAGTCTAGCTCTGTTTGGGCATTTGCTGGTTTGGGGATTGGATGCACCTAACGTCCAGAGATGTTGGTTTGCTCATCTGTGAAATGGGGAAAATAAGAGTCACAATGCCATCACGTTGTGAGCGTTAAATTTAAGGAGACAATAGCTGTATGCACTTCCTTTGGGGTCTGAGGCAGAGCAGACCCTCAAGAGGTTAAAGTCCCTGTTACTGGAATTGCAAGGAAACAGAAAAGTCAGGCACCACACCTCCACACCCAACCCCACTGAAGAAAAGCTGAAAAGGACAAAAACACCCAATTGCATTTGGCGGAGACTTGGAGATTTTCTTTTTCAAAGACTCCCCTGCCTTCAAGACTTGTTTTGCTCCTTGGCTGATTAAACATTCTTCTTTAGAGCATTATTGATTTTTCCACACTTTGTAAATAGTCTCCTAACGTAATTTATCATGCACAATATTTATAGAAAACTTGACTGGGCTGCATGTTGTTTTTAAGGTTAACTGGTGTTTACCTCCTGGCAACTAGCTTTGAGAAGCAAAGGCCGCTTGTCAGCATTTGGAAAAAGATAAATCACAAAGAGGAATAGTGCTTTTCAGCAGGGTCTTTCTTACATTTTTCATCTCTAGCAACAGCTCTGTGCATGAAATAGAAGGTTGTAAATCATGCTTCCGTGGCTGAGTTGGGTGATTTGCGGGGTCCATTTGGTATTTGCAGCATTCTCGGTGGTTCCAGTAAGCTGTCAGAACAATTTGGCCCTATTTAGACAATACGATTTTATGGAAATACAGATGATCTATTTGGCCTTACTTGCCAAGTTTTGATTCTCCATGAAATGAGAACAGTAACACAACGGTTGTTTGAAAGGAGGTCATGTAGGTTGAATAGATAGAATTTTATTGCCTTCAGGAAGCTGAGTGGGGAATCTTGGGGGTTTCCTAGAAGGACAGACTAGATCTAGAAAAGCAAATGACTCAAGCATCCATTGAGAACTGGACAGGTACCAGGGAGGTCCAGGCCCATGCCCAGGACCTGGCAGATGGGTGCTAGACTGTCCTCTGCAGCTGGGAGCCTGGGCTGCAGAGGAACTGTCTGCCCTGTTCAGGGGGAGAACAAAAAAGTGGGACCCCATCTTCCTAGGTCAGAGCTGCTGCCTGGTTGCCACTGGCATCTTCAAACTCAAGCGATTTAGCACAACTGAGAATAATAATTTCCACCTTTTATCGCTGTGATTGCTAGCAAATGTGACACTTCCTGGATATATGACTTTGCAAGTATCTGTCCTCCCTGGGCCTCAGTTTCCTAATGTGAAAGCATGTGCATTAAATGAGATAATGTAGTAAAGCTTTTGGCAGTCAGTGCTTCAACAACAGTTGCCATTATCAGACATGTGGCTAGCGGCTCCCATTCCCCATGTGACAGGTTTAGGATTATCTCTACTCTAGTTGGTTCTGGGAGTAGCCTCCACACACACGCCAGCGGTAGCGCCGTGCTCCATAGCACCGCACGGGACCCAGAGAAGGCCCCCCGGGGGTGGGGCAGGAGGGGAGCTGCCCCAAGCAGAGATGGTGGAGGGGTGGCTAGAGGTGTCCCTAACCCGGGAACCCGGGGGATGCATGTAGGGCACTGGGGCAGTGTGTGTGCTTCCAAAGGCAGCCCTGTGACCTGAGATCCCAGCGTGTGTCCTGCAGCTCTCCCTTCCTGCCGTGGGATGGCGGCGTCCAGAGGTTTCCGCCCTGCATGATCCAGCAGCGGCTCGCCCTCCACCAATCAATCCATTGTCACCCCTGCCACTGGGATCACAAGCTGCTGTGGGCCCCTGGGCCCTGCCGCCTCCCTAAGTGTGCTGAGGGCTTCTTCTGTGCAATGGCACTCTGGCTTCAAAGGCTCGGGCCCTGCCTGCTGGGGTGGAGAGGAACTGTCTGCCCTGTTCAGGGGGAGAACAAAAAAGTGGGACCCCATCTTCCTAGGTCAGAGCTGCTGCCTGGTTGCCACTGGCATCTTCAAACTCAAGAGAGAGAGGAGGCGGCAGGGGCGCTCTGACGTAGGGGCACTCCGGCATACCGCCCCTCCGCACCCTGGCTTCCGGAGCCAGGAGTAATAATAATTCCTGCACCTCTCTCGGGTAGATGAGCCGGGAGCCTCCCGCCGGCTGTGCTGCATTCAGATCCGCCAGTCTAGCACTGTGTGTTGGACTCTTCAGCCAGGTTTGATGGGGCTCCCTGAACGCCCTGGGGACTTCCTAGAATTTGGTCTTCCTGACTAAATCAGACTATTTCATGGAAGTGTGGTCTCCTCCCCGTCCTTCTCAAGTATGAGGGGAAAGGTCAGAGCCCCATTCTAGTAAAGGTACCTTGTGAATTCTCCTCTGCTGCCTGGTGCAAACTCTGTGACTTCAGGAGACCGACTCAACGCTCCTGTGCCATTAATTTTCCATCTATGCAAAGTCACTCTGCATGACACTCTGACCCTTTCCCACACTGTGGGAGGAGGTGAGGGCAAGAGAGGGCAGACCAGGAGGAGGCAAAGAAGACGTGCCCAACAACTGGTTGACACTTGTCACCTCTGACATGGCATTTACTGGGCAAACAGATGGAGAAGTCTCCTGTTTTCACATCTCATAAAAAACAGCTGAGTGGACTTAGTTCTATTAAGTCATTCCAAAAATAAACCAGAGTTGTTTTTGTTTTTAATATCTCTTTTTAAAAAACATAACAGAAAACTGACCTTTTAACAAACTGCTTTGTTTCCCTCAGTGTCTGCTTGGGAAGGGGATGGGTGTAGGGAGAGGAAAACAGGGAGAACAGGACAGGGTAGTGACATGGTGGTCCTATGGCCCCAGTGGCCAGGGGTTGCCTCCAGGTAACACAGGAAGGTGCTGGTCACTGCAGTTGGTGACATGGTGAGGCTGTGGGTGCCTGTGGGCACCCAGGGCACGATGACCGAGAAAAGTCCCTATTAATCAGGCATTCCATTCATGACTGCGTTGTCCTGGACAAGAAGGCCTGATTGATACCCCAATACCAGCACCAAATCCTGTTAAAACTGACAGGGGTCAAAGTAGAGATGGCCCACAGTGTGCAGAGAGCTCCAGCGTGGCTGCTCATAAAGTAGTAAACCGCCCATGCTTGTGCTCATCTGTCTAATGTCATTTCACTGGTGGCAAAGTTTCATCACCTTGTTGCTTTTCCCATAAATGTTCTGGATTGTGTCTAGTTTCCATCTGAAACTATGAATCACATGGCCCACGCCCTACCTTTCTCCAACACGGCAAGGGTAACTTTCCTGTTGGCAGGCCCCATTGCAGCCTGTTTCCGATGAGCATCCTGGTGTATCGCATCTCCTTTTCCCAGTTCTTTCTAGAAGATAAAAGTTGGGAAGTGGCCGGATCCGCAGGCCCGGGAGAATGTAACAGTGCTGCGCTACTCAGTGTCAGTCATGTCAAAGCTTCATGACAACCTCCGTAGGTGAGCCTCTACCAGAATGAGAACTGTGGGTCCCATGCTAGGTCCAGCTCTCCGACATTTTTTATTACAGCCACAAAGTGTTTTTAAAATTTTGATTTAATGCTCAATATTTAAGAATTGTATGATTTTGCATAAAGATTTGTATTTCTGGCTGCTCCAAAAATATCAAGGTGTGTGGCAATGTCGGCCTCCTGCCAACAGGGCAGTCAGCGGCCACACCAGGCTCACAGATGCTGCTGTGTTGGTTCCGATAGTCCTGGGACCTCAGCTCCACTAAGTACCACCCTGGCAGCCCACCTGCCTTCCACCTAAACCCGGGATCATTCTTCAGCTGAAATTACCTGGGTTCTATTCAGAATTTTGTGTGTCCTTCTCGCTCTGTGGGAGGGCCTTCTACTCATCATATGACTCCTTGATCCCTCTCTAACAGATGTTCTCTCCTACATTAACAGAGAGGAACTCAGTTGTGTATGTTTTGGCAGGAAGCTTCAGAAGATGCTAGGGGATTCCTCTGTCTAGTGAGTAAACCTGGACAGGTCCAAGCTGATGGTGACATGCCCATCCCCCTGTCCAACAAAATCCAGGCAGACATGTGACACGGGCTGCCTGTGCAGTGTGGGGAGCGTTCCAGAAGCTTGCCTCAAACAGAGATGTGAAAACAGTTATCCTGTCCTCTTGAATGATTGTCTCAGTGCTGGTTTACAAAGCTCCTGAGGTTAGAACAAGCAGGCATGCTTAGGAAAGTGGAAAACAAGAGACCTCAAAGCCATCACTGAATTGCTGCATGAGCCAACCCTGAAATCACCCCACCTGAGACTTCTTAAATGGAATGATTACCATTTTCGATTGTTTGAACGAATTCTAGATTTTTGAGTCCTAAGGATTTTAGCCTGTGGGACAAGAGCTGACCCGGAAGACTTTCAAGTTCTTCCTGGGTCTGTTTGCCACAGCACATCCCCACACAACAGTTCAAGGGGTCAGGCTATTTCCCCCACCCACACTGGAAGAGAGAAAAGTCTTCTCACTAGGCTATTTCTCAGGGAAAGTAGGCCCTCCCTTGCCAGCGGTGAACAAGGAAGGCGGTGACTATTTATACCCGTAGATAATCCGAATGGTGGCATGGAACTACCAGCAAGGACACGTTTGGAAAGACCGGCTGTGATCTGGTTGTCCATGCTCCAACAGTCTGCCTGTATCTTGGGGTCCAGCGACAACGGGGAGCAGTGGATGGCACAGAGGGGCATGGCACACAGGCCTGAGCTGGCCGGAGTCCTGGTGCCCGTACCTGCTATCACTTTCCGGTTTCACAGGGGAATGAAGTGAGTGGCCGGAGGAAGGTGAGAGACACCAGGCTGCTGCGGGTTCCAACATGCAGAAGCCGCAGGATTGGAGCCTGTTTGAGATGAAAGAGGATGATGTGACATCACACAAAGCCGGGCCAGTACCTCCTGATTTCCTTAAAAAGTTAAGTCTGGAATGCCTAGGGGCTGCCAGCTCCTCACCTGAGGGGGAATTCAGCAAGTGTGTGCCCTTTCTTTTAGCTCTTGTATTGAAAAAGCAGAAGTGACTTTGGTGTGTTAGCAATTCATCTCGGAAGCCCCCAGACAAATGATAATTTTCAGTGGTGACTGCTTTGCAGGAGTTCAGTTGTCGCATTACAAAACCAACTGCTTCCATAGAATTCAATTAAAAAAAAATGTATTTCCATTCAACTCAACTTTTTTTTTTTTTTCAAGTTAGGGGTAGTAGGGGTGCAGAATGACGTAATTTGCTTTACTAAGAAACTGCATTATTCAAGAAATCAATGGAGGGTCATAAAGGATGTGGGTAACCTGCTCTGATTGAGGTTGACTATTGATTTCTTCTCCCTGTAATGCTGCAAACTGATTCGTAAAAGCACAGAGCGGTAGCAGACGTCTTAGCTCCACGGAACGCCCTGCTCTGGCTGAAGGCTGAGTCAGCAGCAGTCAAGGCTTGTTTCACCAGGTCCTTGCACCTGCCTGGGACTCGCTGTGAGAATGTGCCTGCAGGACAGGACATCCCCACCCTAGCCAATGCCATTCTTGCCTCCGTCCCCCGCCATGCTCCTCACAGTGGTGCATGTCACCTCTGCCTTCCCACCTCTCTCAATTCTCTCTGTTCCGCCTCTTTGATGTCCTGAAGTTGCTCTCACAAAGGTCGGGCCTCTGTGGGTGACCACAGACCCATGTCAATCCTCAGTGACTCGACCTTCTGACTCTCTTTCTGGAATCCTCTTGTTGAGGACCCCAGGTAGTCCACATCCCGTAAGATTCTTCCCCTGGTGGTTGTCTTCCTGCGTCCCTATACCTCCCTCTTTCACTGTACCCTACATGACCTCAACCTACCCCAAACATCCCCATTACTAACCCAGCTACCTACTTCTCACCTGGACTGCTCCAAGGCACCAAGACCAGAGTCATGTTCACTTTCTGCCTGTCCCAATACAAGACATGCAGGGAGCATCCTTAACTCCCACCTCCCCCAACTTCTTACAGATGTCATCAAGCCCAAATTGGCCTTCTTCTCCCTGCCCATTCCCTTCCTGTGCTACAGATCCACCACCACTCATGGGGACCTATGCACTGGGTTCCTGGTGGGATGCTGGTTTGGCTCCTGCCTCCCACTCTCATACTAGAAGGTGAAATCACTTTAAAATGTAAACCTGGTCCTTTCTTCCCCTGCCACACAGATATGCCGGAACAAAATGCTGCCCAGGTGTCCCACTGATTTGGGGAGAAAAACCAAACTCCCAACATGGCCTGGTTAGTTCTGATACTTTTCTCCTTTCTGTTCCCATCTCTGCATTTTCTAGATGCAGCCCTATGGGCTGCAGGGTCCTCCTGCAGGGCATTTGCAAGCTGTGTGCACTGATCTGTGTACACACACACACACACACACCCCTATACATGCTTACACACACACACACACACTCTCTCTCTCTCATACATGCACACATACCTATACATACTTAAACACACACACCCTTGTGCACACATATATACATATGCCTGTTCACAATACATGCATGTCTATAAACAAATATGCACACACACTCCTATACACATATATGTACTCTGATACACACACATATAGACATGCCTACATGCATGTAAACTAGTTAACTAGTTAACCCTTTTAACCTCTTTAGGTATTGGCGAAGCTGTGCCCATCTTTCCAGAGTAGATCCAAACTCCTTGTTATTTGCTCTTAGTGCAAGCCTCCCCACACTGCACCTCTTCTGAAACTTTGTACATTTGTAGTTTCATGAAGGCATGTGGGACACAGTGCCTCCCTCCAGTATCTATGGACCCGTAAGAGCTGGAAACTTGTCCTTCTTGTCATCACTGGTTCCTGGTGCCTGCTACAAGGAGTAGGTGGTCAGTGACTATTTGCTGAATGAACTGATGAATCCCCAGGGTGAGCATGGAGGGCCTGTTCAGTTGGGAAATCCAATGGACATTTAGGATGCACACGCCAACTTGTCTGAGATAGTTACAGTTCAGAAAGAGGTATGTTCAAATTTAAAAACAAAGGAGGAGGAATTGCTGGGCTGGCCCCTGGTCCCTGCTGCTTGCTTCCTCTGCTCATGAAAAGCAATGGAAGAGAATTCATGCCTGCTTTACAATGGTCTTCCCCATTGTTCATCAAGTCCCTTCTGTTTGTGTCAAGCCCCTTTCTCCATCTCCACCATCCTGTGGGCATGGGCCTGTGAATCCCAGAGGACACACCAAGGATCCCATTGTGCTTTCCTTCTCTTGTTCACAACAGGGTTCTTAGATTTCTCAAGTAGGGTTGACATTGAGATATTAATTTCAAGGCCCTCCACTCAAACTTCCTTCTCTTTTGTGTCTTTGTGTAAAACATTAAACTCCCCTGTCTGAAACACACTATGAAGTGATTTTAAAGGCATAACATCAACACAAAGGTGATGATTAGAACAGGTGCAGAAGAGGGAACAGCAAGAAGAAAGCAATCTGGTCATGCTCAGTTTTCATCATCCTTTAAGCATCCTCATTTGGACCAAAGTCTCTCTGATGTGAAGTGTCCAGCTTGAATATTCTTACCATCAAGAATATTCTTACCAATATTCTTACCATCAAGGGCAGGGCAAAAACGAAGTGCATCCCTAAGGTTGCCAGTGAACCTGCACCAGGAGGAAGACCAGGTACTGGAACAGCCAAGCACCACCTCTCCTGGCCCCTATGGGGATACTAGGCACGATGCTCATTTTCAGTGACACATGAGAATCACTGTGGGAGTGTGACAAACTGCAGTGCTAAGCCCCAGGCTGGGCCAAGTAAATCAGACTCACTGGGTGAGGCCTGGGCTGGGAGTTCTCACTCTCTCTCCTTCTTCCTCTCTCTCTCTCCCTTTCACATGCACACACACACACACATACACACACACAGCATTGAGAAACACAAGGCTGGCAGAGTCCAAGTATTCAACAGACCTTCACTGAACAGAGCTGTGGTCTCCCCTTCAGAAAAGAAACATAACTGCACTCCAGTGGAAATGTCCTTACTACCAGCTAACATATACCTGGATACGTGTGTGTACACTGGCATGCACAGAGCCTTTAGGCTGAGCCACAAGAAATCTGAGCAGAGCACACACCTATGATAACTGGGAGTTCAAAGGGCTTTCTTATACTTTGTCTCACTAACCCTCTTACTCACCTGCAAGGGAGGTCCTCTCAAGATCACATGTCGAGATGAGTAATAGTGCTCCTCTCTGAGCTGGAATGCTGCACCCAAGACCAACTTGGAGGAGTGATGGAGGGGCCAGGAGTAATGATGGAGGAGCCAGAAACAATGGAGGATCCAAGACTGATGAAGGAGCTAAAAGTGATGACACAGCCAGGTTGTGATGGTGCATCCAAGAGTAACCAAGGAGCCAGGACTGATGGCAGAATCAAAAGTGATAGAGGAACTAAGAATGACAAAGGACCCAGGAATGATGATGGGAGCAGGAGTGATGGTGAGACAGGGGTGATGATGGGACAAGGAGTGATAATGGGATCTGGGGTGATGATGTACCCAGAAATGAAGAAGACCTGGAAGTGATAGTGAGGCCATGAGTCATGGTGGGAGCACAGTTGATTATGAGATGAGGAGTGATGATATGTCCAGAAGTAATGGTGGACTAGGACCTATGATGAATCCAGGAGTGAAAGTGGGACCAAGAGTGATGGTGTGATCAAGGGTAATAGTCCCAAACCAGTAGGAGCCCAAATGTCCTTTGACTAGTACATGGTTAAATAAATCGTGGTCCATCAGTACCATGATACAGCTCATCAATAACAAGGTAAGAACTACTGGCACACATGTCAACTTCTAGAGAATAATGCTGATGGAGAAAAGCCACAAGGTCACATGGAGTATAGCTCCATATATAATAATTTTGAAATGATAAAATTGTAGCAACAAGAGACAAAATTTTGGTTGCCAGGGTTGAGGGAGGGTTGGTGTGGGAGGCAAATGGATATGGTTATAAAAGGACAGGGAGGTGTCTTTGTGGTCATGGAAAAGCTCTGTGTCTTGACTACATCACTATCAGTTTCCCAGTTGTGATATTGCATTATAGTTCTCCAAGATGTTTCTGTTGGGAAGACTGAGTAAAAAGAACATGGGGCCTCTCCATGCTATTTCTTGCAAACTGTATGTCAATACACAGGGATCTCAAAATAAATTTTTTTTTTTGTTTTTTTGTTTTTTTTTTTTTAAGGAGAGGGTCTTGGTCACCAGTTTCTTCACACACGCATAAAACCTGGAGGGTGCAGGGAAGACAAACCCATTCACATAGGCCTATTTGCATCCACCCCTGTCTCTGAAACAAGGCCAGAGTTAGTCCCCTGGTGCCCCAGAGCTACAGGCCTTGGGAAGGAAGGGGACCAGCCCCATGCATGGGAAGTGCAGGAAGCCATCAAACTTGTCTGCGAGGGCCACTGAAGGACCAGTGAGCAATGTCACCTCCATTATTCAACGAGGATGACCCAACTGTCTGCCCAATAGCCACAACTCTGCAGCCATTATCTCCATGAGGTTCTGTTAAAATGTTAACACAAGGGGCGCCTGGTGGCTCAGTCAATAAGGATCTGCCTTCTGCTCAGGTTATGATCCCAGGGTTCTGGGATCAAGCCTCATGTCTGGCTTCCTGCTCAGTGGGAAGACTGTTCTCTCTCCCCCACTCCTCCTGCTTGCATTCCCGCTCTTGCTATCTCTTTCTGTGTCAAATAAATAAAAATCTTTAAAAAAATGTTAATACAGAGACAAATAATTCAGCTATCATCATAATACCAGGGGTCAACAATGTTTCTTATAAAAGGCCAGATAATGAAAATGTTTAGCTTTGCAGGCTATGCGGACTCTGTTACAACTGCTTATCAAATGGGCATGGCTGTGTTCCAATAAAACTTTATGAAAACAGGCAGTGGGCAGGATTTGGCCCACAGGCCATGGTTTGCTGACCAGCACCATACCGACCTCTTACGTCTATAGGACATTTTTGCAATTCACAGCAACGTATCCATCACCAGTGGGGGCATGGGTAACTCTTAACAAGCTCAGGAGTGGACCTCTCTTACAGGAAGGTAAGTAAGTCTGGGATGGTAGATGGCCAGACAAGGGTCAGGGGACCAGGGAAAGGAAACTGAGAGTCAGCTTGGACATCCCGCACTGTCAGGAATGCTTAGAATAGGGTGGGGAAAAGCCAGGAATGCAGTGTGTTGTTTCATCCATCAGCAAACAATGGTAAAGGAGAAACTGTCTCATTTTCTCCATTATGCCAGCTCATGAAATTTTTTTAATTGGGCCAGAGGGTATATTCATTCATGCTGACTCTTGTCCAGGCTGATACTGGGATTGTGGATCAGGAAAGGAAGACACCACTGGGGCAAGAAACCCAGGACTCCTTCCAGGTCCAGCCTTCGCCGGCTGTGGGAGCTCCAAACACTCATGTTTCCCTCGGGATTATTGGAAACTGGGGGACAGATTGAAAGTGCCTTCTCTGAATCACAGGATCCTTCATGTCATGAAAAGTAAGCTTTCCTCTCTCCACAGCATGATTCTTTGTATCAGGAGATTCAGTGAAGCGGATCGTACATAGAATTCTGCCCTGCAGCAAGCTCCATTTGTTGATTTCCTACCTGTTTTTTCCCCAAACTCATGCCTATATCTGGGTAGAAGGCCCCTGGAGAAACAAAGTGTAGAACTTACAATCCATCTTGGGTATTAAGTTCCTTATCTGAAGCAGACAAAAACCTTGGGAAATGACTCAAATGCCAGGAAGGAAGTTAAAAAAAAAAAAAAGAGCTCATTTAAAGCAAGAACAAAAAATAATGAAAGGCGAGCTAAAATAACAAGGAAAGCCTATGACATCAGCACCGTTTTTCCTATCCACGGTGCCAGCCCCCACTCAGAGGAGTTCTGGGTGAATTTTGCAGTGGTGGGTGGGGGATGAAATGGGTGAGATGCTTCCTGAGAAGGTAGAATGGGTAACTTCCTTTGTACAATATCACCTCTTCTTGAAGCATAATTTACCTGTAGGAGAGAGCACATATCATATCTCAGCTGCCTTATGGGTTTTCAGCAGCTGGACTCGTTCACCAAACTCAGCCCCAGGTCAAGAAAAAGAACATCCCCATGGCCTTGGATCCCCAGCACCCTTTCAAACACTGTCATCCTCAAGGGTGATCTCTCTTGACCCTGACAGCATAGATTATCAGTTTGGTCAATTTCATCGATGGAATCACGATGGGCTGTGCTCCTCTGTCTCTGGCTTCTTTTGCCCAGCATTTTTTATGAGATTCCACCACACTCCCTGTGGTTCTTGATGGCCTGTCCTCCCAGCAGAAGGTAGAAGACAGGTAAGTGGCACACCTTCTGATTCCTTCCTCATTTTGCTAGGGACCAGCCCTGCATATACTTAAGCCTGAGCCCTATGTCTCTAAAACTCCCCAGAGGCCCTCCTCCTACCCTTGACTTCAATATAGCTAGAGTCTGGGAGAAGATAAGAAGTAGGTATGCCAAGAAAAGTCTTGGGGTCCTTAGATCTGAGCTAGGTTTTAAAGGAAAGTGTGGTTTTGACCAGGTAAAGAACTGTGCTTAGACACCTGTCTTCTTCAAGGACAAGAAACAACATCTACAGATTTGGAAGCAAGGCCCCACATTCGGAGTAAAAATGAGGGTGGAAGCAGATAGACCAACTTACATTCTTTTCACTCAGGTGCCTGACCAGGGTACTGTGCCCTCCAGGTTGTTGGGGGAAGAACAGAGTGAGGTCCTGGGGAGACACCAGACCTCAGTCCTGAGAGTGGGGCTGGTGCTCTGATGTGCAGGACACAGCCTCCTACTCAGGACGCAGCTAGCCAGCTGCCCTGTGTCCACTGTGAGTCCTTCACCTGCTAGGGGCTATTCCTGCCATGTTCTCGCCTTCCTGGAAGCTGCTTACCTGCCCAGGACCCAAAAAAGTCTGCCTTCTCACCCACAGGAAGGCTAATGCACATGGCAGGATTTCCAGAAGCCGCCCCAAGGCTGGGTCTGTGGAGAGGAACCAGTGACTTGGTTTCCTGTGAGCTTGCTCTGACGTGGCCCAGAGGACAGAGATCTGGAGAGCCCTTCCAGAGGTCCCTGCCAGCATGGCTCCGGTTTGATGGGAGAGGCTCCTTTGGCCTTACCAGGTCACACTGGGCTCCTTTGGGCACCTCCCTCTGACAGCGTGGGTCCTGTCGGCAACTTGAGGCAACTGCTGGAGGTGGCCACGTGTTTCCCACAGACTTTCTGAAAAAATTACCAAGTTTAAAAGATTGGATATGAACGTATGTATGTGATTTGAAATTCCAGCCATATTTACAAGAATACAATGAAATTAATGTCCTTCCTCTTCCAGAGCTCCAGGCTTCCTCCCAGAGACTCCCAGTAGGGAGATTTCCCAGTACATCCTTCCATGGTTTTGTCTTCAAATATAAACATAGCCATATATGTGCAGTCCTGTCATGTGCACACTTTGTCACTTAGAAATATGTCTTGGAGATTGTCCCTTATCAGTTCCTACAGCTTCAGCACTTTTTCTCAAGTCTGTGTGTTTAATAATTTCTTCATAGCTCATGCCATTAACCAGATCCTGCAAACTGCTTCCTTGGTCGGGGTGGGGAGCTTAGATGGAGGGAGTTTGTTTTCCTATTAAGATTTTGGTGAGGTTTTTTGTTTTGTTTTTTTACTGAAATGTGATATGTATCTTTAAATTTAACCCTTTGTGAGGAGTGTGTGTGTGTGTGTGTGTGTGTGTGTGTGTACATGTGTGCATTTTCTTTTTCAGTTTGCCATTTGCCTTTTGACTTCATTTGCAGTATCTTTTTTTTTAATTTCCAGAGAACTCTATTTTTTATCTAATTAAATTTTTCACCTATGTCTTTGATGGTTTCTGAATTTGCATTTTAAGTTTCACAGAGCTTTTCCCATCCCACACCTATGAAAGAATGCTTGCCTGTTCCAGTATTAAATAGTTTGGCTTTACAGTTAACATATCTTTTTTTATCCCTCCGCATCTGAAGTATATTTTGATGGATAGGGAAGGTTATGAGATTTCATTTAATGTTATTCCAGATGGTTATCTACTTTCCTAATTTCACTTATTGACGAAATCTTTCTGCTGTATTTATTTGAAATGCCATTTTATTGTAAGTCAAGTTCTGGTATTAGCCAGATATTCCCCTCCCCTGCACTCGGTTCTCTTGACCGACTCCTGTCTCTACTCATACATCAAACCACCACTTCGTTTACACCTCTAGTCTGTGACCCTTATATGTGAATTTTATGTGCCTGAGTCTCCTCTTGATCCTTTTATTTCCCTCACTCTTCCCTTTTTGTAGGAATTCCATATAGACAAAACCCAGCTTTTCTAGTTGAAACTATTTTTCTATTTTTATTCAGATAGCCATACATATATATATAATTAATTGGAGAAGAGTCTCAAGTTGATCATATGAGAATTTTCAATCCCTGAAGAGAGAATGTCTTTCCATGTAGTCATAGCCCTATTTTTTTTTCTCTCTCCTTGGTGTTTTAGGTTTTTGTCAAGAGGAATACTTTCTCTTCTTTGGTGTTTCTTAATTTTTTTTTTTTTTACTGTTATCATAAATGGAATTTTTTACCATTTTATTGTCTCAGTGGTTTTGGTTTTTATATAGTCATTGATTTTTGCAAATTAAATTTGTAGCCAGGCATTTGACTGAACTGCCCATTATTTAGAATAATTTTTCAGCTCTCTTTGTTCTTTCATACATAATACATTCTGTCTGCAAACATATTCATTCACCCCCTCTCATATTTTTGAAATCTCATATTTTTGGTTAATTGCACTAAACAGCACCTCAAGAATATGTTTTATGATGGAACATTAGTTGACATTTGTTTGATACTTTTATGGGAATGTTCAGCATTGCACCATGAAGCATGCATTTTTACCACAGTTTTATCGTGTTGTGGAAGCAAATGTTTATTCCTATTCAGCTGATTTTTAAAATTAGAAATTTGTTGAATTTCATCAAATACCTTGCTGACCTCAGTGGAAATGATTGTATGTCTTTTCTCTTTTGACTGGGTAGGAGGTGCGGGTGGAGCCCTCACTTCTGAGCTCCCCAATGGAGATCTGCCTTCAAGCTGGGTATTCTCATTTGCCAGCTGATGGAGTGGTGCAAATCACCTTCCAGAACCCCCTGCGGGTCAGACCAAAGCTGAACTCAAGAGGAAACTCCTATTAACTCTGTGTCTCCCCATCTGCTCCTCCCCCTCATAGCCTCCTCCCAAGAGCTCCCCTGGTAAAGCACTTGCATAAGAACCCCCACCTCGGGCTCCAGCCGAGGCAGACACCAAGTCCTATGCCTGGTGATTGACTTCCTAACTTGGCCGAGGCTTGCATTCCACAGAAGATCCCTGCAGGGTGGGGGTTTCTTGTTTCTTTAATGTATTCCTGCACTGTATCTGCTAGCATTTCACGTATGATGTTTCCATTAACAATCATAAAAAGATTAGCTTATTTGTTTATTTTTTTTTATTTTCTAAGAAATTAGCATCATATGTGCTGAAAAAAAATTATGTGGCTTTATCTTTTTATTGATCTAGAACATTTAAAATGGCATTGGAATTATCCATTACTTCAATTTGAGGATTTCAGCATATTTTGTAAAAATTATCTGGACCTTGGTGGGGGAGGTACAGACTTTTAGTAACATTCTCAATTGTTCCATGGTAACTTGTCTATTTAAATACTCTATTTCTTCTGAAGTCATAAGCATGTTTCCTTATCTAGGAAATACTGAATGTTTCCAGGGTAACATCCATTCTGTTTTTCTTAGATGTTTTTAAACAAAATATACCCTCAAAATGACTTTATTGTCATCTGGTTTTTGTGTTAGTTCTTCATCTCATTTCTACTTCTGTAGTTTGTGCTTCCCTTTTTATTTCCGTGTTATAAAAATAGTTTTGGGGGTGCCTGGGTGGCTCAGTGGGTTAAAGCCTCTGCTTTCAGTTCAGGTCATGGTCCCGGGGTCCTGGGATCAAGTCCTGCATCGGGCTCTCTGCTTCGGCAGGGAACCTGTTTCCTCTTCTCTCTCTCTGCCCGCATCTCTCCTACTTGTGATCTCTGTCTGTCAAATAAATAAATAAATAAATAAATAAATAAATAATTTAAAAAATAGTTTTGTTTTTGTTTGTTTGTTTTGGTATATAAAAATTATGGATAATATTTCAAAATGAAGAATAAAGTAGTTTTTTTTAAAAAATTAAGTAAAAATCATGCCAAGTTGCATCCCTCTGAGATGACACTATTAATCATTTGGTGGCCTCCCTTCATAATGTGTTCAGATGTCTATTCATACAGACATGTGCAGTCAGCATAAATTGGATAATTCTCATGTTATTTTAATTGTAGCCATCATTCTTTACTCAAAAAAAAAAAATAAGTGATTGCTTACTTCTTCTCTTTAGCATACACACTTACCCACACATACCCATACGGTTTTTCACTGAATCTGATGGCTAGTGATTTAGCCTCCAACCTTGTGCTTTGGAGTTCTTTGTACTTTAATTTCTTTGAAGATGGACATTACTGATTTCATTTTTCTTATTGTTTATGGTTGGCTTTAAAGAGGGGAGCTGGACTCAGTTGCCATTATTCTGGTATCTTTAAAGACCATTGTATGAGCTCCCTATGGCTACTGTAACAAATTAGCACTAATTTAGTCGCTCAAGATAACACAGATATTTTATCTTACAGTGTTGGAGGTCAAAAGTCTGAAATGGGACTTATGAGGCTAAAATCCAGCTGTAAGCAGGGCTGTGTCTCCTAGAGCTTCCTGGGACAACCGTCTCCTTGCCTTTCTCCAGAGCCTTCCTGTATCTGTTGGTTCACGCCCCCTTCTGTGTTCCCAGCCAACACCAGAGGTTTGAGTGTTTCTCATGCTGCCTCATTCTGACCCTCCTACCCTCTTCCCTCACTTACAAGGACCTTTTTGATCACATCGGACCCTCCAGATAATCCAAAATATCTCCCCTTCTCAAGATCACCTGACCAGCAACCTTAATTAACCCCATCTGCAATCTAGTCTCCCCTCGCCATGTAGCATAAGATACTCACAGTCTGTGGGTGTTAAAATGCAGATATCTCTGATTTTGTCTATCAGGACTCCCAAATATTATTTGCCAAATATTACTACCACACCCCCCGAGACTTGGTCCTGTGATACTCATTGAATTGCATGCAGCAGAACCTTTGGAGAAGTTGGCTGGGGAGAGAGACAGTCAAGAACTGAGCTTCCTGGGCGTGAGCTTTGCACACATGGAGGCAAACCACTTCCCCAATGGAAGTTTCTCTTGGGGTCCCATTTCCTTAAACAACAACAAATGTATCACGTCATTACAGCTGACCTCTGAATAGCACAGGGATTAGGAGCAATGATGCTTTGTATAGGTGAAAAAAGTATAACTTTGGACTCCCCAAAACACAGCTGCTAATAGCCTACTGTTGACTGGAATCCTTACTGATAACACAACAATTAATACGTATTTTATATGTTGTACATATCATATATTATATTCTTACAGTAAAGTAAGCTAGAGGAAAGAAAATATTAAGAGAATTGCAAGGAAAAAAATGCATTTTCAGTATTGCACTGCTTTTATAAAAAAAAAAAAAATCCTCTTATAGATGTGTCCATTCAGTTCAAATCCATGTTGTTCAAAGGTCAACTGTATTTTCCTCCCATTCGTGACTAAGGAACTGAGATTCAGAGAAGTTCAGGGCCAGTCAGTGATAGAGTCTGAGGTTGCAGCTCACATACCCTGTATTCCCTTAGCAAGCAGGAAATACCTCAGGAACCTAAGTCAGGAAGACATTGCAGGAAAGTGCTCCTCTCTCCCCTCATCAAGCCCCTCAGGGGGCCTCTAAACATTACAGAAGGGCAGGGAAGTTGTTCCACTTACAGACGATTAGGCTAGCTGAGAATTAAAGGTATTTTCCATTACCAGACGGGAAAATTTCTTCTCAGATGGCTGGATACAGTGGAGTAGCTGACGCTACCAGTGCCCCCCACTCACATCCCTGACTTTTCCTTACCTCACTCCATCTTGACGTCCACCCGTGTGTGCCGGGCTCTCTGTGCTCAGGGCAGGCCGGAAGTGCCAAGACATCAGCCCGTGGTAACCTCCACTCGCTTGACTCTCCACCAGAAAAGCTCTGAGATGTGTGCACCAGCCCACTCCCAGGTTCCCCAGCAGGACAAGTCTCCAGCTCCCACAGGGGTCACCTACTGGTAGCCCTTTTTGCTGCTTCCTTTCCCTAACAAATGAAGACATGCATGACTTTTCAGCGACCTGCACATGTGGCCCCATGCCTGGCGAAAGAGAAGTTTGGGAGATGTGTCTGCCTCAGCAGCCCGCCACTCCTGCCAGGTGATTGTTCCCCAGGGACCGACTCTTTCCTGAGCATTGCCCCTCTTCCCTGATGGTGACTTCACTCCCTACTTTTGTTTAAGCTACTGATGTTTCTAGCTTCAATGCCAGATATTGTGCTAAGAGTGTCTCATTATATCCTTTAGTCTGAATAATGAAAGGGAGTATTATTCGAGAAAGAAACTCAAAGAACCTTAGCACAAGAAATCGTGGAAAAGCTCCAGATCATGCAGGAATGATGGCTCTCACACCTTGGAGGCACATTGCCTCAATGAAAGGTTCTGTTCTTATTCACAAGGTTGACCTCTTCAGCCAAGCTGAGTGATGACCAGCCTGGTAGGAGCCTGTTTCCTGACTCATTTCTGAGAAGTAAGGCTCATAAGGCTCATCCTTATACCTTTATGTCCCAGGACCCACAAATTAGAGGGCTGTGCTTTGGCTCTCTCCGCAAAGAGCAAACAGTCTACAGGTAAGGGCTGCATCCACCCGGAACCTGTGAGCTCTGCCTCTAGACCACACTCTGGATACCTGACATGTCCAGTGATGGGTGGGTTCTTTCTGACTGGCCTGTTCTCTTGTGGAAGGAACAACCCTTAGTGTGTGTACCCTGACCCCAAAGGTAGCCTTGTATGTTTGTAGGGAGTTCGTGGGGTGGGTCTGCACATGTAGGCAGCTGGCATGTTCACATGAGACCCCTTGAAGTGCAGGGCAGCGAGGCAGGAGGAGCAGGGAGGTGGCCACGGCCCAAGGGCCGGGAGGAGCTTTGCCCCGAGCTGTCATGTTCCACCAGGAATGTGCAGGACTCTGAGAGCCCTAACTTTAGACTTCCAGGACTTCTAGGCCATTAGGAAGGTATATTTGTTAAGATAGCAAGATAATTTGTATTTTATTCAACAGCTGGTTGGCTTGACTTTGGAATTTTAAATATTTAAACCTGCAGTAAACAGGCTCTCTTATGCTCTTTCTTTAAGGCCCCAACATCTCAGGGGCAGACTGGGAGATGTGGGAGTGCAAACAGTAAGTACAGGGAGCACAGAGAAGCTTCCAGGGCTTTCAGAATCCCCAGTGCCCTGCCTGCCACTGTGGTCCACTCTGGCTGACTCTGTCCATGTTGGCAATGCTTTATCCACAGGTCTGTGTGACCAGCTCCGGAAGTCACATTGGCTTGTGACCTCCCCAGTGACTTCAAGACTTTCTGAGACAGCACTGCTTTGTGAATAAAAAGAATGATACCCTGAAGGGCAAGGAGAAAATTGCCCCTTGCAAATCAGCTAAAGCTACTTATTGACTGCTTGAAACAATAGCTTACCTAATCGTGATGCCAAATAAAATGATGAAGCTTTACAGACTGCTTCCAGAGGAATGATCAGACTGAGTCTGGCCCACCCCTCCACCCCGACAGAGGTTCTCAGAGTGAATCAGGCTTTGATTCCATCTGTCTGTAGTGCAACACCAGTCTTTCTCCATTGGATGGCTCATTCTGGCCTTGCTTTCTCTTTCCTAAAATGACTTCACTGGAGATTTTCTCTGCTGGTGAAATTCAGCACCCTGCCCCCCATCTTAGCAGAAAGTATGCTTTGCATCTCAGCAGAAAGTATTTCTTCTGCTTCTAGCAAGTCTTTCATTATGTGTGATAGAAGGCTCCAGGTGACAACTGATACATTTCTCCCCAAGATGTTTCATAGCAAACTAGTTCTACCACCCATGAGTTAACTTACTAAGGAAAGATTGATTAGGTAAGTATTCTACTAGGTCTAGATAAGGTCATGTCTTTTTGGTTGAGCTGAAGTTACAAATATCAACAAAACAGTCACATGTTTTTCATAGCCTCCTGCCTAACATTTTAGGAATGTTCACACTGGGGATTATTCTGTCAGAGGTTCTCAAATATCAGCGTGTATCGGAATGATGGGGTGGTTCCTGCAAGAAGAAGATGCCTGGCCTTCACCCCAGACTTACAAGGGCTGGACACTTGCCTTCTAAGCAGCACTTCAAATGATTCTAATATAATAGAAGCCGGTCACAAACCATGCCAAGGAAATGCACAGAGATAGCACTGTCTCCAGTGTCTCTCATCCAGAGAGATGTGGTGGGGCACTAGTTTCAGGGACAGGATCTGTATTTGAAGTAAGCTGAAAGGAAGAAGTTTGTACCAAGTAGCAATGATTCTTTAGTCAAGAAGTAAGCGTGGAATGAAACACCAAAAATGTTCAGGTATCTAAATTCATGATGATACTAAACACAAACTGAAAACCAAAATTATGAGACACTGGTGGGCAGACTTTAGGATGACTCCAACAGTTACCTCTCCCTGGAGCCAGGTCCTCAGTCTTCTCACCCCAGGAAATGGGTTCTGCTAACATTCTGAGTGAACTAGGAGGCAGGTACTTGCCCAGCCAAGCTTCTGATGAGGCCACAGCTCCAGCCAACACTTGACTGCAGCCTGGTGAGACCCTAAGCAGAAGACCCACTGCTCGGACATATTCTGAGTTCCTGACACACAGAAACTGGGAGGTACTAAAAGCAGGTTGCTGTGAGCTGTTAAGTTTGTGGTCATTTGTTACTCAGCAGTAGAAATGGATACTTCTACCTTTGGAGAATTCTAGAGAAATAACTCCTGAAGAAGAAGAAGGAGGAGGAGGAGGAGGTAGAAGAGGAGGAAGAGGG
>NC_081563.1:92849710-92902581 GCF_022355385.1 Mustela nigripes | reverse complement strand
AGGAAGGAAGGAAGGAAGGAAGGAAGGAAGGAAGGAAGGAAGGAAGGAAGGAAAATAAAAGAAAAGGTGAATAAAAGGACAGAAGAAAGCATTTGTCCTGCCTTTCCTAGAAGAGCTTCACCTTATGGCAACACAATAGTGATGATGCCAATTTTCTCTTTATGAAAATATTCCAGCTACTAAACTAGACAATAACAATAGAATTAAAATGCCAAGATTTGGCTGTTCTCCCCATCAAGTAATGGCAATGGTTATCAATGGTTGCTAACAGAGCAAAAAAAGAGAGACCAGGAGAAGGCTGTGCCTTCTGAGAGAAGTACTCCATACCTCTCATGACATGGCTTTGCAAATCAACCAACCAACCAACAAACCCATTCCTGAAACTGACCAAGCTTCTAGATCTAACCATCAATGTGAAGACAATACACATGATAAGAAGGACATGTTAAAAACACCATGGAGATGCAGTCAGCACAATCCAGACTATAGAAAGCTCTAAAAGACAAATAACTAGCTTCTTTAATGGCAGAAATGGAAGTAGGAGAAGAGGAGACCTATAGAGTAGAGGAGGCTTAAGAGACATATCAGCCAATTGCTATTTTGCACTTTATTTGGGTCCCGATTCAAAGAAGTCCTAGAGATAAATCATAGGACTATTAAGGTAATAGGAACCCTAATTGGATGTTTGATGATGATTATCCTTTTTTAAGGTATGTTATTGCTATTAGACTACATATTTTTAAAGTTTCTTTATCTGTTAGGGATATTTCCTGAAATATTTGTAGGCAAGCTATGGCCCCGCCTAGGAGTTGATGGGCAGAGTGCAGACGAGATGGGATTGGCCGTGCAGTTACTGAAGCTGGGTGAAGGGCACATGAAGGTCATATGCTACCAATTATTATTAAATTATTCCCTTGATTTCTATATGTGATTAAAAATGTCCAGAATAAAAAGTTAGAAGTTCAAGGGGAAAATTGGCAAAGGCACAGTCCTTTTACAGTAAGAGTTTAGGGGACTAATCATTTCCTCCCACAAAAACTCTCTCCTACATGTCAACATAGAAAATGAGTAGAGAAATCAGATTTGTTGCGAAGAGACAAATCTACGTCGTCAAAGGCGCCAGAACACGTTCATTACACAAAATGAGGAGAGACCGACTCGTGTTGGTTGTGTGGAATTACGTGATGACAGTGAAATGTTTCTTTCCCTTCCCAGCCTGCTTGGAAACCCTCGGTTTCCGAGTCATGCAGTTGTCCTGGCTGATAACGGCCGGACAGATGGCAGTGTGTCTCTGCAGACTCTCACTTCAGCACGAAGCATGTTTTTGTTGAAGTAAGAAGGCGTTTGGGAAATGTTATGTTTGCTCAGCTTTAGGAGCTGAGTGCTGATTGAAGTGCTCGATTACCTGTCAGCTCCCTACGGATAGAAATGACCAGAGGCCTAGATGGATGGCCACAGAGGCAGGCAGCTATGAGGTGAGGCCAGGGCCTAGAGCCGGGTGGAGGGCAGGGAAAGAATGCAGAATGAGGGTCTCTGGGCTGATTTGGCTCCAGAGCCCTGGAGGGGTGGAGGCTGGCTCCCGTTGGCCTGTGGCTCACAATAAGAGTGTCCATAGGACATATGGATTGACACTTTGCCCTCCCAGCTTTGTGATCAAACAAAAATTTCTACCTCTGATATTATCCAGGCCTGCTGAGGTGTACTTTGGATGTCCTCGCGGTGTGCTCTACTTGGCTAGAGCTCCAGGCTTATACACCTCCAGCATCCCAGTCACGCCCTTGGAAGCCCTGGGCCTACTCAGGATGAGGCTACACCATTGAGGGGGACCAGGGTGTCAACCCAGGGCAACTGGAAGACCAGTCATGACTACTCTGATCATTTCATTTTTACATATTTTTTGTTTCATGATAACCCTGGAAAGAGAGCCCTAAGATCGTCCCATTAACAGATGAGGAGACCAGATGCCTGCATCAAGGTTATGACTGAGGCAGACTTTAAACTCTAGACCCTTTGCCTTTTGTGCCAGCTGGCCCATGACCCCCAGAGCAGGAAGCCCAGCGACATGGGACAGGAGGCGGGGCTGTGGACAAGCAGAAGGCTCACCACACAGGTCACCACATAGGTGGAGATGGATCTACAAGTATCTTGGCCTGGCCCTGCCCTCAGAGATCCCCAGCAAGTTCTCCCGAGGTAAGAGATTTCAGAGAAGGCTCAGAGGAGCTTCTCTCCAGAAAGTTGTTGGGGAATGCCTGGCCTCCAAGGGCCTAGCACTGTGCAGGGCTCTGTAAAGCATAGCAATGACCTGGGAACATCCTTGCACAGGGGTCCTGGTAAATGACTACCTACCTCCTCTCCAGGGAAACAACAACAACTTACTTGCAGCATTTGCCTCCACTGTGGCTGCTTTCTGTCTGCCAAATGACACAGAACAGAGAGCAGGGAAGGTGTGTAAGGACACACTATCGTAGAGTGTTTCCACCCCACGGGTGCTCAATAACCTGCAGAACACACATTGTTATAGAAATAACCAGACCCTGAAACAAGGGTTACCTTTGTTCCAATATAATTCATTTATTGATGCTGACATGGTTGATTTTTAATAATGGCCGTACTGAACCACCAGTTTGCACCATTTCCCCAGACTTTACCATCCGCTCTCACAAGCAAGTGGGAGCTGGTGTGAGCTCTGGCTCATGGGAATGAGGCACACAGCTCTGGAAATTTAATCAGAAAGAGGACCTTTACGGGCCGAGCCTGTTCAGTGCTGGGTGGCAGGGGGTAGACACCCCTAAGTGTGGAAAGATTATATCTTCGTGCAAGGCCACCGGTGGTTCATCCCCTGCAGATCAGAGTGGGAAAGTCGGCTGTCCTTCAGCTCACAGCCTCCAGCTCAAGCCTAATATGGAAGTCTAGGGTGTTCTACTGGTACAAAGAGAAGGATTGCAGGAAGCTTGTCAGATGGCTCATTCAATTAGATTCAAGGGCCAGGAAACTGTGTGGGCCTTGCCTGTCAGTGATTATTTACAGTACACACAATACATGTCTTTCAGTTTGTCTGTGAGGGCCAGCTTGACCTTGCTGGGGTCCCTAGGGTTCTGCTGCCAGCAAACCACCTAAGAAAGCAAACAGAAAGTGTGGCACCAAGTGGGGACAGAGCTCATCAGATACACTGCAAACCACACGTGTCCTGTGGCTCAGGAAACTCATCATTGTCTCTGGAGCAGAAGCAGCTGTGTGAGCCAGGGCTGTGGGGCTCAGTGCGAATGCGGTGGCCCCCACTGGCCCCCGGGGACTGGTGCTGCTCTCAATCTCAGGGCGTTCACTCTGTATAACTGTCTTCTCATCAAACATCACTTGTTAAGAATCTGCTTTCTGTAAGATTACTGGATTGGGAAGCAGGAATGCTGGGTCATCACCAAGCTGATGGTGATTTTAAAACCTTAGGGGAGGCTCATTTGCTTTCAGAGCCTGTCTTCAGTGATACCCAGGTTAAGATGTTAGTTAGCTCTAACTCCATGACACTGTAGCAAGGTACAAATGGTAGCAAGGTACAAACAGGTTTTAAGCTGTGTTTTGTTAAGAGGGAAGGAGGTGGCCCAGGCTCTTGGTGCACAGAGCTGGTTACAGGTGGGTAGTCAGAAGAGGGCCAAGGGACTTCATGGTAGTTTGAGTCCAGAGTTTTGAGGGATTGCTCCAAATCCCTGGAGAATGGGAATCCCCAACCTTTCCTGGATATTACTAAAACGTGGACTCCCTGCCCTGTAGCAGGTCAGTGAAACTCCCTGAATTAATACAAATCCACAACCGTACACGTCTTCTACTTCAACTGTTAATTTCTCTTCCAGGTTTGAAGTGAGGCATCTGGAGAATTTTGGAGAACTCTTTCATTTCTGACCCCTTAATTCGGGATTTTGTGAAAAAATTGGGTTAAAAGAGGACAAAGTGGGGATTTAGGCAATATTGCATGATCTTCAGTCATTCCTACCCTCCCCTCCAGCAACTAGCATGCTTGCTGGAAAGCCACCACACCGGGATGGGCAGAGTCACAGATGGCAGTCATATGAGATGGTCCTCACAATCTGCCTGGGGAGGGCAGGTTGGGAAAGGCCAGAACCAGACCAAGTTGGTCTTTATGCTCAAGAGTATGTGACCGAATTGGGCTTTAGTTTGCATGCTCTTCAGTTATAATTTTAAAGTCACTGTCTTTCCCAAACCCTCATCCCTCAACACTCAATAAAGGGAACACCGGGCACTGCTTTGGGAAATCAGGAAGATGTCAACAGCAATGAGGCCACAGCAGGGAGCTCAAGCCAGTGACTGTGTCATTTTCTATCTAAAAACTAAGTTTGTGAAATCTTCATATTGACTTGACAGTACTGCATAATTGTAATTCATAAACAAATACACTGGGGGCACATGTGAAAAAAAAATTTAGGATAAAAGATTCTATTCAGAAAATACTCAGAGAACATGGGTGCAGAACTTTATGTTTGTCATTAAAGTCTACCATGAAAATATCCATTCAACAATTTGTGAACAATCATTTTCACACTCCAGCTGCAAGGAACCTAGGGGTCATTTGCTCTGACCTCTCATTTCACAAAGGCAAAAAATTAGCTCCGGAAAGACTGAATCCTTTGACCAAGCTGGAACATCCAGCTAGCAGCAGAAGTCAAACTAGAAGCCAAGATGTGTGTGTGGGGCGAGGGGTGTGTCTATGTGCACATGCTTAAAATGAATTTTCTACAGACAATCAGTTTTTTGTTTGTTTGTTTGTTTTTAAGAGAGAGTTAGCATGTGCATTGCCATGAAGGGGAGGGAGGGCCTGAGGGGGAGGGAGAGGGAAAATCTCAAGCAGGGTCCATGCCCATATGAAGCCCAACGAGGTCCTCGAGCTCATGACCTGAGCTGAAATCAAGAGCCAGATCCTCAAACAACTGAGCCACCCAGGCGCCCTGAGAGATAATTCACTTTCAAGGAAATCTATCCTAAGGGAATAATTGGGATTACAAATCAGTGTGTTGCATTGATATTGTGGAATCATTATTGAAAAAAAAAAATAGAGTGTTGTTTGTATTAACCCAACAATAATATTCTGGTTAAGTAAACTATCATGTAAATGCGTGATGATGTATTATGCATAAATTAAATTACGTTCACAAAGAGCTTATGCACATAGAGGGAAATGTTTATCTTTTAACATCGGAGGTTGAAGTTTCTTTGCAGAGTGACCTCAGCGTGTCTGAAATTGCGCGGAAATCTACCGTCTGTGGGCAGTGAGCCTCTCAGGGTGGTGGCATATGGATGACATTTTTGTCCCAAGTTCTTCTCTGCCTTTTCCAACTTTCTGTGGTAAGCATTAGCATACATTTCTAAACTGGAAAGAAATGAGACTTGGTAACTGGAGATCTGTCTTGCTTCCTCTAGACCCGGAGCAGTTCAGGGCAACAGGGCCTGCGTTGCGGCTTCTTGTCATTGTTGCGGGCCCTCCTAGGTGCACAGAGGCAGAAAGGGGGGCGCCCACCGAACTTGGGCTTTTTGCTTAGAAAGCCCTCAGTGTTTGTTCTGCACCTCACACAAGCCTGGAGTACAAGGGTGGTTCTGGGAGCCAAGACCCCATTTTTCTGCAGTTGGAAATCCCGTTTTTCGGGGCGCCTGGGTGGCTCAGTGGGTTAAAGCCTCTGCCTTCGGCTCAGGTCATGGTCCCAGGGTCCTGGGATGGAGCCCCGCATCGGGCTCTCTGCTCGGCAGGGGTCTGCTTCCTCCTCTCTCTCTGCCTGCCTCTCTGCCTGCTTGTGATCTCTGTCTGTCAAATAAATAAATAAAATCTTTAAAAAAAAAAAAAAAGAAAGAAAGAAAAAGAAAATCCCATTTTTCTGACTTCCTTGGTGGGTTCTCCCTGTCACAGCTCAGTGACCACGTGTGACCGTGGTCGCAGTCCTCAGGCAAATATCCACCCATGCCTCAGGAGCAGACAGGGCTGCCTGAGATATCTGACCTTGAATTCCTCTTTGTTTATTTCCCTAGAGCACCTCAAGATTTCACAAGTGTCGTGACACTCACTGTGACCTCAGTGGTCTTTGGAATTTCAGCTTGCAGAAGAAGCGAGGCCGAAGCAGGGCTGACTCAGGTGGTCACCACCCTCCCCTCCCTTGGCCTCAGGCATTCAAGGGAAACAGGATTTTCTTCCTGCCCCCACCACATACACGATTTTTCCCTTTAGGGCACATGGGTTTGACATGGAAAGCAGCCAGTTCAGACTCCATGGCTACCTGCTAAGTAAAAACTGTGTCCTTTCCTGAGGTCTGGGTGAGCCAGGGAAGCTGAGTGAAGCTGCAGTCTCTGCTCTCCACATTTGTTCCTTGGAGGAACTTGCTTGGGGCACACAATAGGCCTGTCACTTAGTCATCATGGCATATCCTCTGGTGGGTCCAGGCTGGCTGCTGGAAAGCAAGCTCAGATGCTCTTCTCTGCTAAACCAACAGCACTGCCCAAGACCTAGGTCTCTGCAGTAATAACCAGCCCTCACAGTGCAGACGGAGGGGGAAGACAGCAAAGGAGTTCATTTAAATGCCACAGAAGCTATTTAAAACAACCTTGACCCAAATTACTCTGAAATACTCTGGGAAAATGTGCCTGCTGTGTGCTGTGGAAAATATACCCTGGGTAGACACAGACAGCTGGACGACTCTAGATGCACAGTCCTTGAAGTGCTCTCCTGGTGCTTCTAGAAACACTGGCAAGTTTCCATGATGCGCCAGGAGCTCCACCAGGGAAATGGGCTCCAACTAGATTCTGGATGGATGGGGAGGTAGATGTGCAGAGGGTAAGACTGGCGGGCGTGGCAGTGGCGTGCTCTGCAGGTTCAGCGCAGCATGGACCATGGACTCTACGGTGAGAGAGGTTACAGGCATGCTGTTCCAGCAGCATGGGAACTGTGCTGGATTTCAAAGTGAAGTTGGAGTGTTCCACTTCACAGCCAGGCTGTCAGATCTCAAGGCAAACCAAGGGATCAGAGCAGAGACTCATACCACCTGCCCCTATATGTTACTGGAAACTTAAAAGAGACTCCCTAGCTCTAAAACCTGCATCAATTATTGTCCTGTGCTTTACATATGTTTGTTCCCAAGCTTAGGCATGATCTGAGCCCCACCATCTCTTGGACCTTCTGAGCCCCTTTGGCTTCCTGGCTTTTCTTAGAATATATCAAGCACATGCCCCCTCAGGGCCTTTGCACCTGCTATCACTCTGCCTGGGATGTTCTTTCTCCAGGTATCCTCATAGCTAACACCACCAGCTCCTGTAGACATTTACTCCCTTCACCTATGGAGAGGGAACATAGGAACCCTGAGACCCCATACTCCTGCTCACAGTTTACTGCTCTTTCTCCATAGCACTTATCACTATATCGAGTCCCCAGGATGGGGGCTTGTCTACAGGAGTTTGGTAAGTGTCGACTGATGAACTGGCCACCTTAACGTCCAGATTCTGCAAAAAATATGAATAATTCCAGTTGAGGTAGACAGTAAAATCTCTTGGTTAAATTTCCTCTACCAGCTGGTGACTGGAATGCTGTCACTGTTTGAAGGGCTTGAACACATGGCTTCCAAGATCCCCGAGAGAAGCAGGACCTGGCATGCAGCCAGGCCAGAGGAATATCCCAGAAAAGAGCCAGGATTGAGACTGTAGAATCATTTTCTCAGGGAGCTGTGTTAGGCTGCGAAAGCGAAGCACCCTTGCAATGTTTTCAGAAAAACCGTGCCTGGGTGTTGCAGCCTGCAGGGGGCTTCCAGTTTTTAAAAATCCAGAATGGTTGTAGTTGGACATCTCACAGAGCACTTCATGTTCCTCCTACCTCAACCTCCTTCCACCACTTCTGTCCTAATGACATCAGAGTACTTGCAAGCAGGGGACACCACGAAGAGGATACATGGTTCCCAGAGTTCAGGGTGGAGCCTCAGGTTGTGCAGAGCCAGTGGGTCCCACTGCACACCAGCAGATCAGGACCAGGGGACCAAATGGCATTTGCTGAACACCTACTCTGTTCCACGTGCCACACCCCACTTACATCTGCGGTGGCACTGCTTCCTTCCAACAAGCTGAGCAGTGAGCTTTTGTCATGTATAAATCCCCATGGCAAAAATGAAACAACTAAGACTCGCTCTGGGAAAGAAACTTCCTCATCCACATTCACAGTCAGTGAGCAGTAGAGCTTCCTCCAGCTCCAAATCAGGATCCTTCCTCACTCCCCTCTGCCATTCCAGAAGCTATTCTGGAAGCCACTTACTACCATTTTTGCTTTGGAGCAGATGTGCCAAGGTCTACACCTTCTCTCTGGTTCCTGGGTTGAGGAGAGCCTCCATGTCTCCTGGTCTCAAGTACTGGAAGGAGGGAAGGGAGCTCCCTTGTGTGGCACTGCCTCTCATCCTTTCCCACCTGCCAAGAGCACCTCCTGCCATGTTCCTGCAGTGAGGACCCTTCCCCAGTGCCAGTGGATGGCTCCCATGCTGGGTCTTTCAATCTTCAAACCAAGAACACTTATTCTCTTTCTCCTTCCCCTTCCCCTCCTGTTTCCCCTTCCCCTTTCCCTTCCCCTCCTCCTCCTCCTTCTTCTAATCTGAGAGGCCATGCTCTTTTTGAGCCACTAAAATATGCACCATAATATGTGACTCTGGGTCATATTTCCCACCACATGCTTAAATAAGCACTTCCACCATCACTGTATGCTTTAATTATCATCTAACTATCAAACCAAAACATTTATAAGTAAGCTACAAGCAAGACTCAAAAGCCAAAATAGTTTGATTTAATGACATTGATTTAGGCCACCAGAGGAACTGTCACTTGCTAAAATTTAATCTCAACTAGCAGCATGCCTACAGAGGACTCCCAGGGCAAGTTCTCGTGAATCTGGGGATTCTCCTCTCTCCTACTTGAATCCCTGGGAGCCTCCAATCTGCCAACAGCGGCCGCAGCTCCACACAGCCCTCGCTTGGCAAGAAAGCATCACATAACCTGAAGGAACGCCTCTGGTTTCTCTGCCCCCAAGAAAGCAGTCTTGTGTGAGCCCCACCAAGGAAATGCAGCTCCAAGGGGCCTTAACAGTTCTGCCCTGCATTGAAGCCTCCAGACTTCAGAATTTAAAAAACAAACAAACAAACAAATAAAAAACTCCCACAACTTTATTTGAGGGAGAGAGAGAGAATGAGCAGAGGGAGGGGCAGAGGAAGAGGGAGAAGAAGACTCCCCACTGAGCAGGGAGCCCAACTCAGGGATCAACCCCAGGACCCCGGGATCATGACCTGACCCAAAAGCAGATGCTTAACTGGCTGAGCCACCCAGGCACGTCCAGACCAAACAGACTTGACTCCTATTCCTACTTCTCCCTTTTCACTAAAAGCCAGCCCGAGGCAGAAACGTTCTTGCAGAAAACAGAACCCAAGACTGAAGTGTCTATGACATTGATCTAGACTTTTAGATTTCTTAGTATTTTTGAAGTTTTAACCTCAAGCTTTCCCCCACATACCTGTTATGTCACTTCAGGAACATTATATTTAATGCGGGGGGGGGGGGGGGAAATCCAGACCAAAAATATCAACTTACCTCTGCTAATTTCCAAACAAAAATAAAGGTCATCCAAATCAAATAATTCTTCAATAGGTCACTTATATCAATATTATAAATTTGACTAGAAAACTCAGTTTTCTTTGAAAAATGACTATATCTTTGCTGTTGTATGAGAGGAATTTCTGGTCATTTCTCCAAAAAAGTTTCCTTTCAGAGTAAATCTCCAAAACCCAAACTGGGTGAAGGTTCTGAGTTCCCTGAGCTGGTGACATTGGCTATGGGATAATTTATAGTCAGGCCCACAGCATTTCTTTGTACCCACATAAATACTGCAGCTTTAAATCCAGGAGAGACTCTTCCATGAAGCACTCCTGGATTTCTTTGACTTCTGATAATGCTTGAAGGTGACTGTATAGTTGACAAAGCAGTGAAGGTTCAGCATGGTCAAGCAAGCCCCTCAAGGTCACACAGCAAATGGATAGTGTGGGTCAGGATCCAGCTCCAGTCTCCTGATTCCAATGTAATCCTTTTGCCTAAGCTAATCGAGAAGCCAGAGTTTACAGAAACAAGGGGTTTCTTGCACAAACAGCTGCCATCATTTCCAAAATCCTGCCATGCTACTGGGTCATCTGGCCATGCACAGGAAAGGTCAGCTGGTGGCTCAGTTGCACACCCTCACAGTGGCCAGCTCTGTACCTGGGTCCCATGCACACCTGCCTTCTCTGGCACAGTGAGTCTTTAGCAGCTTTCTCTATTTGTATACATGTGCATTCCAGGAAAATGGTTTCTCTGGAATTGCAAACAGTGTGGGCTCCGTGGCTCAACGATCTGCTTCAAACCCTAGCTTCCCCTCTTGATAGCTACCTGACATGGGGCAAGTGACTCATAATGAAGAGGAAAGCATCGGGGGCCACGCTGACCCCAGCCATGGGGTCCTCAGCCTTGCTTGGGATGGAAATGGCTTGGGTTCACTTGTCCCTGTTGTGGATTCCGGTGCCTGTGGGTTAGGTGGACGTGACCCCAGGAAGCAGTGTGAGGGGGCATGAAGAAGTGAGGTAGGGAAGGGACGAGTCAACAGAGATGACTGCCTCCAGGCAGGGTGTGGAACACGCCTGGGAGTTTTCTGGTGAGCCAGACCACTGCAAGTTTCCTTGCTCTTGTTTAGCCATAACTCATTTATTGGCCGCAAGTCTCCTGCTCCGGCTTGGGCGTTGACCTTGTGAGTCTTTGTCTAGTCATCCCTCCTGCCTGGGCCAAGGACTCAAACAAGGGATTCTGGGTTTGGTGACTTTGAACTGGTAACTTGACCTCTCTGGAGCTAGTTTTCCCACTTGGAAAATAAGGGAGCAGACTCAGATGATCCTCTGATTCCTAAAACTGCAAAGATCCCCTTTCCACTTATGTTCTGTAGCTTTGCTGATGTGCTCTGATAGCCCTTCTCTCCCCAGCAGTGGGGAGCCACAGCCGATTTTGAACACCCTGCATGCCAGTGGTGGGGTGAACTTGGCTTAGGTTTATGTGAGCATATTACATTTGGGCTGGTCGGTAGACATGTAAATCCATGGGGGCGCCTGCCCTGGGGACATGCACAATTGAATTGAGTGGGCCAGTGTCCACAGGCAGGCATGACTTTCATGTTCTCAATCATGTTGCTACAGGCATTTTCCTGTTTGAGTTTGGCCTTCCTTTCCATGTCCCTAGGAGGTAAGGGGGGAAAAATAACTGCATTATGTATTGGCTTTTGAAAGGAACAGTATTATTTTAATGGCGGTCCTAGGGAATATTGCAGAAACCATAACTAAAGGCTTGCAATGCCTTCACTACCTGAGCTGGGTTGGCAGGCTGCTGTGAGTCCAGGGGACTTACCACTGGGGAATCTGGTATTTTGTGGTCATACCCTTGCTGATATCCAGGAGTCCATATGAAAAATAATCACCTGTTGGCCAGGAGCGTCATCCCAGGAGCAAGGTCTGGAACAAGGTCTGAGTCCTTACTGGGCTGAAGAGAGCCGTGGGGAGAAGGGAGGGGAGGCAGAGACCAGGGGGCTTTCCCATCAGTGTGGCAGCCTCGATGCCTTCCTTCCAGCCACACCTCAGTTGGGCTTTCACCACAGGCTGTAGCCCATGGCTTCCAACTAGAACCTTCGAACCATGCCTAAGCCTTGCTCAGATTGCAATTTTAAGAATATTCTCTCACAGCACCTGTGTCCCATTGTGTTGTGTCCTAACACCGCCAACATGGTGGAGTAGAAGCAGGTTTTGCCTTGGCTCGGGGCCTGCCTGTTTGGGAGCAGACGCTCACCTTCTGGTGGGGTCATGGGCTGAGGACAGAGCAGGCAGCAAAGAGCTTGGAGCAGACCTATACCTAGCACCCTGAGGCCACATTAAGTAGGAAAGTTGGTGGGGCAGGTGAATACAGAGCGTGCGGTGAATGGCAGCTTAGTTGAGAAATCAGAAGCAGGTCTGAAGCAAATATATTGCCAGTTTAAGGGAAGAGCAAAGAAGAGACTCTCATATGGGAGCAGACCCATGGGAAAAGGTGAGCAGGAAGAGAGAGAACAGGGTCCCCAGGAAGGGTGATCTCTGAGCCTGCTAGGTGTGAAGCTTTTTCAGAAAAGCTGTGGCTTGACCCTGGGCAACAGGGAGCCCCAGATGGCACTGAGTGGACGTAGACAGCCAGGGAGGCTGAGTGAAGGTTTCAGAGCAGCTCTCCCATCAAAGAAGGCCCCAGCTTTGAAGAAACCAGGGATATTCTCTGGACCAGCCTAGGAAAGGCAAAAGCAATATTTAGGTCTTTCACACTATCCTTGAGCTCCCCTAGCACTGCATACAACTCCAGACTCCTCAAGCACTTTTCCAGGCACCCACAGCCTCTGCTTCAGAAAGATCATCTCCAGACTCAGTTATGCTGAAGTATAAATGACTTGCTATAGTTTTGGTGAACTGGGGCCAGAATAAGACAAAATGCCCCAGCCTGGTGACTAAAACTCTGTAACTTATAATAAATGCATCAACAAAGGCAGATAGAGATAATATTTTGATGCCAGAGACTTCCCCATTGTCCCTGAAATCATGCATCATGCTATTATGTATAAATTTGGCTTTAGGAAGAAACATTCTATATTGGCACATTAGAAACCCATTCACAATTGTGTCTCTGGAAGTCTTTTTTTTTCCCCCCAGTGAGGTATTTTTGCCAACAAACCTCCCCAAGTCCAATATATAAACAACTAATTCACTTCATTCAGGTATAAAGTCTGGGCACTCAGTGGGGACCTCTGGTTTGTTCCACTGGGCTATGGTGGGGGCTGGGCCGCAGGCATCGTCCACCAGTTCCCAGGCTAGGCTGGGGGAGCTGTATGAACACAGACTCCTTGGACATCCCTCCCTGTGGTCTCTGGAGCTTGAGTGTGGCAGACTTCCTACTGTCCCCCATGGCTGTCACTCAAGGTTGCCACCCAAGGCATGTGACCCTACAGATACAGACAGAATTTTCATGCCCTTTCACAACCTAGTCTTGGAAGTCTTGCAACATCACTTCATTCTGCCACATTTTTTTCACTGAGGTGGGCACAAAGGCCCCCTTGTGGGGCAAGAAGCGACATGGGCTCTGGCTTATAATGGACAGTGATAGGACGAGTCCCTGGAGGAACACATGGGACCAGAAATGTTGCTGGAATCAGTTTTTGGAAAATACCATCAACCTTGCTTGCAGTCAGATTACCTGGCCCAACCCCTCGGGGAGACCCTCCTAGACCACAGAGCTTGGATCTACACAGGCTGAAATGCAACACAATGACCTCCATCAGAAGCTTTCTCTCCTTAACTTCTGGATGCTGGAACAATCTCTGGAACGCTGAAGCTAATTAGCAGTAACTATGGAGATAATAAGCCAAAATTCTCAAAATAGCACTTTCAGTACGTGCCAGGGCCTGTCTTCTAGTTCCGTTCCATGGATTTGAACATCCAACCTCCCTCCACCAATGGAGGGAACTGCAGACTTTGATGACCCAAGTGAGAATCCTAGCTTCAAATGTAACGTGACAGACACTTGGATGAGACCCCAGGACGCAGGGTGGGAAGCCAGACAACATCTCCTCCTGCTATTTATTCCCATTCTCTTCCAATTTACTCTCCATAGCCCTGCCAAGCATCAGTTCCTTATGGTTCTTGCCTTATGGATTCAAGAGCAAGCCAAGCTGCTCAAATAAGACTCACAAGGCCAGCGTGTCCAACTGAATGAATGTCCATTGCTCTCCCACACAATAGTGTAGGCCAGCAGGCCAGGCAGCACTGATCCATGGGGTCATCTGGGGTCCCAGTCTCCAGGATCCAGGGGCCCTGGGATTCCTCTGGACATCCAGGTGCATCTATCTGAATATAGGTATGTCCTTCCTCACCTCTTCCATCTGCTGATCTCAGTGCTTCCTACTTATCACCACATGCTGGGATCTCTTTCCCTCCCTTTGTGTCCTGGCTAGCTGTGGTGATTGGCTTGGCCAAGAGAATGGCTGAGTTGATGTTAGGGGACTTCCAAGGTGAGGTCCAAAGAAGATGGTGGCTTTGCCTGAGCTTCCTAGGACACTGGATTTCAGACCTCTGAGCAACTGTAGAAATAGGCTACCTGAGATGGCAGCCCCAGGGGGAAACCTCATCTAGGCGCTCAGGTCACCAGTCACCCCCCTCACGAGCCCATGCCATCCAGCAAAACACACTGAAGTGCCCTAAGCTTGCATGAGCTGACCTGGTTCCAGGAACACCATGGAATACCTCCAATAGCACCCTGAGGAACAGAAGACTCACCCAGAAGAGCTCAGTAGCTTCCTGACTGACACACAGGCAGTACCTATAATGAAATGAAATGGCAGCTATGCGGAGCCATTGTGTTTCAGTGTGGTTTACTATGTGAGAAAATTGAATGGACCATGAGGCTACTCTGGAGAAATAATTCTGGAATTCATGAATTATTATAAAATCAGATTCTGGAATTGATGAATTATTGTAAAGTTGGATTTCAGTTCCTCAGGACCAAGATCAGGAAAGGTTGTCCATGAGCCTCACTTGAGACCCACGAGGACCTGCCCCAGGTGAGCCCCACACTGCTGCACCCACATCCTGGTGGTCTGGTCAGGTGGCAGCACCACAAGGATAGCCAGCCCACAGGGCCCGCTCTAGTTGGTGGGTACTGTGAAAACTAAGAGAAGGTAGGCAGCAGGGGCTGGGCTCACATGTACAGTGGACAATAAAGAGGGACTGCATGGGGACACAGAAGCTGGGCTACCAGCGAGATAACAAGTCTGAGCGAGGTGCAAACAGGCATTGGATGAGCAGGTGTAGCGGTCACAAGGGGGTGGCTGGCTGGGGTAGAGATGCAGGAGGGAGGATGCCTCTATGTCAAGGAGGAGAACAGGTGAGACTGCAGGCTCCCTTGTGCCCAGGTGAGGAGATGAGACTACTTCCTTACACACTGGGGACATTGGAGGTGGCTGAGCAGGGTGGGGACCCAGCCATAAGATCATGCTGCCCCTAGGCAGGAGACATGCCCTTGGCTGCCTCCTTGTCATAGCATGGCAGAGGCACATTGGGGTGTTTGGGGGAATTGGTCCCTTGGATTTCCTGCCATGGAAGCCTGCCAGACCCACGGCTTAGCTGCTGCCCTCTGGACCCACCTCAGGTCTGAGCTGAGGTCATGCTTCCCAAGCATTGGTCCCAGCCAACGATTGGGCGTTCCACTCACGTCTGGGCATACCTCTAATGAGGCCTTCAGAACCACCACCATGGGGTCTGAGGCCCTTCCTTCCCACTCTGTGGCCTTCACAGGGTCAGACCCTGTCACTCACCCTGCTGCTCTGCTTCCTCCTCTGTACTCCTTGTAGTCCTCTCTCTGGATAAATGTCTTGCATCTGCATTGGGCTGCTGAGGAATGACACAGCAAAGTAGTACAGGCGGACAGCTTATGCAATAGATGTTTACTTGCTCACAGCTCCAGAGTCTGGAAGACTGAGGTCAATATGTTGGCAGGAGGGGCTCATCCCAAGGACTATGACAGGAGGACCAGTCCCCAGCCTCTCTCCTTGGCTTGAGGTGGCCACTGTCCCTCTGTGTCTTCACACCATTTCCCTCTGTGCACGCCAGTCTCTGGGTCCAAATTTCCCCTTTTTATAAAGCTACTAGTCATATTGGATTCGGGGCTACCCCAAGGACCTCCTTTTAATTTAATACCTCTTTAGAAACCCTACTCCATTTTGAGGTACTAGAAGGTAGGACTCCAACATGTGAATTTTTAGGGGGTGGGGGGACACCGTTGAACCTATAACTGTGTAAATCCCGTCTTGATGTCTGCTCCTCAGAAGAACAGGCCCCTGTCAGCTGATTAAACTTCAAGTGAAACCAACTTCTGCACAGTCTTGGCCAAAAGGAGCTCTGTGAGGCAGGAGGGGACAAGGTGGGTGTCAGCAGGCAGGCTCCTCGGTAAGATCACACCCCTTCCTTCCTGTGCCTGAAACAATAAAGCTGTCTCCATGCTGGGTATGCAATCCCAGAAGGCCCATCTGTCAAAGTGCTGAGTTCCACAAACTGTGAACATGTCAGGAGAGAGGGTGTCACCCAGCACGATGGTGTCTTGGCATCTGCCCATTGCCCCCACCACCACCCAGAGCTGAAGCTGTGCTTGCATGCACACTTGGTGACCCAGTGGCCAGCCACCTGCTCACCGTGACCCCCTCAACACACTCATGTGGGACAAAGCAGTTCTGGCTTCCCCCTCTATACCAGTCCCACCTCCCCAGGGTCATATTCAGCTTTTGCTTTGCCAGCCCACCCAGGGCTGCTCTCTCTGGCGTGCCCATTCACCAAACTGCCTAGTTCCTCCACTCTGTATGTCCACTCCTCTCCCCCAGCCCTGCTCCCGCCCTGCCCAGGCCACCTCCCACACTGGCCAAGATGGCAGCAATGGACACCTAATGGGTCACCCCACTCCCCGTTGCCCTGTGGCTTGTGTCCCAGTAACATACAGAAGTGGTCCTTCCAAAGTACACCTCAGATAGTGACACAGCCTTGTGCTAAAACTCCCCAGCTTCTCTCACACTTAGAGCTGAATCCCCAGTCTTTCTGACAGCCTCCCTTGGCCACCCCAAGTCCCTTTACTACCTCACCTGCCCTCCACTCCAACAACACACAAGGTCTCCTCATCGTTTCTAGAACTCTTACGGCCTTGCCTCACCACCTTCTGACACAGCCTGGCTCGCCACCTCCCCAGAGGAGCCCATCTCCTGCCCCTACTCTCTTTTGCTATCCTATGTAGGCCTTATTTTCTCTGCTTGCTGTTTGTTGCCATCCTAGAATGAAGACGTCTCAAACGACAGGACCCACAGGCAGAAAGAGTTGTACCAGAACTCTAAGGAATGACTGGTTGCTTACTTTTTCATTAGTGGGGGTTACAGATAGCACATTTGGAAGCAAGGCTTTCTCAGGACTTTGAGGGGTTAGCTACCATTAAGATAAGTTATTTCAGTCTTTAATAAAACGTAAGCATTAAGGCACTGAGGCAGACACGAGTTCCTTGAGGAAGGTTGTGCTCTGCACATTTCAGGCATCTGTCAGTTATCTGTAAGCTGTAAGGAGATTTAATTTAAGCTACATTTCTCTTGCCTTTGTTTCTCTCCTCACACCCAGTGAGAGTTTGTCCACCAGCCCCTGGGATGGAGGCAGGAGCCAACCTCCTCTGAGCCCCTCTGTTTGGGGCTTTGCTCAGTCCCCCAGACAGCACTCAAACAAGGGCCTGGGATCAGTGGAGACTTCCCCATCACTGAGATGACCCTGAGATGCCTCCAACCCAGTTCCATGGAGGGACCTGTGGCATCCAGTGCAGGAGTAACCTGATCATTGACACATCTTCACCACCTCCTCCCTCCCAGACTGGCTTCCCTCACCTGTGCAACCAGAGACCCTCTCCCAAATAAGCTACCTGCCCCCAAGCCCTTGTGCTAGGACTGGTTTGTGAAGAGTTGTGCTGATAGGGGCTGACTGAGAGAAGTCCTTGGCACTGGGGTATGCCCAGAGATCCCAGGGTTCCCTGTGGTCTCAGGGTTCCTGGAAGGTCCAATGTGAGCCACTTGTGGGCAGAATTCAGTTGTTTCGACATCGCCTCTCTTAGGAGGATCCCTGCCATGCTGCCATGCTTTGTGACTGCTTATGGAAGGAAGAGATTCCCAGAGGCTCTGCCAGCACCTCCCATGAAACAGGGAGAAGTAAGCATGCAGGAATGACCAAACTCAACGGCACATTTTCAGTGTGTGTCCCTGGGCTCAGGACACATTTGTGACTTGAATATACGAGTCCCATCACCTGCAACCACGGCAGGCCACCTTCTGGCATGTTCTATACATACTGTTCCTAATTCTTCCCTTCTCTTCTCAACACCCCCAAACCCTGCCACTTCTTTCTGATCTCACCCAAGCCAGTTAGAGCTCTGTGCCCTCTCACTCCATGTCCTAGTGTGAACCACTGAGACCTCCCCCTCCTCCCCAGAAGGCTATCTTCTCTCAGCTTCCTGGACCTGCTCCTGATTTCCCCCTAATTCCTTGGAGCCCCTTCTCATCTGTCAAGGGGATGGGGAGGACCAGCTGTTGGAGAAACACAAGAGCAGATTTCCCCAAATCCCAGAAGCCAAACTTTCCTGCAGGAAGCAAGGGTCTGTTTATGAGGGAAGTCAGCAGGGAGGGGGTCAGCTTAGCTTGGGTGGTGGTGCTGGATGTCAGTGTCAGTGGCCCTGGATGCTACCCTGCAGTCAGGGCTTGGAAGGGCTGCACTCAGAGACTGTGAGAGGTAAAAACTCCCACTCCCTCGTGGCTCCTCTGTTTCCTCTCGGCTGAGCAAACAAGTGCCCCAGCCATGTGCTTGCAGAATGGATGTCATCCCTGTCCTGCTCCCCACCATGACCTCTCCTCCATGCCCTCAAGGGCAATTCCAGACATCCTTCCTCCATGATTTCTAAACTCAATGGTAAGTATGTTCCACTTTAGAAACTCAGGACCCTGCTCATTTTCTCCCTCATAATATGGCTGTGCATGGCAATGTCTTATACCCCTATTGTATCAGTCAGCAATTTCTGTGTAACAAACCCTCCCAAGACTCCAACAGCACTCATATATTATTATAACTTGAATGTCTGAGGGTCAGGGGGCATTAGCCAATATCAGATGGGCTCATGTATTTTGACAGGGTCAAGGGCTCTGCTCCAAGCTGGCTGGCAGAGGCCAAACCCAAGGCACTTGTCCATCCTGTGCTGTCTGTCACATCATATTCATGAACATGTCTCTGGTTCTCATGGCCATGCCAGAGGTCAGAAGTCAAGGCAGTCACTGCCCAGGGTGGGAAGGTCCAGCAAAGTCACCTGGCAGAGGGGGTCCAGGGAAGAGTGTAGAATTTGGCCAGAAATGCACCCACCACATCCAGGAACCTCTGGTTCCTTGATGGGGGGAGACAGTACAGCTGACCAGTACACAGTTTTCTATAATTCACACTGGGTATTCACAAGCCTTCTGGTAAGGTAAGATTTCTTGTGTCACCTTACCATTTTATAGATGAAGCCACTTAGAGCCAGACAGAGAAGTTGTCTTGGCCAAGGTCTGCAGCAAGGAGGTGAGAGGGCCCTGGAGTTGGGGCAGGAGCTCAACCTCCCCCTGGATCTCAGGAGCATGCGATGTGTTCTAATATGCCTCGGTAGCTTGCCAGACATCACAGTGTGATCCTTAGACGAGTCACCCACAGTGACCTCAGTGTTGGGAATTCATTGCCAATTATAAATTACGAGCAAGACTTTTTGACATTGTAGGCTACAGTGGGGAAAACTCATCTGTGTTTCTGTGATAGATTCCAAAGATTTGAATGTTATCTAATTTGATTTGTGTTAACTTTATCTTCAGAACTGGTCTTTAGTGATAAAGCTGTGGAAAATTGGATGGGGTTGTGGTGGACTGGAATATTTATAGACAGCCGATGTGCTTGATTTCAGTTGTACATCTTGTGTGTAGCCCTACAAGGAAATAATGCATAACGTGGTTCCCTTGGTAAGTTTCAGGATCTGGCATGCATAGGCCAGGGGCCACTGTTGTGCACTGCCCACACAGCACCCTGCTGGGCATGTGGCCAAAGCATCCTAAAGACCAGGCAAGGGCTGTGCTATGGCAGGAGCTGTGTGGATGCTGGAGATGCATGTGGTTAGTTTCACAAGAAAAACTAGATAACATCAGTTGTGTGCATCATAAAGTCAGGAACTCATCCATTTCCGCAGCTTTCTGAGTGGCTTTGGCTGGGGTGGAAAGTGTATGTGTCACTCCCAAATGGTGTTCCAGAGTCGCTGGACATCTGTCTGTACATCCAGCACAGCCATGGAGGAGAGACCTGCTCCCTGGTCTTAGCAGCACTTGGGATGGACAATCTGTCAGTCTGAGCCATGCTGATGGGTATGGTGCTATCTCGCTGTGTCTTCCAGTTTGTACTTGGGAATAACAATGTACAAACCACTTATCTTTAACAAACTTGAATATTCAACCCCAATTGTAAAAAAAAAAAAAAAAAAAAAAAAAAAAAAAACTTGCATAATCTGTTAATAAAAAAATACAATCGAGTAATAAAAAAAATTAAAAAAAAACAAACTTCAGTCCATTAGGGCTACTCTAGCAAAATTCCAGACTTGGGTGGAGGGAGGATTACAAAGAGAAGAAGCTTATTTCTCATAGTGCCAGAGGCTGGAAGTCTGAGGTCAAGTTGCCAGCATGTCCGGGGGGAGGGTCCTCTTCCAGGTCACAGGCTTCTCCTTGTACCCCTTGAGGTGGAAGGGGCTAGGAATCCCTCTGGAATTCCTCTTTTGCAAGGCAATAAGGGGGTTCAAATATCAGGGCTCCACCTCATGACCGAAGCACTTACCAAAGGTCCACTTTCCAAAACTGTCACCCTGGGTGTTGAGATTTTGACATGTGAATGGGGTGGGGAGGGAGAGGGACATTTAGTCCATAGCACCACTGACCCACACAACAGCACTTTGGGTCTCAAAATCATACACAGAGTGAAGAAGGTCAGAGCAGAAGTGCCTATGTGATTCATTTACATAGAATGAAGACTAATCTCAAAGGCCTAAATGCTGCTCAGGGGCCATCTGTGTCTGGGAGTGACAGGGTCTGGTCTCCAAAGGGGCACAGAGATCTTCTGCAGTTGATGAAAATGTTCAGTATCCTGATGGGGCTGGTGGTACCACAGGTGTGTATGGTCACCTGAGTTCCCTGAATGCTACATTTGAAATGTATACTTTAAGTAGATGTAATTTATTGGCTGTAAATTATTTCTCCATAAAGTTCACAAAAAAATAAAAAATAAATGAAAGACTCTTCTCTAGACACAGAAAGAGCAGTGCCCACATTCCTATGACAGATATTAGTGGTTAGAATAGTGATGATAGTACTAATGGCGAAAAGCTAACTAGTGCTTACTTTGCGCCAGGCACTGAGTATATCTTATACATGTCACCTCCAGTTCTCCTAGCAACCCACAAGGAAGCCTCTGTTACCAGTCTTGTTGTACAGACTCAGTAAGTAAGTAAGTAAGGCACAGAGACATCAAGTGACTTACCGAGATCATACAGCTAATTAGCGCCAGAGCCAGGATTCAAACACCAGCAGCCAAGCTTTTGAATTGGCTCAATAAGGACGCACGGGATGAGCATTTGACTGCAGAGACTCAGAAGCCCAGGTGGACCCCACCTTTAGATGTACTTCTCTATGTTGGTCCCATCGATTAAGGCTACTGCCTGGGATGCATTTCCTCTTCAGAAAAGAACACTGGGGCTCCTTTCTCCTCTCTTCTCTCAGTGAGCTGGTCAGGACAGGAGGACAGATGGAAGAACACTCACCCAGCACCATCTGGCCGACCGGCTGTCTCTCTCACTTGCAGGGGAAGGGTGGGGTTCATCGAGGATGCTAGGGTGGCTGCCCTTTCCCATGTAATGACCTTGATGGGAATCTGAAAGCTGAGGATGCGGAGTGCCCTTGCCTAACACTTGCTGCAGAGAAGGACCCCAGTGAGAATCCCACTCTGTGCTGGGTGCTGGCCCAGGGAGAGTGGCAGTAAGCACGAGGACTGGAGACCTCCTTGTAGCACTGATTAGCACTAAGTTTCAGGGAACAGGCCCACAAACAAGCATCCAGTATCCATGGAGGACCCTCTCTGTCCCAGGAGCCCACTGCCTGCCCCTGCCTAGGACATGTCCCTGAAGGTGATGAGTCTGTCCTTGGAGGACAGAGCGGGGCTTGAAAAATGAAGGTAAGGGTAAGGAAGGAGAAGAGGTCCTTCTAGGGCCCTTCACGGAGACCAAGCACCATGGCTTGTGGTCACCCTGCAAGCACAGGGTTCCCATTATTATGCCATCCAAAGAAGACACAGTCAGCATGTCCCCTGACTACAGAGAAGCCACCGACGGGCCACAATCTCCTTACCCCTTTCAATTGTCTCTATGTACTGAGCTCCTACAGAGATATTTCCATTCTCTACTTTTATAAAACACATCCAGGAGGTCAGAGAGAGGGGTTCCCAAAGAGTAGTTTGCCTCACAATGGACACAGTCTCCAGTTAAAATCCCAGATTCCTGCATTCCATCCCTGCCCCCATACCCCATCTGATTTGAAGGTAAATTGGGGCAACCAGAAAGGGGTCTTTGTAATCTACTTCAGGGGATTCCTCTGCACGTGACCTTACACCACACCTCAGGAACCAGACTTAGACCATTAGGTGGGGGGTCCCGGGGTCTCCAGCTGTGCTGGTCAGACCCCTGCAGGGCCCACGCTGGGAACAGGGTTGGGGGGGATGAACAACGCCAAGGCCCCCTTCTCAACCCAGCCAGATCATATTATGTTTATGTGTTTTAACACTGGACTTCTGCAAATAGTAAGGTAAAGAAGTATAAGATTAATGATTAAATAATAATAAAAAAAGGGGGGGGAAACTGATCCCACCCAACATTGTCACTCTGCAGACAAGTCACCAAAGTTGCAATGGTGAGGCCAGTGGCCTGGTGGTGAGATATCAGGCACTGTGGGTCACTCTGTGGCCTGGGTAGATGGGGCTCACCTGGGAGCCAGAACCTTGGCCCCTGAAGGGCAGTTAATATCTCCTGCCTTGGTGTCAGGGGACAGGTGCACACTCTGTGTGGCAGGCCTCCACAGACTACACTCCTGGCCTCCTGAGGAATCTGGAGGTAGCCACTCCCCCCGTTTCTCAGCCCGAGACACAGGCCACTGAGCACAGCCGGAAGCAGAAGGAGGCTGAGATCCAGTCCACCCCGGAGACACTTTTGCATAACTCAGAGTCCAACTTGCTGCCTGGCCCTTCTCTAGGCCCCTCTGTGGCTGGAGGGCTGCTGAGGGTGGGGCAGTGGGCAGGATTTTTGAGAAAGCACAGTCTTTCTGAGCAGGGCAAGGTCTTGGGGACGGATTGGGGAAGCAAGTGGGGTACAGAGCGTGGGGCTCAGAAGCTCTGGGTCAGAGGACTTTGGATGCCATTAAGCTTCTCAGCCCGTGTTTTAGGTGACACTGAAGCTGCACAGGGTCCCAGTGGCAGAGGGACCTGTGATCAAGAAGCTCTGACCTAAAAATGGTGGAGATGATGAGTGTCACCTCCCTGTCCTGGGCCCCCTCTGCAGTCCCTCAGCACTCCTTACACGGAGAGCCCTGGGCTCCCTGAGGAGCCCATCTCTCCCAGGAGGCTAACATCCCAGGCAGGAGACCTGAGCCAGGGAGAGATGAAGGCCTGGGGACAAATATCTCAACTTTGTCACTGCAACAGCACTGATGTCCAACAGGACAGAGCCCCAGGGGTGTTTTGCTCATGGAAGCATGTCTGAACTCTCTTATGTCCCCAACTCATCCCTGCGCTTCCCAAGGAAACATCCCTGCTCCCCAGGGCTCAACTCCCAAGCAAGCTTATCTCAGGGGCAGATTAGGGGGTCCCAGCCTGAGACACAGGTCCTCTGTGAGTCAAGCTCACCGCTAAACTTGCACCAGGCCTAGAGGATGGAATAGGTGCTGCTGTGGGATCCAGCGGCTCACTCTTCAGGGAAGGAGGCCCTCTAGCTTGCATGCAGGGAGGGGCAAATGTTGTTATCAGCAGAAGTAAAAATAACTAGAAAGGCAAAATGGCTTGCCAAAACTTCCACACAGCTTATCAGGTCCTTTTGCTTCTTCAGTGTTTTCATCTTTCTGTGAGACTCTTTCCCCACAGCCCCAGAAGAACAGCAGCGTGGGGGACAAAATTCAGAGGGCCATCATCAGGTGGCCCAACATTCCAGGCTTCCTACATCATAAGCTTGGAAAATGTAGGCCAAGCTCTGTTTTCTGAGCAACATGTGACAGGGTTAGAGAAGTCAGAAGATCTGGACCCTGATATAATTTCTTTTGGCTGCATTTTCTTGACAAGGGTTTAAAGACAACAAAATAAATGAGTCTATCAACAGTACAACTAAGTATGAAATACTTACTTAGAAAGAAAAATTTTTCACTTTTCCAGCAGGATTGGGCAAGACGTTGTCCTTGAATCATGTATTTCCCACAGAAAGTCAATAGAAAGCCCATTAAAAAAAAAAAATAAAGTTTCAGTGTTTTTCAAATAAATTTGCACGTAGTTCTATGCTCAACGGGCTGATTAAACACAGATTATCCTATTAAAGTCACCAACAATCCCTAAATCAAGACAACTGTTTCACATTAAAGTAGTGTTTTCCAAAGTCAATGGACCGTGGAACCATTTCCTTCTTTAAAATAATGCTTTTTTAAAACTGAAGTGTAATTGACCCATAATATTATATTAATTTAAGGTATACAACACAATGATTCAGTATTTGTATACATTGTTCAGTGATCATCTTGCTGATGAAGTTTTAATATATAAGTGAGGTTCGGTGGGGTGAAGTCTGGAGTCGATGACCAAGAAAGAATTCTTGAGACATCTTTGGTGCAAAATGGTGGTTTATTAAAGCACAGGGACAGGACCCATGGGCAGAAAGAGCTGCTGCCCCTCGGGGCTGTGAGGAGTGGTCCATTATATACTTGCAAGTTGGGAGGGAGTCAGGGATGGCATACGTCTCTTAGGAATTTTAGAAGCAAGGTTTCCAGGACCTTAAGGGGCTAGCTATTGTTGGGAAAAAGGTTATTTATTACCAGTAGTAAAACCTTTGTCATGAAACCCTTCAGATATATTTCAGTGGGCCATATGCTTGGGAATGATGGTCAGCACATATCTTGGAGTGTTTAGAAATAAAGGAATTTTCCAAAGGAATTTTTATATCTTAAAGTAGACTTACAGGATCCTCATTGGGGGCAGGGGTCAGTCAGTCAGGCTAGGATTGCCTTCTGCCCTTAGCAAAGTGTTAAGGTGGAAGCATTTGAGTCCCTAGAAGAATGTCACTCTGCCTGTTTCAAGGGCTTGTCAGTGGGCTCTAGATAGTAAGGAAATTTAATAAGTTTCTTCTGCCTCTGTTTCCCACATCATAGCTAAATCTAGTTATACCATCATCCTCCTAAAAACTTATATTTTTTTTCACTTACAATGAAAACTTACAAGGAAGTCACACTGTTAATGTCCTATAGGAGCCTGGTGTTCCAAGAAATGCAGTTTGGGGAGCCCCGGACTTCATGGGTCTTGCTGTTGAGTCAATCAACAGATGGTGTGTTGTGTGCCCAATGTGGTGTATGCCTGGGGCTCCACTCACTGGTGGGTGCTCCGACCAATTCCCCCAGTCTGAATCCAGATGTTTGGCAACGTGACCAGCATGGAGAGGCAAGAGCATCCAGTGTTCATGCTATTGCAGCGCGGTACAGTGATCTCTTTTAGGCATTCTTAAAACACGCTAGAGAATAGCCCAATTTTCTACTTCTCTGCAAGTTGGTAATTTCTTCCACAATTGAAAGATTTAGCCACAGAAGCACTTGTTTGTGTCTGCTACAGGGCACAGTTGTCATAGTCATCAGAACAACATGGCGTCCTTGAGCTTAAATTGACCTTAACCCTCAGGAGCCTTCTGATAATCTGAGAATCTCAACACAGCCAACAATTCCTTCAACACATGAAAGGACTAGTCAGGCCTCCAGAGAATCACCAGCAGCTGACAAGTACCCGACTGCCCTCTTCGGCAAGCACAGATAATGCTACTGTGGCCCTTTCCTTTTCTTGGTAAGTCCCTGCTTCTTGTCATTATATTGTCAGCACAATGGGTGTTTATTTTCTCATTGTGTGGATCATGCACTATTTAATTTCCTGGCTCTTATCTTCTTTGTCCACACCCAAGAGAAACAGCCCATACATCAATTTAGCCTCAGTTCAGTAGGGATTGATTCTGCCTGGAACCTGGTTCCCAGGGAAACTCATACAGAGCTCAGGCACGATGTGTGTCCTGCCCCGGCACCATGTGACTGAGTCTAGCCTGAGATGTAGTCCTCCCATTCATCCCTCAGGGAGCTGCTTGGCCCCCAGCTGTCTCCCAAGGAAGGAACAGGCCTGGAGTCAGTTGGTGCATCATTCCTCCAGCAATAGCAGAAACAGAGCTCTGGACAGAGATGCAGGGCTAAGGCCACAGTTCATCCTTCCTGCCCTCATTTGCACTTTGCCTTGGGGACGGCACTTACCAACGACCCACCACGCACTTCCAGGAAAGGAAAGCCTAATCCCCACTTGGGTACTTCCTAACCCATTTTCCAAGAGGATCATAAAATTTTTCTTTCTAAGCATGACTTTCCATCAGCTCTGAGACTCTGGGGAGCTGTACCTATGCTTTGAGCCTGGACCCGGTCTGGAACCCTCTGGAGGGAGGGTTCCAGGGAGAAGCTGGGGGGGGACCCCTGAGGAGAGCCGGCTGCAGGTTCACTAACAGGGAGCCTCAGAACTGGCACACATTAGAGGACCAGCTGAACGTGCAGCTGCCTTGTCCCTCAGTTTCTCATCTGTAAAATGAGAGTCATAGGAATAGCAATCTCATAGACATCATAATAATTCAGGAAGACCATTGAATGTTGTCCTTTGCACAATGTCAGGCACATAGTGAGAGCTGAAAGGTGCTGGCTTTAAATATATCCTTTATCCTTCCTTCCTTCCTCCTTCCTTTCATCTGAAAAGTTGGGTAGGTTTTCTAATGAAGCATATAGGTCCTCACCCTAAAGGTTCCTCTTTGGAAGGCTGGGGGTCAAGAGCATGATGACTGTCTATATCAGCAGGACCTGTGCTTGCTTCCACATTCTGGAAATCACAACCAGCAGAAAAAGACAGAACCTAGGGCCCCTCCCCACAGGTCCCTGTGAGTGGCAGGGATCTGGGGTCACAGAGCCCCGCACTCAAGCCAGAACTCTCCCTTTTCTCAATTCATAGCAGTAGCACCAAGGGACCCAGCTGTCCTCAGATTTCCATGGGGACTTTCCTGACAATTCCAGGAAGTGGGAAGGTCATGGGTGGAGCCGGGTCACTGGCCTAGGTCCAGAAGTGTGGTCACAGATAAGGCCTCTGGAGGCTGGGACACACCAGGCTGCATGCCCACGTAGGTTACCCTTGGAGGCTTCTTTGTGAGGCTGCGAAGTTTAAAGAAGGAGGAACATGACAATAGAGAGTGGGTGTCCTGGAGATAAGGCTTCGGAGGACACAGGCGGTATAAGGATCCTGAACACTTTCATGACATCAAAAGCATGGCCCTTCAGAGCCAGGAGGAGTGCCAGGTGAAGCCATCAGGTCCACGACCATCATCATCTTTGTGGATGGAGTGGGTGGGGCTCTTTTCTATGGGGCCACACCATGATTTCAGCTAAGGCTTTTTAAAATGTCTGCTTATCTATCAATTCAATGTATTCCAACTGAGGCCAAGATTTAGAAAACACCAGCATCTTGTTGTTGTATTTGCCTTAAACAGACGTCATTGTTCCACTGCAGATTCAATGTCAGCAATAGTTGGCAGGTGTGAACATTAAGTTTTCAGTACCATTAGCTGGAAGGCCCAGTTGCTTAGCAGGGTGTGGAGAGGACTGGGGCCAGGGCCCTTCCCTTGGGGCACACAGCTCAATGGATGCTCTCTGTGAGCAACTGACGTCTCTGGGTGTGAGTCCCTTCTCTGGAAAAGTCCGAGTCCTTCACTAAGGTTGTGTGGGGCTTTTCTAGCTCTACAAAGGCAGGGTTCTAATATCTCATAGGCATAGCTGGATCACATTCTCCATACCCACCCCCAGGCCCATTCACGCAGAATATATTACCCAAAATGGAAATTAAGAAAATAATTCAATTTACAGTGGCATTGATGAGAATAAAATACTTAGAAATACAGTTAGCCAAGGAGGTGAAAGACTTGTACTCTGGAAACTACAAAACACTGCTGAAAGAAATAAAAGGAGACAGAAATAGGTAAACATCTTGTGTTCATGGATAAGAACACAATATTGTTAAGATGTAAGTACCATCCAACGTGGTCTATATGCAACGCAATCCCCATCAAAATCTTAATGGCTTTTTTTTTTTTTTTTTTGCAGAAATAGAAAAATCCATCCTAAGTTTCATATGAAATAAGGTATTCTGGTTAGCCAAAATAAACTGGAAAAAGAACAAAGTAGGAGGTCTCTCACTTTCCGATTTTAAAACCTACTACAAAGCTACAGCAATCAAAATCGTGTGGTACTGGCATAAAGACAGACATGTAGACCAACAGAATAGAAAAGAGACCCCAGAAATCAACCTTCATACATATGGTTAAATGATTTTCAGCAAGGGTTTTGAGATCATTCAATGGGGAGAGGACAGTCTTTTCAACAAATGGTGGTGGGAAAACCGGGTGTCCACACGCAGAGGAATGAAATTGGACCTTTACCTCAAACCATATTTAAATATCATTTCAAATGGATCAAAGACCTAAAACTATAAAACTATTAGATGAAAACATAAGGGAAATGCTTCATGACATTGTACCAGGGCACGATTTCTTGGATATCACATCAAAAGCATAAGTAACAAAAGCAAACACAGATAAATCAGACTATGTCAAAATTAAATACGATTGTACATCAAAGACACAGTTGACAGAGTGAAAAGATAAGCTACTGAGTAAGAAAAAATATTTGAAAATATTATATCTAATGAGGATTTAATATCCAGACTATATAAAGAACTCCTACATCTCAATAATAACAACAGCAAACCAATTAAAATATGGGCAAAAAATGAGAATAACCATTTCTCCAAAGAAGACATAGAAATGGACAAAAAGCACATGAAAAGACACTCAGCAACACTAATAATTAAGCAAATGAAAATCAAAGCTATGAGACATTACTTCACACCCACTAGGTTAACTACTAATTTTTTTTAAGATTTTATTTATTTATTTGACAGAGATCACAAGTAGGCAGAGAGGCAGGCAGAGGGAGGGGGAAGCAGGCTCCCCGCTGATCAGAGAGCCTGATGGGGGGCTCGATCCCAGGACCCTGAGATCATGACCTGAGCCAAAGGCAGGGGCTTTAACTCACTAAGCCAGCCAGGCATCCCTAGGTTAGCTACTATTAAAGAAAATAAATGTGACAATGATAGAGAAGATCTTGAGAAATTAGAACTTATGCCCTGCTGGTGGGAATGTGAAATGGTGCAGCTGCTATACAAAACAGTACAACAGTTCCTCAGAAAGTGAAAATGAAATTATATATATATATATATATGGAATTGTGAGAGCATGGGGTAATTTCATATATATATATATATAACTGAATCACAATCTAAGAGGTATATGTATACCCACATTGACAGCAGCATTATTCATAATAGCTGAAAGGTAAAATCAACCCAAATGTCCACGGACAGATTAGGAAATAGGCAAAATCTGGTATATACATACAATGGAATGTTATTTGGCCTTAAAAAGCAAAGAAACTCTGACACCTGCTGCAAAGGAACTAACCTTGAGAACATTGTGCTGAGCAAAATAAGCTAGTCACAAAAAGATACTGGGCTTCTGTGCAGGGTCTAGAGAAGTCCAATTCACAGAGACAGTAAGTAGAAGGATGGTGTCCAGGAGCTGGAGGAAAGGGGAGGGGGCATGTTTAGTGGGGACAAAAGGTCAATGTTGCAGAATGAAAAGTTCTAGGGATTCCACAATAAAACAGAGGTACTACATTTCTTTTGATGGCTGCATAAGAAATGAAATCTTGCCATTTGCAACAACATGGATGGAACTAGAGCGTATCATGCTTAGCGAAATAAGTCAAGCAGAGAAAGACAACTATCATATGATCTCCCTGATATGAGGAAGTGGTGATGCAACATGGAGGCTTAAGTGGGTAGAAGAAGAATAAATGAAACAAGATGGGATTGGGAGGGAGACAAACCATAAGTGACTCTTAATCTCACAAAACAAACTGAGGGTTGCCGGGGGGAGGGGGTTTGGGAGAAGGGGGTGGGATTATGGACATTGGGGAGGGTATGTGATTTGGTGAGTGCTGTGAAGTGTGTAAACCTGGTGATTCACAGACCTGTACCCCTGGGGATAAAAATATATGTTTATAAAAAATAAAAAATTAAAAAAAAAAAAACAGAGGTACTACATACTGCTGAACTGTATACTTAAATATGATTAAGATGATGAGTTTTGCATTATGCCTATTTTACTATAATTTAAAGAAATAAAACTATAAATACAACAAGAAAGTCCTCAAGGAAACCTCGCCTTCTAAGAAAATGCACCATATTGACCGTGAGTCAGGCCTGGGCCCATGCTTGCTCGACTTGGGCGAATCATGCTCCCGCCATGGGCCCAGAATGGGCTGAGGGTGTCAGTATAAGAGAAAGGAGACCCCATCTCTTGACTGTGGGCCCACCACTCAGTGAAACAAACCATGACCTCCCCCCAGGGACAAGGAAACGCTTCCCCGCACTAGGAAAGGGTGTGGTTCCCTTACAAGACACCTTCACCTCAGGCTCCAGATAAGAGCTTAGAAGTGGGGGGCCACTGGACTCCTAAGTTCCCAGACCTGTTGATATAAGGGAAAGCCAGTTTGTGGGGATGGAAATGCTCCTAACCTGTGCTAATGCCCTTTCATTAGGGGACATGAGTGACAGTAGCCGCTATATTGCATTTATTCTGATGCACGGCCTTCATAGGCTAAGTGACAGAGGCTGCACAGCCAGTAATCTCTTGCTGTTTAACAGATCACCCCAGACAAGACCTAAATGGCTTAGAACAATTAGATCTAAATGGCTTAGTCACTTTGCCAGGTGTCTGGTTTGAGGGAGGCTGTGCTCAGTGGGACACTTCTGGTGCCTCTCTGGGATGTCTCCAGCAATTGCAGTCCATGGGTCTGGGAAAGAACCATCTGCAGGTCTGGCCAGTTCAGAGAGGCCTGCCTTCTCCACACAGTCTCTCTGGCACAGTCTCTTTTGTGGTCTCTCCAGCACAGTGGCTTAGAGTCCCAAGAACCAGTGTTCCAAGCTGCCTGGTCTCGAGAGCATCCCTTTGGCCATTCTCCCCTGATTAGACAGAGTCAGAACACAGCCCAGATTCCATATGAGATGGGCCCCAAGAGGGGGTAAACTCTGGGCAGCGTGCTTCACTGGGGTCCTCTTTAGACACTAGCTACACCTATATGCCCCAGCCCAGAGTCCAAGCCATGCTGTGCCCATCCCAGCCAGCACCTGCTCCCCAGCCTGCAGCAATGGCACGGGGCTGGGGGATGCCCACATCTGGGGCCTGTGAGAATAAGTAAGCTGTCCTGGTGGCTCCCCCTTGGTACTCTCACTTACTCTGGTTGGCCTGCAGGGTACTGATGAGGAGACAACAAAGAAGCAACCAAGGGTCCTGTCTAAGGTCATGGGAAGCTCCCAAATCCAGCCTGCTAAGCCTTCCATTCCTCTGCTCACAACCTGGTAGTGCCCAGGGGCCCCTGGGGGACCACAGAGATCTTTCTGAGCAGAGCACAGTGCAGCAGCTGCCTGGATATTTGATAGTGCCTCTCAGGGAGGGCTGACTCTGCTAGCAAACCTTCCACACGTTATCTAGGCAGGAAAACCAGTTTATAGGAGGACGTGAAGAGTAGCCCGCTGAGAATTCCAAGGAAAGCCTGAGCATATTCTAAGAGTGGGAAGGACATTATCCCGAGCCAAGGTCTGTCCCTGGGAGAAAGAGGGAGGACATTTCCAATGTGGGTGCTAAAGAAGGGATAAATGGAAGGAATGTCTAATTTGGGAAAGGGAGGTCTTTTGAGGTTGAATCCAGTGGAGATTCAGATCAATATAAACACCCTGCCACTGGCCCTCAATCTACAGAAAGGCCCAGGGGTGCAGAGTCTTCCTTCCTCTGTCTTTTAAAAGAAAAGTTTCCCTTATGCAGAGAAAGGGAAACCCTCTCATACTGCTGGTAGGAATGCAAGATGGTGCAGCTTCTCGGGAAAAAGGTATGGAGGTTCCTCAAGAAGTTAAAAATAGAGCTACCCTATGACCCAGCAATCGCATTACTGGGTATTTACACCAAAGATACGAATGTAGTGATCTGAAGGGGCACGTGCACCTGAATGTTTATAGCAGCAATGTCCATAATAGCCAAACTATGGAAAGAGCCCAGAAGTCCCTCAACAGATGAATGGATAAAGAAGATGTGATACATATACACAATGGAATATTATGCAGCCATCAAAAAATGAAATCTTGCCATTTGCAATGATGTGGATGGAACTAGAAGCTACTATGCTAAGTGTAATAAGTCAATCAGAGAAAGACAGTTATCATATGATTTCACTCATATGTAGAATTTAAGAAATAAAACAGAGGCTCACAGGAGAAGGGAGGGAAAATAAAAATAAAATAAGATGAATAAAAAATAAAAAAATAAAATAAGATGACATCAGAGAGGGAGAAAAACTGTAAGAGTTTTGGTTTTGGTTTTGGGTTTTTTTTGTTTTTTTTTTTTTTGAGATTTTATTTATTTATTTGACAGAGTGAGACACAGCGAGAGAGTGAACACAGCAGGGGGAGTGGGAGAGGGAGAAGCAGGCTTCCCGCTGAGCAGGGAGTCCGATGCGGGCTCGATTCCAGGACCATGAGCTGAAGGAAGATGCTTAAGGACATCTGAGCTGAAGGCAGATGCTTAATGGCTAAGCCCTGGGCATGCCCCAGAGATTCTTAATCATAGAAAACAAACAGGATTGCTGGAGGGGAAGCAGTCAGTGTGTGATGGACCTTAAGGAGGGCACAAGATATAGTGAGCACTGGGTGTTATAAGCAACTGAATCTGAATCACTGAAACTCTACCTCTGAAAATAATAATATACTATATGTTAATTAATTGAATTTAAATAAAATAAAATAAATTTAATTTATAAAAAAAGAAAAGTTTTCCCTTGGTCTTGAGGTTGTGTAGGTGGTGTAAGTGAGTGAGGCACTGTATTGTATGCTGGCCCTTTGTCCCCTGGGGGAACTCTGGCGAAACAGCAGAAGGTGGGATGGAGGATGAGCTTTCTGCCTCACTCCCACCTCACTCATCCCACTCTCAAGTCTCCAGACCAGCATCTCTGCTCAGGTGAGCTGGGTACATCCTGCATTTGGGTTCTCAGATATTTCTTTCTATAGTAGCCAAAATCATCAGAGCTGGACTGAGAAGACCTGCTTGCGTTCTTTATGATCTAACCAGATAATAATGATTCAGAAAAAAAAAAAAAAAACACTTAGGAATCCAGACAGGCAGATTTGCAACATCAGTGTTGCAAAATGTCAGAGCAGGTTTGCAGAACTCCCATTTCGAATATTTCCTGCACCCCCACAGACCCAGCCATACCTGGCTCACTTTGAGTCTCCAATTTGTCCAAAATCTAGTTTCTAAGCTTCTCAAGCTCCTCAGAGCCACCAGCTGAGCCTGGAGCCCAGCACCACTCCTGCTGGGTGAGGGGGGAGGGCTGCTGTCACTGGGTGACATGGCAGTTGTGACATCTGTAGACTAATCCATCTCTTTCCTGGCAAGTACACACTAGCTTGAGCAGGATAAAGTCCTGGCTGCCACCACGTGGCTCAATTTCCAAATCCTGTTCAAATTCTGTCTGATTGAAGATTTCCAAATTCATGGAAACCTAAGTCAAGTGAAGGAAAGGGGCCATGAAGAGCCCTGGGGGCATCTGTGGGAGGCCAGAGTGTGCTCTCCAGTGCCCGCCAGCAAGTTGGCTTCTCTGTTAATAGAATACAGGTCCATGATTCTTACAGATTCATTCTCTGTCCAACCCTATCCTGTAAGCCAGAAGCCAGAAGCTCCATTTGGTCACTTAATGAGTAGCGTCACACTTGCATAACATGCAGCAGGAGGTTTGGCCTTGGAAGGACATGCAACATAGAAACTATGACCATCAGGTGCATAATCATGCCTGCCCTACCCCTTGAAGGGTGCTTGCGAAGAGGGATTAATTAGGAGGTGTTTCAGAATTTAGAGGCATCCCCTCCTCAGCTGGGTGGAGGTTCCCGCTGTCCCACTTACACACGTGGATGCAGAACAATTTCTCTCCGTGCCTATTGCATAGACACTGGTGCACTTGAGACAGCTCTCTACACTTGGCTTTTCTCTCTGAGCAAAAACAAAGCCCCGTGCTCTTCATGCTGCTGAGTGAGGGGACCATAGGGTGGCTCGGCCATGATTTAGGGAGCCCTAGCTGATAACCCTCCATCGTGTGGTACGGTTGCTGCTACAAACACACAAACCCATGTGCACCTACGGACAGGTGCAGGAAACGCTCCTACACGGGGCCTGGGAGGCAAGTGGCATTTGCAGGTTTCCGTTATGACCATTGCTGCCAATCGCCCTGGGTAGGGGCTGTGCTGGGCTGTGTGGCGCCAGCCTACCCTCCTGCGTGTGAGGTGATGGGTTCTCTCCTTCTCTCTGTCCCCAGCCATCCTGCTAGGAGCTTCCTGGTCTGCTCCTCACTGACATGTAGGAATGAAATAGGAACTAAAGAAAGCACCCCTTCTGAATCTGGTACATGATGCAAATATATTTCACATTTGGTCGTTCTTTTTATGTTGCATCTGTCTTTTGTTCTCGAAACTGTGATTCCTTCCCACTCCACACATCCAGTGTATGGACCGTTTGCTTCATAGCCTCTTGTGCTTCGAACGCTCGTCTCCTCTCTGCTCCGGAATCACTTATTACATAGTTTTCTAACTCCTCTATATTTCCTTCTAGAAGTTTCTTGGTTCGACTCTCCAGGGGTTGTGTTTTACATCTCAGCGCTCAATTCAGGCTGGTCAAATCTCCTTGGTCTCAGCTCTGCCTTCCTGCGTTCTGTGTGCTCTCTCTCTTACTGCCTGTTTCTGTCCTGTGTTTCTTCATTTGGGGGTGCATGTGTCCTTCTATTATTTCCACACCATGAAGGTTTTTTTAGTTCTCATTCATACTCATGACTCTATTGTTCCTCAAGGTGACATATCTTCCATTTAGAGAGAAATGATCACTCCTCTCTGAGTTCTGCCACTTTTTTGACTTCCCTTCATTATCCAATTTTAGTTTATTATGCTATTTATATAAAAAAAATTCTTCTGGTGTTTACTTCCACCCTTCACTATGACTTGATTTTCTTAGCGTTTAATGATTTCTTCTGAAACCAAGACTCAGTTCCGTCATCTCCAGGGTGTCTAGCTTGTAAACAAGAGCTCACAAGGTTGTGTATTTAGGAGGAAAATCCAAAAAACATACTTCAAATGTGGGTAAGCTAGGAGACATGAGGCATTATGGCACAAACCGAATGACCTAATGTTATTAGCTCAGGCTGGGAGGTGGCCTCGGAGTGAGGTTTTCCGGGAACCAGCACTGGCCTGGGATCCCCCCACCTAGCAGGGTGATGGCTGGGGTTCTGGGTCAGTGCAAGCCGAGTGTCACGACATGTGGGCCCAGCCATGACCAGGTACTCCGGGCGTGTCCACCCACCAAACTCCCTGACCACTCGGCCTCCAGTCTAGTGGCTGTGTATCCACCCATGCTGTCACAGAGTTGTCCGGAGGTCCTCAGGGCCACAGAAGCGAGAAATTTGGGGACACAGAGTTAGACCAAGGCTCCACCACCTTGCCTCAGTAAATGACGCGCATACCACCAATGCTCACGGGAAAAACTGTCCTGGCAAAAACCCCTCCCTTCCGTCCATCCTGCCTTCCCAGCATCACCCACCCACTCTTGTCCAGGGACAATGCGAACCTGTAGACACTGGCAGAGCCTCCGTGTCCTGGATCTCATAGTCACAAAGACAAATGACACAGGCCTCTGTCCTCTCGGGGTCCGCAGTATTTTGAAAGAACACCTAAGTAAGTGACTGCCGAGCAAAAGGACAGCAGCAGGTGCAGGGTGGGGACACTGACGAGATGTGACTCTGCTTAGGGGAAGGGAGGAGCTGGAATCTGAGCTGAGGCCTGACCGCCAAGTGGGCAGATGACCAGGAGGTCCTGGTGGGGGCTGGGCTCCAGTGCCACCTGCTCCTGCCTGAGCCCCAGGACCACAGTTTTCCCATTCCTCACACCCGCTGCTACAACCCTTTGAAACAGAGCAGTAGATAAAAGTGTGCACATGGCCTTGGCCAGCTCAATCAGCTCATGAGGACTCAGAAACTCCTTTCTTCAAAGTCAGCAGACGCAGAACTACAGCTTAGGACAGCTGGGAGTGAAGGGATGATCCTGTCTGGCTGATGCAGTCATTCCTGCACACATTCCTTCAAAGAGGAGGGCTCAGTGCCCACTGTGAAGGGCTAGAGATGCCACGATGAATAGACGGGACCCTAGCAGGGAGCAGCCCATGTGCAGTTAGACATAGGTACTGGGACAGTCACGTGAATGCTGTGAACAGAAATGGGAGAAGGCGGGAGGCTCAAGAGGGATGCATGCTGATGTTTTGGGTCAGGGCAGGCCCGAGGAAGAGGCGTCTGAGCTCTAGGTGTCCAGAGGTGATAGAGCAGATTTGACCAGTCAGCCTCAAAAAGGAGCCTCTGATATGACTTCTTAGAGTAGTAAAATTTGCCAAAATTATTAAGTCTTAAGTTCTTCAACTCAACTTTTGTGAAATATCTGTCTTCCTAAGGCAGGAAGTGGTCATGGAGAAAAAGCAGGCCAGGCATGGAGGCTCTTGGGAAGGGATCTGAGGTCAACATACGGCAGTCTACACGCTAGAGCAGTGCCCCAGGCGGGCCTCAGACCAGCAGGGGCCATATCTGGCCCGGCCAGGACAGCCCCAAGCCAGAGTGTTTAGCCCCAGACTTTCCCAGGGATGTGCAACAAGACTAGGGGGTGCTCCAGGTGAGGGCCAGAGGCATGGGGACCAGCCTGACCCCATGGCCCAGCACGGCATAAACAGGCTCAATAGATATTTGCTGGACTAGTGGCTGATAGTTTTTTCTCTTCCTCCTAGTAGTACATATTCCCCTACAGCAGGGCTCACAAATTAGCAAAAGGCAGAGTCCATGTCAGTAGAACATTGTATACAGTGGTGACTTCCATTGGTTTCTCGTAGCAAACTGAGCCAATAAAATGTGACCACTCTGAGGGTAATTGGACTCCTTTTGCTTTAGTAGCGCTGATTTTAAGCTCCAAGTTTCTGTCTCTTATTAAATGAAAAAGTAGTATCTTATTTTGTGCTATGTACTTTCCCACATTATTTGAGATTTTTATTTCAGCATGTATTATTTCAAGGGGACACTCTATTCCCCAAATGATAACACACCTGATTTTCATAATGCACATTCCCAAAGCAGGAAAAGTAGGCAGCTCTAAATGATCGGGAAAACCTCAGATGGCTTAGCCCTACTGAGACCAGGCTTTCTGACATGCTGGCCACCTTACCATCCAGCATGTGGTGACACAGGCTGTCAGCTAGAGTCAGGGACCACGTGACTGCGTATCTTCCCAGGAAGGATGCAGGAACCCAGACAAAATGCACCTTTAGTCAGGAAGGAACACCAGGAACTCTTGGTGTTTTGTGGAAAACCGTAAAATTGGTATCTTGAAATCAAACTATTTTGAATCATCAGAAAGTCTCCATTGTCCTTAGGATTCTATTACCTGTAAAAGGACAAACAAAAAAATGTATCTCTGCATGTATAGTCCATTTTCCTTTATGAGTTGCAGAACCAAGTCTGATGTCGTGCAAAATTGTAGCTTTTTATAGCAAGTCCATGATTCACGGGGAACAGGAATGATTCTATCCAAAGTGAAGGTCAAGTAGGCAATAAAATCTAGGAGCCTTTGGATTCTTAGAAGCTAGTAATACTAGAGGAAATTCCATTTTGAAGAGAGGGAAGGAGCAACGGAGGGAAAGGAGAAAAAAGAAAATATGCATAAAATGTGTGTATATGTGTGTGCATGTGTGTGTGTGCATGTGTGTGTGTGTGCATGCGCCCATTTATGTGTGTACATGTGTATGCATGTGTATATGTTGTGGATGTGTGTGTGCCTCTTTGAGATGCTATTCTAACCTGGCCCCAGCCTCCTCTCCTGTCTTAATCATACCCGCTGCCCTTCTTCCCAGCTTGGGAACCGGCTCTGGTCGCAAGGCTGGCAGAAGAATGAAGCAGGATTTGACATGGCGGGTTCATGCCAGAGTTCTGGCAAACTGATCTCTCATGCTTGCCCACATCATGTCTGTCTGATTCCCAGCCTCCTCATCCTGAGCATGCCCTGCATGTCCTGGTGCAGTATTATAGGAATTTACCTTGAGAGACCCAGCAACGAGCGATGTCATCACCCAGATGGGCGGCTCGGCCTCCCACAGAGGCAGGCCATTGACTTTGAGCCTGCGCGCCATCTCTCTCCTCAGAGCTGCGAGGCTCTATGTCCTGGCTTTCAGGGTCTGGGATGTCAGGGCTGCTCATCCTGGGAACAGACCAGTTCAGCAGGGCTGTGGGAAGGGGATGGAGCAGGTAACTTCCTGAATTCGAGGCAGTGGCCCTGCTTCCCCAAGGCTTACATGCCCAGTTCCAGTGCTGAGGGTGAGTGGGTGAGAATGCACCAAGGGGGCAGGGCCTTTCCAAAAGCGAGGTGTGCTCCCAATGCCCAGTAATATACCCACCGTATCAGGGTTTACTGAAGTTTGCTCCATAGAACAAAAGTCCCTCATGATGCTCAGGGAGAAACAAAATGTTCCTTGGCCTAAAAATCTTTGGGCAATACAGTCTCTGGGTTTGAGGATCCAGACCTATCCTAGCCTCAGTAGGGTTGCAAAGAGACCCCAGTGCGTTAAAATCACTTATCTCAGAACCACTGTTATGTATCCTTTCCCTGAGACTCTGGGAAGAGGCTGCTATGACAGGGTCCCAAACACTGTATCAGCTGGGGCCAGGAAACAGGCCAGCACCAGGAAGGAGGCCACAGCTCCTTACATGGAGGCCGGCTCTCCTCCCACTGCCAGGGGTGCCCTGCTGGCTGGTTGAAAGAATTAAGCTGTTAGGACAGAAAATTGTTGCTCAGACAATCCAAATCCCCAAATTCCAGGGCTGTTCCTGTCAATAAGCAGCCCAGTCCTCCATGGGCACCCCAGGGGCTGGACCAGGGGAAGGATTGCAGGTGGAAGATGATAGAGGCTAGGAGGTGACAGCAGCAAAGCTGAGGGAGTGAAAGGCAGGGTTGTGACGTGGAGGAAGAATATTAGCAGGTGGACAGTTCGTGGGTGCTGTGTACGTGTGTTTGGTCAAGCCCAAACCTGGCCAGGCAGTGTCACTGAGGGGGGTGGGAGTGGACAGGAGCTATATGCTTCATTTGACCCAACAGCACAAAATGAAACAAGTAAAATGAAGTTAAAAGCCAAGCAAGAACATCTTGTTTAAGGAAATGAAGACATGCAATTTGTTTGGGAAAGCTTTCCATGAAAATAGCTTTCATAGAGATGGGAAAGTGTGATTTAAATGAAAACAGACTTATGAAGAACAGCTCCTCAGTGAGTAATGAATAATGATGGTTTTATATATTTAATTATGTATTAATGTGATATCTATAAGCTGATTACATTTCATTTGAATAATTTTGAGTCCTAGTTTTAATTCTCTGAAGAATGATAAAAGTCTCCACAAGGAGCCCATTGCTTATTTATTCTAACATATGACCACCTACTACAGTGTCTGGCCGCTCTCCAGAGCTTAACAGATGTTTAATTAATAAATAAATGTTATTGGACAAATTAAAGCACTAGCCCAAGGTCTTAAGGAAATCATAGAGCCATATAACACATGGCCCTTTCTCGTGAGGGATCAGGTTGACAGTTCTTCCACTCCTCAGAAGCCAAAAAGACTCTGCTAGAGGTCTCCATATCAGAGCCAAATTGCCTCTGGGCAAAGCCAAGATAAACCCAATATAATCTACAGGAACTTGTCTGTTCAGACCACACAGATTTGCAGAATCTTCCTCATCCACCCAGGGAACATCCACTCCAGTTAAACAATTGGTTTAAGTGCTCCCCCCCGACACATTTATAGCCATTTGTCTTGTATTTTTAAAATGTGCATACACTGTCCTGTCCTCATAACTGGTAGCAGGGCTGGACAGTTTCTGAGGGTCAGGACCTGGGTTTTGTCTGTGCCAGGGGTGACACGGGCTTTCGAGTCAGTGAATATGGAAAGGAAAGCACATTCTAGAAATAAAAGCAAGGAGACACATTTACTGTGTGAAACCCCAAAAGCAAAAGAAAAACATGTAAAGAAGAACTTTGAGTGGAAAAGTTGGGGAAAAAAATATTAATTTTCATCTGTCTCCCTCTTCTCCCACTCACCCTCTCCCTCTAGGGCAAGCTAGCGATTAACAGTTAAATGCCTTCCCAGTCCAGAACCATTTGAAACTTTAGGAGAAATAACATTTTGTGAGTGGGGTTGTGAGTTAAGGTCCCTTTAATTCTCTTTGACAAACTTCAAGGGTGCTTGTTTAAAAGCAAGCCAGCAGGGTCCACCCACACAGGTCGTGATGCACAGGAGTTGAGCTGGGACCTTGGACTCTGTGGCCTTAGAACAAGTCCCAGGAGATATGGATGCACCCAGCTCTGTGGCCACACTTCAAGCCACAGCTGGGGTGTGATTCTAATACCATGATATCTCCTGTTCCTGGTCTCTCTCTTCTCCCAAGGATAATCGCTGGGGTGGGCCGGTCCTGCCAGAGGCACTTGAGGGGCTCTCGATGGCAAGGACCATATTCTGGGCCCATCCTACCTATGGTAAGCCTGAATATAAGTGATGTCTCCAGGTGTGGCAGGTGTCCTTGTGCTCATTTTATGATGGGGGGCACGGGTCTGGATGCCCAAGCCCAGAGACTATATTTTCCAAAGCTTTCTAGGCCAAGAAAATTTTATTTCTCCCTGAGCATCACAAGGGACATTTGTTCTACGGGGAAATGGTAGTGGTGGGGATCTATGGGGAAATAGATGGTGGATGTTATGAGCATTGGGAGCACACCTCACATTTGGACTTGAGGCCCTAGGCATTGGTGCATTCCCATTCACCCACCCTCGGCACTAGAACTGGGCATCTAAGCCTTGGGAAAGCAGGGCTGATGCCTCGAATTCGGGAAGTAGCAAGCTCCATAAAATCAGGAACACGGGGCCCAGAGCAGTTAGATAATTTGCCCGAGACCTAGCCCTGACCTATGGCTAAACCAGACAACTCAAGAGCCCTCATCGGGAACCCTTCCTTTCAACAAACTGCCTCTTTATAGAAACTGTACTTGGGGTTCACTGAATAATGGTGAACCCGAGGTCCCTAGAAATAAGCTTATGTCATGTTCTTACTCCAATTAGGAAATAGGAAGGGGAAGAAGCAAGAGACTGTGGTGGGACACATTTTAGAAAGATTTGTTTTAAAAGTAGCTACAGTCTTAGGAAAATCTGCATCCATGCTAGTGGAGTGCTAGGTAGCTTTAAGTTGATGATGTATGTTTGTTGGCATAAAAAGACACACACGATATATTTTTATGAAAAAGCAAGCTGGAGCCGAGCTCTACAGTGCGTCTCCACTCCTACCCATGCACGCTCACACATATACTCACATAAATGTCCAGAAAAACCTCAGAAAGGAGCCATGTCCACATGCTAATACCAGTCTGTTTTTGGGTGGTGGAATTTAGGGGAATTTCTTGATTTTGTCTTGGTGTTGCTCATTTGTATTGCTAAGTTTCCTCTGACAATATGCATTGCTTGTGCAATGATCCATTTTTTTTTAAATAAATCAAACAGACTATAGATTTTATTTGTCATCTTGTTAGAGTGGTAAGCAGGAGTCATCTGGAACATTCATCTGTCTGAAAGATTGTCCCCCTGGAACTGATACCATCTGAGATGTTCAGCCTTTCCCCTACCCAGGGCACTACCAATCCTTTGCTGGATTCTGTGCTCCTATGAGTGACTAATATGACAAGGGTGACAAGGGGTGACTCATCAGGACCGAGAGTAGCATCATCATGTGCTGAACGGGAAGTTGCTCTAGTCCTCTCACTTGGGGCTTCATATGATGCTTGGGGAGTCAGGGGTCCCTGGCTTTATCTTCCCTTTCTGATACGGGGCTCCATCCAGAAACGTCAGGGCAGGAGTCTGTTGTAATGACGATAAGTAATCATCCAGGACAACTCAATGTTTGGTTGTCAAAACAAAGGGCAATGACTAGAAAGACGGCACAGAAGAAAGGCAGTGGGGACTTCACAGAATCATGGGCATATGCAGCACCAGTGGGGACAGGGAGCTCAGAGTACTTCCATTCCTGTGGGCTGTCACCCTGGACGCAGCCTGGTCATCCTGTTCAGGACATATTTGCTAAATGAAAACATGTGACCCAATAAGGGACTTCCACTGAGCTCCCTACCAAGTGTGGTAATTTCCTTGGCAACACGCCGGACTGATGGATATTCATCTTTCTCCTGATGCTTCTGGAGATGTGGTACTCACTCCCGCATGGGGCAAGACAGGGCAGTTTTCACAGTTGCATCTGTTAGAAAGACCTTCTCCTTATATTGAGGAGAGCGGTTCTCACACTGAAGCACATCCCAGAATCACCTGCAGAGCTTGTTAAAACACAGATTGCTGGGGCTTGCCCCCAGAGTTGCTGATCTGGCAGGTATGGGAGAGGACCAAGAATTCACCCTTCTAACAAGTTCACACCTTGATGAAGCTGGTTCCAGTTCTACCTTCAAACAGACCATTTTGTGTTTTCCTTTCCTTCCACCCCATCCATAGAGCCTAGGGAGAAAAAGCATGGTCCCCCAAAACAACACACACACATGCGCTCATACTGATACACACACTCTTACACGCACATGCACGCATGCCCCACCCCTGTCCCTAGCTTCATCCTCTGTGACAGCACAGGACAGTCCCACCCTGTTCCATGCTGAACTACTTAAATAGGGACATGACATGACTCCCATGTCCTCTTAGTGCTTCCTTAAAAGATCTCTTACAAAACAAACCACACAGCCAGGAAACCACAGCCGGAAGAAGATGCATGTTCTGCCTGAAGACTGACACCCACCCACTGGGGTCTGGGCATGGCTAAGATGCCAGGTCAGTGGGCCTGCACTGCCCCGACTTCCTCCTCACTGGGGCCTCAGTAATGAACTACTATCCATTTTTCTGCCAGTGGCTCAACACTGACATCACTACGTCTTCCAAAGTCTCAGGTTAGGATGGAGGTTAGAGGCTAAGGCACGAAGTTTCATGATGGGACCTTTCGGCCTGCCATGGGTGCCTGGGGTGGAGATGGCCCTCATGGTTCAGTCCTTGGTCCACCCAGCTATGGTGGGCTCCTCTGTGCTCCACAACTTCATACTTGCCTTTCCTCTGCTCAGCTGGGAGCAGGTGTCACTGTGAGGGGTGTATTATAAGGGGGCCATGTTAGGATCTAGTGGTTATAGGTACGTATTTGGGAGGAACAGTTCTGGGATGTGATCTGGATGACTTCATAGGTCCCTAAAAACATCCTTGGTCCACCCAGCTGTGGTGGGTTCCTTGTGTGGCTCTCCCTGACCCTGGCTCCTGCTTCCTAGGATCAGCACCCCTGACCAAATAAGCTTCTCTCAAGTCCTTGTCCTGGTAAATGTTGACTAAATGAATGAATGACCAACTTAGTGACTTGCCTTGAACTCTCTATCTGATGTCCTCTAGGAAACTTTAGGCAGAGTCAAGCCCACCTGGGCTGCAGGCCCCCAAAGACAGGACTTTCTACCTGTATGGGTTTTAATGTCCTTGGGGCCTAGGACTAAGCCCTGCCCAAAATGAGTGTCCCCCAACACATAGAGAGAGAGGTGAGCCTAACCTCTCAGGTGTTTTTCCTCACCTGAAATTGACTCACTATCATTGTCAGATGAAGTGCAGTCTCTGTTCCTGAGGTTCAGGTCACCTTCCTTGGCGCTGACGACTGATGGGGATGCACGTCCAGGACAGAACTGACTCTCACAGAAGATTTGCACTTGAGAGTCTTATCGCATATGGCCCTGTGTGCCTGAGTTCCTCTTTGTATTTAAATGTCCTAGAGAGGGGCAGTCACTTTTGACAGTTAGTTTTCCATACATGATGCTTGTCTTAATCTGCAGAAGTCCTGTTTAAAGACTAGAAGATCTGAGAACAGTGGAAAGAAGGCTGAGCATCTGGCAGTGACCTAGATGGTGAGGACCAGATGCGCAGGGCTATCCAGTGCCTGTTCCCACTCACACGGACCCCAAGACCCGCAGGGAGTGCTCACCCTGCCCCGCGGAATCCTTCTCAACACTCAGCTTCATGTTTCTTCTCCTGTCTCCTGGGGCTGGCTTCTGAGAGGAGCCACATGCCCTTTGCCAGACCTTTGAAAATTCAGCTGAATCTACTATGCCAGGGGCCATGCCAGGCACGTGGAGCCCTACCCTCCTGAAACTTTGATGATAAACAACCATAGGGGAAGAATTAAAAGGTAGTATGAGAGATCTCAAGAAGCAGAGAGAGGGCCCATCTATAGGCAAAGGCCTTCAGTAGGCCTTAAAACATGTCTTGTAAAATGGGTGGGATCTGGGCCAGCACAAGGGTGAGGGCAGAGGGTAGTGTGGGATTGTAGCTGGGAGCAGGTGACTGTGGAGGACAGGGAAGGTAGGAGGATCAAGAAGCAGAGGGCTGAGCCACAGAGGGAGGTCCAGTCAGGTTCAGGGGTTGAGGAGTTTTGTTTGTTCCAGAGCTACTTTACCCCTTAAGCAAGCAGGGACCCCTACCATCCCATGAGGCTGACCACACAGAGACAGGATGCTGTCCGATCACCAATGCCAGGGACCTGTGTGCACAGAATTCCAGCGTGAGTCTCCATTAACTAGCAGCCACCATCCAGCTCATGTTCCAGAGGTGAGCTGTGTGGGGTCCAGGATGACTCTGGGGCTTTAGACTTTAGAGCTGAGATAGACAGGAATAGTGGTCACCACTCTCCTGTCACTGGGCTGTGACCTCCCAGTGCCCAGCCAGTCAGTTGGCAGCAGGAGTCTGGCCTTCTCCCCATAGGCAGCTTAAGTCAGCCTCTGTTTTGTGAATGCAAAAGACATTCCCCACCCAAATGCCAAAAAGTTGTAGCCCTTCAAGCTTCTCCCTGTCCAGGGAGACAAAGGCAGCTCTGAAGCCTGTCTTTGCTCTTTATTGAAGGCCTTCTCAGCTAGGGGGAAAGGAACCTGCTCTTGTTCCCATCCTTAGAACTCAAAAATTGGTCTTTAACCAGACTGGTCTTGACAAAGACACACACACACACACACACACACACACACCCCTCCTAGACACCCTGTCTAGACACCTACATATGGCCTTGCCCTCGGCAGGGTTCATTGAAAACTCTTAAAAAATGAATCCCCTGCTTTTGAATAACTGGGCATGAGGTCATCCCAGGAGGGAAGACTCAGCTGGGGAGGCTGGGCCCTTGACAAACTCTCTAGAAGCTCCTTGACCCAGTAAAACCAAGGCCTTGGTCTTTATCCCTGCTGCAGTCTGCTCACCATCATGGACCCTGGCTGGGGACAAACCCACTGTGAGGCTGACATCAGTTATGTCATGAGAGCTACCTGCTCTCACCCCTCCTGGCCTGACTTCACCTCTCGTCTAACATGGTGGCTGAGGTTCACCTTGCCACAGGTAGGAAGCCATATTGTCTGAGCCAGCACAAACAACAGCAGAGTCAGGCTTACTGCACTACTGCCTGGGGCTGAGACTGAGTTAGGGCCCAAGGCTGGTCTGTTTTATCTGTAACTGTGTCCAGTAGCTCTTGCTGCAAAATAAACCACCTCAGACTTGGTGGCTTGAAGCAACAGAAATTATCGTTTCTCACAAGTGCGAATTGACCGACCATGTGGCTCTTTCATTGTGCACAAAGTCAATGGTGGCTGCATCATCAGGCCCTCACCTGGGATGGACATTCAAGATGACTCCATCACACACATGGTGCCTTGAGGGACAGTCAGAAGGCTGCCTCACCCAGGACACTCCGTGCCATCTCTGAATCTCCCCCTTTCCACAGGGACCTAGTTTATGGAAGCTCAGCACACCCAAAGCACAGAAGGAGGCCTCCAGGCCTTCTAAGGACCTCTAAAGGTTTAGACCCAGAAATGACAGTCACTGCCATGCATTCTGTCAGTCATGAGGCCAGCCCAGCTTCACTGCAGGAGCGGACGACTCTCAAGTGTCAGTACCCAAAGCCATCTCTGGATCCTCTTCCTCTCAGTGTCTCAAATCTCAGAACAAACCCCAGTTTCCACCAAAGAAGATGATCACTGTGGAGGCTTGGGAGGGCGCCAACCTCGCCACAGGCCTCTGCTTGCTCAGAGGGAGCATAAAAATACTAGGAAAAGACAACTTCTCATGTTAGGTATCTAGTGATCTTACCACAGCCTCATTTTATTCCTGAAGACCCTGATCAGGATCTTTGGAAAGCATATCATGATGAGCCAAATGCCACCAAACCAGCAACTGTCTTTTACAGGAAGCCCTTGCATCAGGGGACACGCTGTTCTTTTCTGTGTCATCACCGCGTGTCACCCTCTGACATAGTTCTCCCATCCCAATGGGGCAGCGGGAGCCTGTTGCACTCAGCTGGGTCACTGACCAGACTTGCGCAGGATCTGAGGTCACTTAGCTGAGACTGTCTAAAAACAGTAACAGTTAGTCAAAAACACAGGCTCTTGTGTCACAGACGTCACCCTGATGTCTATGCCTCCCCGGGGCACGGAATCTGCCTGGGGAAGAGTAGCCCCCAAAGCCCGTGGCAGTGCCTTGAGAGGTGTGACTAAAGGCTTCAGAATTTGGCTTTTGGAGATGTGTCTTAGTTAATAAGCATTAATCATGTCCCCTCTTAAGTAAAATGGTTGAGTCAATTTTTGTTTTCAATTAGGAGTTAAAATTTAAGCATCTGGGACATAGATGAGTGGCACTCAGTGAATGCCAGATGATCATTTTGTGGAAGAGGGTAGTGTACTTAGAACCTACCTCAAAACTCTGGGCCAGTGACTCTGATTTCTCTTTGCAAGTCAGCATGCAAAGAGAATGCATCCTGGAACCTACGGCTCTGTGGGGGTGGGGGAGTGGGCAGGAGACTTCACCAGTCCTAGCACACTTGCCAGAATGCCTCTGAGGACGTCTCTAACAATGACATCCCAACCCACAACCAGCAAAAGAAAAATCATGACTTACAGTTGCACTGCTTTGCCGAATTGTATTTTAACATTCACTTGTCCATGAATAGAAAATGCCTTTTCATGGCAAGCTTGAGGTTGTATTAGAATTAGACACATCAGGATGAGAGCCTTATCAAAATTTTCATGGATGAACCAAAGAAACACATGAAAAGCATAACAACATCCTAGAAATTGTGTCTTTTGTCCTTATAGTAGTGGAATATAAATAAATAACACAGAATTTTTCCTGCTGCTGCCCTGGGTACCATCAAAACATGCAAACCACTTTTTATGCTAAGGGAGTTAAAATGTCTTTTTTCCTCCAGAAGCATTAGCAAGATGCCTTCCACTCTACAGAGGCATTAGGAGAAGGAAACTGACTCCCCACCCCCCAGCCCAAGCTTGCGTGCCATGGTGATGATGGCTATCAGGCTGATCTGCAAGATCCCATGGAATTTAAGATAATCTGCAGTTGACACCAGTTCTTAACCTCTTCTCTCCCTCCCAGGACCTGAGCAAACCCTCCCAAAGCAAGCCAGACAGAGCCTCCTGCTTCAAGGGTAGGAAACAGTCTTGAAGAAACAGCAGGCTAATATTCTTCCCCTTTCCAGAAAAGGAGGCCTTGCTCATCAGAAGCTGCTTCCATTCCAGTGCTGTCCTGGGTCAGCCTGTGCTGAGAGGCAAAAGACCCCAATACTTGCAGCCCACCAACATGACCACAACACTAGTTAAAGGAAGCCCTATTCAAATCACTGGACTTAAGAGAGTGTCCCTACCTAGGAATGACTGCAGGTGTGGCTGGCAATTGGAAGGACAAGAAGTGAGTGCTGGGTCAGTGCACCCTTGATAAGCTTAAAGGAAAATAAATGGGCCCCCACCTTTCCCAGTGAGCCAGCCACGTTACCTCTGGACATTTCAACTCCCAGGGCAAAGAGACAATTAAGTCTAAAAACAAGTGTACTCATGGCTCATAGAAAGGGTTTCAAATCAGTACCTGGTCCTCTGCTTTTTATCAGCTAACAGAGAAAATACTGAGAAGCTTTTCTCTTCCCACTCTGGCCTCCAACTTCATCACAGTAGGTGAGGATTCATTTCTTTGTAAAGAGGTCTTAATACCTTGATCCTGTCATCTCCACTGCAGTTCTCAGCTGGCAAGAGCAGGGGACTGAGCTAGGACAGACCTCTTTCCTTTGCTTTTCCCCACCAGCCAGGTTGTGGCAGAGAGCCAGCGTCCTACAAGCAGTGTCCCAGAGGGTGAGTTTGCTGAAGACATGCTATTGTCTCCAAGGACGTGAGCTCCTGTTTCTAATCATGCATGGGTAATATAAAGACTTCATCAGCTAGCATGGAGAAAGCTGCCTGGGGGTCAGGGCTCACTGCAAAAAGTTGGGATCCTGTCTCCTGTCCCCCACCCTGACCCCAGCCTGTGGTGAGACTGCCTGTTTTTTTTTTTAACTGAGCTGAGTCTGACAGAAGTTGTCCGAAATCCATTCTCAAGGCAATGAACCATCTGTAGTGACCCAACTGGACAGTATCTGCCTGTCATCACCATTTCCAAATAAACATGGACCATGGTTTGATTAAAATATCAAAGCCTGAGCCCATCACTGTACCATAACAAAGTCTCAGACAGTCAGTGACCACGGATCTCAGCAGGGACCTTCACCTCCAGGACTAGCACCTATTATTGAAGGAAAGGCAGAAATGCAAGCCAAAAGGGAACTTACAACCACTGACACAACCCCTCCATTTCTCCAGAGAAACCAGGCATTTGTCAGGGGCCACCCAGCTAAGTAACAGATAGGCATCTGGTCTACAGTATGGGGAGTGGAAGAAGGTGGGTGTCCTTGGGCCACCTGATTATGCATTTGAGGACACGCAGCAAGGTTGGAGGCAGAACTGTCTGGAACAAGATAACAATTAAAGACATGGAGTCAGGTGTGGGCGGAAGATATGTGTTAGACATGCCATTCGAATTTTGTTCACGAGTGGAATCTACCACCTATAGGAAAGACGCTGGCAAGTCAAGTCACCCTGACCACTGTCCCTCAGAGTAGTTGCTCCATATCCTGGTTTTCTCATTACCAGCAGGGACTATCTGCCAACATTAAAGCAGACTCAGAAATGATGAGAATTCAATGGTTCTTAGTAATAATGCTTAGCTATAATAAATGAACAGATGGACAATACTTCCAATCAAATAAAAAGCTATTGAAGAGCCCGGTTGTATTTACAGTGCTTTATATGGAGTTTCAGGGAGGGATGCCCTCTGGGATCAGTACAGAGGGAAGTATGTCTCTTCATGATTAGCCTGGCATACTTTTTTAGTTATCTAATGAAAAAATCATGGCATTCCTCCTTTCCCCCAGCTACTGGGGAACTCAGATGGGAGTTATATGCTTGAGTCAACAGTCATCCTTAGAACAGATTTTATCTTGTGGTTTTGTCTCCCTCCCCTTTCAGGACATGATGCTTATTTTATGTCTTTATATTTTACTCATATTAATCTACTTTTGTTATTATAATATTCCTCAATCTTTGTAGAAAATTGAAGAGTACAAATTACATTTGAAGAATGCTTTAGCCCTTCCTTAAAAAGCACTCTTAATTTCAACAACAACAACAACAACAACAAAAAAAGATAGGCAAAGAATTTTTTAAAAATCTCTTTCATATACATTATTTCATTTTTTACCCAAAGCCCTGCAAAATCCCTATGTCTTCTGAATCTCCCCCTCCAGCCATAGGGCTAAGCATATTTTATTGTGTTCCTAGTCTCTGCAGCCTGCCACTCACTGGGACGCTGTGAAGCTCAGGGTAGTGCTGCCAGAGAGCCCAGCACCTACACCTCCTGTGATTGAAGGGAGCCCTTGCTCCAAGGTGCATCTTGTTGAGGAAGCCAAGTCTTGAAAGGGCAACTCAGTTCATTTGGAAAGTGACACCAGAGAAACACTATTTTTGCTCCCCATTCCATTCTCATTAGCTGGTCAAATCCTCCCCAGTCTCAGGAAGCCCTGGCGCAGCCTGTAAGGAGCCAGAAGAACAAGGGACCTGGCTGCTTTCCCCCTACCATGTGCCCATGGCCAACTACAATCAGCAGGTGACCCGTAAATATTTGCTAGATGCATGTGCCGCTTTCAGTGAATCATTTGATTTCTCTGAACCTCGGTTTCAACAAAATGGCGAGATTAGCTTTTAGCTTCCTTCCAGCACCATCCAGGGGATGAAATGATATTCAAGGGCACGAAAATGTCTACAATGTATTCAGCAGTAGAACGAGCATGTGACCATTAGATTTGTGAGTCATGGTCAAGAAATAGCCACCAATGCTCAAGAAGGGCCCTCCACCTCCTGACCAGCATCTCCACTGATCCAGGAGCACCTTCCATTTCGAGAATGTGCTTAAATATTTACTTGGTGGAAATACAATTGTGTTGATCCAGTGAGATTAGGGAAAGAGAAATCCTGGGTAGCCTCGCCTTGCCTCTGAAGCACCTTCCAGCCTGTGTCTGTGCACGGAGGATGGAAGTTCACGTCAAGAAGGCAGCAGGGGAAAGGCCAAATGGTACATGGGCCTCCTGACCATGTCAGAAGCAGCCACTCACACTTGCTTCCATGCATCACACCCATGGAGGGTCTATCTTGTCACCCTCCTCGGTGGGGGAGACCAAACCATAGGATCAGACCCCCTACACTATCCCCACCCCTAGCTATGTCTCCTTGGGTAAGAAACCAGTTATTGTCATTCTTTACCCAACACAGTAGCAATTCTGGAAAACTTACATGGCACCAGTGCCAACATCTGGGGAATATACATAGCAGAGGTCTCCAAAATTTGGGACACATACATTGCCTAAAATGTCCAAAATTTCCCTTTGGCAATATTTGAATTTTAAAGAAGCGTAACCTAAAAACTAGAAGTCCCATTTTGTTTCTTTTTCTTTTTTCTCAATGTTTTACTTTAATACCTGGGCGCTGTTAAGCTGTTCTCTCTCTCTCTCTCTCTCTCCCTCTTTTTTTTTTTTTTTTTTTTTTAGCTGTTTTCTCTTTAGACACGACTAAAGCCTATGTGGGTGGGTGATCTATCCCCCAGCGACTCTGCCCCAGCAGTGACCTCTTCTGCACCTGTGCGGGTGTGTATGTAAAGACAAGTTTCCTAGTGCATCATGAGGCTAGACAAAGACATACGCTGGAATGAGTCATGTGGTTGAGTCCCCCTTGTTAAAAGCCCGAAGCAGTTGTTCCTCTGTGCTTGGGATCTAGAGCTAAGGCAGGTACAGAGAGTGAAAACGAAGAAGAGGGATCAGTGTCACATTTCCCTTCCCTGGGTTGGAGTCAATAGGGGCCAGGAAAACAGGAAGGGGGTGAGGCCTCGCTTGCAGAAGGGAAATGCTGAGGAAGTGTGGGCAGGGCACTTGAAGCAGGAAAGCGCGTTTGAAGAGGTTGTTTTAGAAGGAGGCCCCTCCTGGCCAAGGAGAAACAGCCCCAGGAAAGCAGTAGGCTGCCATGGGGTTGGCCTCAGGGAGGCCACAGAAGGGGAGAACCACACCCAGGATTGTTTTCCAAGCACAATTTATAGTCCCCATTGTCAGCCTTTCCTCTGGGTAATTAGGTACGAAACCAGAGCCAGCAAAGCCCATCCATCCTGTCACGGATTTTACTTTCCCGGCACATCAGCTCTCACCGCCCCAGGCAGCTGTTCTGTCCACAAACGCTGAGGGGTTTGGCAAGCCTGGTCTGTAGTAGTCTCACCCAGAGCTGACACGGTCCCTGGTAAGCAGTTTTAATTTGACAGGGCTGGATACACTTTGCTGTCTACAGCAGATGAGGAAAGATTATCTATTTTTATGATTTATTTCTGGACCAGGGTTCAGTGTGAAATTTCAGCCAGAGAGGAGGCTTATTTCCTTAGCCTGGGTAGCATCCCTTTGGAAGGGAGCTGGAGTGCAAATGACTGCTAGGAGAGAAGAAATGAGTCAGAGAAGGGAATACAACCGCACTTTCATCCATCTGGAAGATAGATATGGGGGATTAATGATGGATGAGCAATTAATTAAATGTATTTTCATGTTGCGATGAATAATCACAACTCTTATCTGAGAAGTAAATCTCTCACATGTGTTTCTATTGTGTGTGTGATATGTAGGCTGTGTGTGTGGTATCTGTGTGGTGTGTATGCGATGTGTACGCAGTGTGTGCTGTGTGTATATGGCATGTGCAGCATGTGTGTAGTATGTGATGTGTGTGGAGTACATGTGTGGCATGGGTACATGTGTGTGGCGTGTGTGGTATATTTGCGCAGTATATGTGGGGTGTGTGTAGTGTGCAATGTATATGTAATGTGTGCGTGGTGTGTGTGGCACATGTGATGTGTATGGTGCATGTGTGTGTGTGCTGTGTGTGTAGGATATGTGGTTGTGTGTATATGATGTGTGTGGTATGTGTAGCGTGTATGTGATGTGTGGTGTGCTTGTGTGTGGCATATGTGTGATGTAAGTGTGGTGTGTATGTGTGCATGGTGCATGTGTGGTGTGGGTGTATGTGTGTGTGGTGTGTATATGATGTGTGTAGTGTGTGTGTACTGTGATTGTGATGTGTTTGTGGCATGTGTGTGTATGGCATGTGTGCGTGGTGTGTGGTATGTATGTGAGGTGTGGTTTA
>NC_081563.1:92690876-92849610 GCF_022355385.1 Mustela nigripes | reverse complement strand
TATGTGAGGTGTGGTTTATGTGTGTGCGGTGTGTATGGCACACACCTGATGTGTGTGTAGCATGTGTGTGATATGTGTGTGTGGTATTGTGTGTGGTATATGTGTGTACGGTGTATGTGTGGTGTGTGTGTGTGTGTAACCCAAATACAACCTGGAGCTTCATATAGCCTCGTCCCTACACAGATTCACACTCAAAGGAACCAAAACCAATATATGAAAAGTTAGTTTCAGTTTTCACTAGGGTATCTGGAAGAATGCCAAGGGCGATGACCCAGAACAGCACTTGTTAAAATTCTATTTGATCCCCTCGTTCTTCCAGAATTCCGTAGCCTCTCACTTTAAATGGCAAAAGCTCTCCTTACTTCCAGTCTTGAAGTCTTTGCTGGTTTAATCCCTGTGGGCCTATCAGCTTCTCGCACTGCCTGCAAAGCCGTGTCTCCTCTCCAACCACTACCTGAAGTCCTCAAAACGAAAGTTGGCCCGGAGGCTGTTCCCGGAACCCAGACTCTCCCCCCTTTCCTGTCCCCCCCCCCCCCCCCCCGACTTAGGCTGGACTTGGTCCATGCTGTCTGCCTCCCAAACCGACCGGTCAGCACCGACCCTCCTCAGGAACAAGGAGGGACAAGACTGGGGTGCAGCATTCCCAGCGCTCTTTCTTGGGCACTGTGTCGGGGAAAGAGCAGGAATTGCGATTTAGGAATCCCATTTTTCGTGCAAATACATTTTGCTACCACAGCACTTCCCGGGTCCAGCTTCCGAAAGCCAAGCAGGGGTCTTTCCCACTCACAGTCAAACCCTTCATGCACTGGGAGCCTTTTCCCGGGAGCCTGTCACCCCTCAGGAACTTTTCTCAGACCCTAGAAGCTGCAAACCCCAAGTCCTTCTCACAAGCCTCAGAGTTGTGCAAAAATGCACACAAGAGGCTGTGCCACCAAGTACACGTCCTGCTTTTGTGCCACTTCAGCGACCACCATGGCAGGTGGGAGGCAGGGACGGGTGAGGCCAGACAAAGTGGGTGAGCTGGAGCACAGGCGCGGTCTCCAGCTGGGGTGTCCTGGGCTAGGGCCGGGAGTCCCCGAACCCTCCAGCTTGGCGGTCACTAAACAGGGACTCACATTTTGTTCCGAAGACAGGGATTTGGACACAGGGTGAATCCACAGTGACTGAACAGTTTGGAAGTCCTTGAGCAATCCTAGCACGGGAAATCTCTGCAACATCGGGACCCCTCTTGGCTGTGAAGGGCAAAATCTCTGCAACATCGGGACCCCTCTTGGCTGTGAAGGGCACAGCCTTTCTGAGCACCCAGGATGAGACATGGCGCCACTTCTGTCCCCCCCCCCCCCAATTTGCTCTCACCCAGGCATTTTCTCTAAAAAAACTGTGCCTATTTCACCCCATTTTCCATCTTTTTCGCTCATCGTGGTTATCCTTGGGACCCCACAGGGATAGCAGGACATAGACAAATAACACGTCGAGTGACAGGTTAATCCCAAGTCATTCAAATGCCCTCCAACATGGAATACCTTTCTGCAAAGAGTTCACACCCAGAATAGAGAGAGAAGAGGAACACACATGATGCAAAGAGAAAATGGTGCTGGAAATGATCAAAATTGAGTAGGAGCCTCCCCGGAGCAAAAGAGGCTGCAGGTGCCTGGAGCCCAGTGGGAGGGGTAGCATCTGAGCAGAAAACCATTTTAACTTAGGCCTTGAAAGGAGGGTGCATACATTTCTGCTGAAGTGAGGCCAGGGCATCCCTGCTAAAGGGACCGTTGGAACAGAGGGATGAGGGAAGTCACACTCCGGTGTTTGACCTGCAGGCAGAGGAGGGCCTCACAAACCACCCCCAGCCCCCACAGCAGGCGGAACCCCCCATTGTTCTCTCCCATGGCTCCCTCTCTTATTTTTCATTGTACTCACCACATTGTAATTTAGAGTAATTCATGCAATTACGTGTTGATTGTGTCTTCCCCACCAGACAGCAGAGCGCACGAGGACTGGGCCTTCACATTCTGGTTCATCCAGTGCTTGTCACTATGGCTGGCGTGTTGTAAGGTACTTGGGGGCATTTGTCAGCATAAATATGGAATGGCCTGAGCTGCTCCCTCTCGCCCTGCCCCGCTCAAGGCAACAAGGGAGAGTAGATCAGGGGTTTCTCCTTGGGTTCTCCTGGCTGTCCTCCACAGGGAGACCCTGGTCGAGGACTCTGGTCTGTTCCTGGGACAGAGGAGCCTGGGCCTGGGTCAGGATTGACAGCAGAGGGGCATCTGTGCACCCAGCTTGGGGGAGCTCTGCTGAGGAACCCCCATTAGGGCGATGGGGCCACCTCTGTAAAATTCCCTCAGGAACACCTGGGCTTCCTCAAGCTCCCACCAGGTCTCTCTGTGGCTCCCTATAGCTTGGAAAGGGTGAAGTTAGAGTTGCAAAGACCCCCAAGTTGGCTCTTGGCCTCCTGTCTCCAGAATGTAGGCGACTGTGCCCTCTGCTGGCCAGGACTTGCAGAGCCCTGGGAAATGGGCCAGGGGAAGTCTGGAGCATTCTGTAGGAACCGGTCTGCAAGGCGAGAAGGAGGAGGCTGCCTGGGCTGACACACCGGGTTCAGAACACACGGGGTCTTGGGCAGGTCCTTCTGCCGGGCGGCAGAGGGGACAAGGCGGGCCTGCCGAAGGGGAATCAAGGATACACCCTCTGTCTTTTCAGTTTGGAGTTGCCTCTTCACGCGTTTACAAGCTTCAAGGGAAATGTCACACCGATGCTTTATGACCAAACAGCTGACATTTTCCCAACTGTTTGACACCCAATTATATATGGAAATTTCCAAAAAGAAAATCCAGGCTTCAAGGATAAAGGCTGAACCCAGTTGGACACCGGAAGAAGCCACACACCTGACAGCCAGTCCCAAGGGGAGCTCCATGATGGTGATGAGGGGCAGTCCCTTCACTGGAGAACAGGTACTGCCCCACCCCCGGCACTAGGACAGGGCAGCAGGGACACTTCATACCACCCCCGCCAGAGAGCTGGGGTGAGAGCTGAAAGCCACATCTGTTAGAGTCCCACAGGCAGCAGGACAGGTCCAACCTGGAAAAAGAGACCAGAAAGATCAGAAGGAGTGGTTCGAGGATGGGGAGGCCCAACAGTGAGCGCCTTCTCACTGGGTCAGGTACGAGAATCCATTCTTCAGTTAACACAAACCTGTGGAGCACCTACCATGGGCGGGGCTCCCTGCGAAGGGCTGGGGCTGCATCCGCAGGCAGACTAGGCACCGTGTCTGCTCTGCACTGCATGGAGCTGGTAGCTGAGCCAGGGGGCTGACGCCGGGGCAAATCATGTTACAGCCACATACACACACATGGGCACACACATGTGCATATGGACACATGTACACACTTGCATATGCATGCATGCAAAGTGGAAAAGGTGACAAAATGCATGACGGGGAGTGCATCTAGCATTGAGTGGCAGTCAAGGAAGCCTTTCCAGAGGAAGAGGTACTGTACTTCAATCCTCAGGAGGAATGATCTAGGGTGGGGAACAGAATGTTCAGAAGCAGGATCAGAATGTGCAAACCCCTGAGTAGGATGAGGAACTGAAAAGGAAGGCCCCATGGCTGGAGACCATTAAAGAGAAGGAGGTTGCAATGGAGGCCAGAGCCCTGGAGGCCATTCTTGGCATCTTGGTCTTTAGCCTGAAAGCCAAAAAGTATTTGGCCTGAAAAGGTCTTTGGCCTGAAAACCTGAAAGTATTAAGACTGGGGGAAGAGACGGGGCCCCTGGGTGGCTCAGCCAGACTGTTGATTTCAGCTCAGGGTGGGATCTCATGGTCCTGAGATCAAACCCTGTGTCAGGGTCCACGCTCAGTGGGAAATCTGCTTGAGGTTCTCTTCCCCCTCCTTTTGTCCCTCTCCCCACTTGCACACATACACTATCTCTCTAAAATAAGTAAATCTTTAAAAAAAAAAAAAAAGGCCTGGGGGAAGAGGCAGAGCAGAGCTGGGATATCAAAGATGAAGGTCCTGCCAAGGCCTGGGAAGAACAGCTGGCCCAGATGAGGGTGGACACGAGCAGGTGAACTCGAGAAACACGAGGCAGGGGATGTGAATAGGGCCCAGAAACTAAGTTGGAAAGACACTTTCCGTTCTTCTTCCCTACAAAGCCGTGAATCACAGCCTGTCTGCACACCAGGATCATCTGCAAACTTCACAAGATGCTGATGCTGGGACCCCTGGGCATCTGGATTTGTTACAGATGATTCTGATAAGGACCAAGGCTTGGGAGCACTGCCCTGGAGTCCCCTAATGTTTCCTCTAGCCTGGGCTGGGTGGCACCTGTAGGCTGGACAGCGGCAGCAAGTGTCAAGGAGGAATAGGAACTCTGGCTGTTATGGCCCTTGTGGTCACTGGGGACTGTGGGGTCTGGACATCTCCCCCATGCATTCAACAGGACCAAGAGTCAGCTTGCTTCTCCCTCTCACTCTCTGGAGCCCTGCTGGAGGCAGAACAGTAAGAAGTGGAGGGAAAGGAAGCTCAAGACCGTCAATTCCGAAATCTATCCTGGGGAAACGGTCTGGCGGCTGATAAGCTGAGCCCCTGTGCAGTGCCAAGCCACGGCTGGCTCACACTCCCATCCACAGCGAGTGGCTGGCACAAGCTCGGAGCTGTGCACTTCGCCTTTCCAGAAATGTCTCCCCTGCTGATCACCATCGGTCAGTACCGGGCAAGGCAGGGCCACCTCCCTTCCCAGGGAGCAGCCATGGGGCTGCCCTATGGGCTGTGTCCTGGTGGTCACGTATCGGCCGCTGTGTGATCTGCCCCTGCCGATTCTGACCGCGTGGGACGTTTCAGGGAAGCTATCGACTGGGCGAAAGAGCACACATTCCTGAAATGTCTGACAAACAAGGATTTTTCCTTTATCCGTCCCACTTGACCAAAACGCATGGGTGACTGCGGGTCATGATGTGTCCCTTGGACTCTCTGGCAAAGTGAAACATGCCACCCTGCACCTCCCTTCTTGTGTCCCCCTTCCTCATCTCCCTGTTTACCCCAGTTGTATTTCCTTTTGTACCCCATCCCAAGCCTCCCTGTCTCTCTGCATCTCTCTTCTTGGTCATGTGCAGCCTCAAAAACGAACTTTTTCGATTTATTTTTCCACTGCTTTTACAGCACTCAGTCTTTGAGGGGAAAGAGATATGAAATTTCTCATCAGAACAAACCTGAGGTGGCCCTTTCTCCCATGAGGAGAAAACTTCAAGGGTGGAAGTGGGGGTGAGGGCGCTTGTCCCTAGTGGGGGTGGGCGGGAACCCGCAGTGAGTCATGCGGTCTGGGCGGAGGCGCTCCAGGGCGTTCCTAGAATGTGCCTACACCCCCAGAGGCTGTTTCAGCAGCCACTCTCATTCGGCACCCCAGCCAAATGACTGTCCCTCAGCTCTGGCTCCAGAAGCCCCCAGGGACCTTGGACCTCCAGTCCCCTTGTGCTGCTTGGTACTGATACCTGAATGGATCAGAACCAGGCAGCTGCGGACCTTTTCCAGTCCGTGACAAGCCATGCCCAACGGCAGGAGAGCCACGTGCTTGAAATGGATGGCTCAGGAAAAGGTTGACATTTGTGTGGTAAGCCTATTTCCTGAAGACGGAGAAGTCTGTGTGTAATGTATTTGAGAACAATGTCTGGAAGCTGCACTTCACTTTTTCAATGTTCTTAAATGTCTAAACTTCAGCAATGTGGAAAATTTCACTCGTAACCTAAGGAGGCTGGACAAGGGGACCTGAATATAGTGTTCATGTCGAGGTGGCTGTGTTTTATCTCTGGATGCATGGAATGCTTCGAGAATTGGAAACCAATATGCATTCAGGCTCCAGTGGTTCCTCCGTGTGTCAGACCAGCATGGGGGAGATGTCAGGGGGTGGAGAAACAAAGACTAGTGAGATAAGGTGAGATAAAGTCCCTGTGCTCATGGGGCTTATGCTCTGCCGGGGGATTCAGACAGCAAATGAGCAAACAACCAACCAAGGAAGAAGTCAGGCTTCAGTGCTCCCTCCAAACAGAACTCTATGCCTGTGGAGGGGTGTGCCTCCCGTAGATAGGGCAGCCAGGGAAAGAGTGACCTCCGACCTGCTGTTAGGGTAAAGCCGGCAGCAAAGTCCCTGGGCAGGGCCTTCTGGGTAGAGAGGGCACATATTGTCTTGTATGTGCACAAGACAATAAAGGTCAGTGTGGCCAAGCTAAGAAGGGAAGTACCTATGGATAGCTGGGCAGAGGCCAGGTCACAGCATCAGTCATGGGTGTGTCAGTAAGCTGACAAACCATGTCCAAGCCAAGTTTGAGTTACATTAAAAGCCACCCCCACAACCCCAGAACTTCAGGGAGAATAAGACACAAATTTATTCTTCTGTAAAAATAAAATTTTACAGAGAGTTGGCTGTTTTAGTCATCCCTGAGCTGTAGGAAGAGTAAGACTGTGTCCCAGGGGACAAGGCACTCATACAAGGCACTCATCATTGGTGGAGGGGACCCACCTCAAGCCCGGGAACACAGCACCATATGCACAGGAGCTGTATAGAGCATCGCACTGAAAGCTGTGGAAGCAGAGAGGACCCAGCAGGGACTTTGGGGAAGTCAGGGGAGCCTGCTGAAGGAGATGTGATCTGATTTGGGGCCACTAGCACACAGCGTTCATTCTTAACAAAGAGGTTGTGCAAGAGTACAGGGGCAGGTCAGAGCCTGTGGATGCCAGGGGCACCTGCAGGGCCTGAAGGGTAGAGGACACAAGGTGAGGTTGGCAAGGAAGCTTGAGGACAGATAAAGAAAGGTCTGCACACCAAACAAAGGGCTTTTTCTTTCCCTGGAAGTGGTAGGAAAGTCCTCAATGTACTTGACACTGGACATAACACGCTCAGGCTTTTCTTTAGAAAATAAATTTAGAGCAGTGTGTCTTGGTTTGGGTTCCCCAAATCTCGGTCAAGGACTGTGAAGAAGGTAGCCAGCGAAAAGGTACCAGCAAGCCAGTGGGGCATCAGGTGGACAATGAGCTTAATGCCTTAGAGAAACTCTAGAGACTACAAATTGTGTGCCTCAGCGTTATCCCAGCCAAAGGCCAGGTTGCAGATTGTGTGCTGATTGACTCCCTCAGCCCTTGGGGGAGAGCTGCTCTTGGGGTGAGTCCCACATTGGCAGCCCCCTGGAGTTGTGGGCAGCATAGCTCTCACAGCCCTGGAAAGAGACAGCAGGGACAGGATTGCCCCCATGCTGCTGGAAAGTCACTGAGAAGTGGGCAGGATGCTGCCAGGTGAACCACAGTGAGGGAAGCGGGAAAGTGGAGCAGCCTAGAAGACGTAGAGTCAGTGAGAAGTGTCCCATGTGATTTCTGCCACAGCTCCGGTGCTCTGAGTTTTGCTTTTTAAGAAATTTTATTTTAGAAAATGTTAGTTGAGAAATGCAAGCAGAAAACATCTGGCATCATTAGTATCCCTGAGCCTCCCCAGCAAAGACAAACAAAATCACGTCCTGACATCTGGAGTGTGAATGTGCCGAAGTGCAGGAGACAGCTCAACCCTTCACCCCAAGGAGTAACCCCTGCAGGAGGTCCTGTCTCCACAAACAGAATTTTCCCAGGCCACGGGCATTCCACAGCTGAAGAGAAGGCAGATCAGCAGTTGATGGGTGCACGGCAGGTTAAAGGGAGACTTTGTCTGGTTTGGTTGGGTTTTGTGTTTTGCGTTGGTGTGTTTGTTTAATGCTGCAAATTATTGCAGTAATTCCTTTACTCTGCAGTCTTGCCATTCTGTAGGATTATGCTAATACATTAAGCCGCCCCTGCCCCCATGCATAACTCTTGGCAGCACCTAGCTGAAATCCCTTTTTATCTGAGCAGAGGACTCCATGGGCAGCCTCCCCCCACGCTGTGGGCGAAAGCCACTCCAGCTGGACAAGAGGTTTCCCTCTGCAGTGACAGACTAAACAACATGGCTGTGGCGTGATGAAGCTAGTGAGCTCTTTGTTGCAAAATAACCTGGGGTTTTTGAGTGTGTAAACCAAAAGCAGTGTCCCTAAGACCCAGGTGTCAGAGCAGAAGATAGTGAGGACTTGGACTGTCCCAGCAATGACTTCAGACAGCCAAAGGTGACAAATCCCATCCTAGTCTGTTTGGGCTGCAGGGTCACATGGATTGAATGGATTATAAACAACAGACATATATTCCTCACAGTTCTGAAAGCTACAAGTGCAACACCCAGGTGTCTGGTGAGAAACCTGTTGCTAGCTCATTGACCACCATCTTCTCACTGTGCCCTGCATGGTGGGGAAGGGTAGGGAGCTCTCTGGCTTTTAGGAGGGCACTAATCCCATTCGTGAGGGCTCTACCCTTCATGAGTCCGCACTTTCCAAAAGCCCCACCTTCTCACGCTATCCCCTTGGAGGAATATGTTTCAATATATTAATTTGCAGGAGTGGGAGTGTGCCAAAATTCAGACCTTAACAACCTCCCACCCCTTATCAGCTGCAAAATGACAAGTCTTCAGGATGCCAGAAAGTGCTGAGAAAACCAAACTTAGTGATGTGCTCCAGTTTGGGTCCTCCCAGAAGCAGATTCAAGACAGGGGTGTGGGTGTGAGTAGATTATCTGAAGGAGGCTGGATAAGGGGAAGGAAGGAGGGAAGTGCCCGAAAGAGATGGGAACCCACAAAGGGTGTGCTGGCAAGCAGGTCACCCCTGAGGGCAACTGAGGGGTAGAGGCGATAAACGCACTCAGCAATATTAGAGGATCAAGATCAACACACAGAAATCAGTTGTAATTCCATACAATATCAATAAACAACCAGAAAATTACACTAAGAAAACAATTATATTTACCACAGCATCAAAAAGAATAAAATACTTGGAGGTAAATTTAACCAAGGAGGTTTGAAATTAGTACACTGGGGGCGCCTGGATAGGCTCAATGGGTTAAGCCTCTGCCTTCGGCTCAGGTCATGATCTCAGAGTCCTGGGATATAGCCCCACATCGGGCTCTCTGCTCAGCAGGGAGACTTCTTCCCCTCTCTCTCTGCCTGCCACTCTGCCTACTTGTGGTCTCTTGTGTCAAATAAATTTTAAAAATTTTAAAAAGAAATTAGTACACTGAAAATTACAAGATTGCTGAAAGAAATTGTAACAGACACAAATAAATGAAAAGGTACCCCATGTTCATGGATTAGAAGAATTAATATCTTGAGATGACAATACACCCCAAAGCTATCTACACACCTACTAATTTGTGCACTTTTCTGGATGCACATTGCTTTTGAGTAACAAAGGCAAAAGCAAAAAACAAGGAACCCCCCAGTGGTTTCCCATCACACCTAGAATGGGAAAAATTCAGGAATCCCAGATCCACAAGGTCCTATTGTGAGCCCCTGGCTAATCTCTCTAGCATGCTCCCACCTTACAGATCCTGATGACAAACCAGATGGAATCAGAAGACTACTACACACAAAAAATGGACCAGACTTTCACTTGTCCCCACAGGATGGTCCTGGGACCAATGTGGGAGCTGGTCAAGCTGTGGCTCAGGAGTAATCAGTGCCTGCACCTGAGAGCTGCCTGTGGGATTCTCCCTGTGTGGTGCCCTGTGTTCCTGTTGCCACCTTGGTCTGAGCAGAGCCATGCAGAAGGACACCATCCAGTTCTAATTACACCAGAGACAGCTGCTCTTTGCATGACTGGCTTCTTGTTGCCTGGCCCAGCTGCCTCAACTGCCCCAATAGAATCAGGCACAGTTGCCCTTGAGGCTATCAGCTGATGGAGTGTCTATGCAAAATTCTGTGAGTCTGGCTGGCCAGAGTGAGTGACGCTGACAAGGAATGATGGCTGGGGAGGCCACCATGGTATCAGCAGAAAGACAGATAGTTTCAAATGTCTGCCAGGCATGGTTCAAATCTCAAAAGACGCTGATGTCTCGGGGGTGGTATGCAGAGGATGGCAAAATGTACCCCATGGCTGCCTTCAAGAATTAAGGGTGTACCTTTAGCTCCAGAGCCCTCAGCTGCACAGTCAGCTCCCTGGAGATTTGTCTCAGCTGCAAAGACCCACTTCATGAAGCCATGCCTCCTTCTTTGAGGGAGGCATCTAAAGATGGAGCGATATGACTCTATCTGGGGACACGTGTCCTTCCTAGGACAAGTCTGAAGAGTCATCCCAGGCTCAGAGCTCCCCCCAGGGTGTGCTGGGTTCTCTGGCAAGATGGCATCACAGGCCATCTTCTCTTCAGCCCCACCCTGCATCCTTCCTCTCCCTCCTAGGGGTCAGAAGGGATGGAAGCCCAGGAGCATGGCTAAGATGCGACTTTTTTCTATTCCCATGCCGGGGTCTGCCTTCCTGAGAACCCAACCCACATGCTCTTCCTGAGCAGCAGGTTGAGGACTTTTCCTGCTACAAGGTCCTGGCCGTCCCTGTATTTGGCATGTGCTCCATTCCTGGGAGCCATGGGAACATCAACTTTTCCTCTGTCAGTCTGTCACCTACTTCCTCAGTCTGCTTTCTGGTCAAGGTGCTGAAAGAGCAAGTCCCAGCAATGCTTCCAGCACACACACCTTTATCATAGAGCAGGCAAACAGTGTGCCCTCTCTAGGCTTGTCTCCTCAACTGTGAAAATAAGGAGGTGGCCTCTGTGGCCTCCATGTGGCCACCATCCACAAATGTCATTTTTAAACCTGAAAACAGAACACCAATAGCAAGCACTTTCACACACGCAAAGCCAACATTTCCAAAGTCCCACTACTAATCAAGGTCAATCGTTATGCTATCCACACCATTTGGTCATCGCAGCCAAATTGTCTAATTGAGATGTGTGCAGGGCTGATGAGGTGAGAGAGAGAGGAGGGGGTCCAGGGAGGACAGGGTTCCTCGAAGCCTACAGGGGTGTCAGTCTCCTGTGTCCAGCAGCCCTGAGGATGAAGGACCACAAGAGGGACAGAATGGGCAAGTCTGCTCTGGGCCCCAGGCTGGAAGCTCTTCTTTCCTTAGCAACCTGACAAGAGTCACAGGTTCACACTGCCTTTGTGTTTTCTCCCAGCCAGAAGGCATCTACACCCAGCTTCTGTTGCTGCTAAAGAGCACAGGAGCACTGGCAGGCAGAGGCTGCCCTCTTCCTCTCCCTCCTGCTTCAGGGTAGGGGGTGGGGGAAACAAATGCAGGATCCAGCAGTTTATTTTCCCCTTGAGGTTGCGCTTGTGGACCCATAAGGCAGGAGAACCCTGAGCAAACATGGCCTTCCTGTCCTTACCTGGTGGACTTGGGCACCAGAATGAATCGACTACTTGGACCCAGGCTCAGCTTCCTCACCTGAAGAGCTGGGAAATAAGCCCGCACATCCTCAGCTCCCAAGGGACGACCAAAGAAGGCATGTACAGTTTTCGGCATCCAGGAGATATTGACCATGATCATCACCAGATCGCTGCCCTTTGAACTTGGACTTACAGGGCCCATCTCTGCAGGGAAGATGACTGTCACCTATAGTGACTGTCTCTGGGCGCTATAATACCTGTGGGTGTGGGTAGGGTTGTAGGGGTTTGTTGGTGATGGACACTTCCCAGCGTCAGGTGACAAGATCCAGCTTACACGTCCTGGCTCTTTGACTTGAAAGAAGTAATGATCCTTGGGCCTCCATCTTCTCGCTTGGGCATGGGGCTCAGCAAACCCATTTCTCAGGGACGAATGTGAGAATCAAATGAAATAACTCAAGTGAGAGGTCCTGACACCTTCAGCAAATGCTGGCTGATTCAGGATTCTGTTTGAAATGTAGGGGTGATGTGGCTATGTTGATGGGTACGTTCACCTGGATCAGGAGAGGGCATAGAGTTTAACCTAGCTGTGAGCACCATGGACTAGGGGTGGCTAGACACAGATGACTCCAGTGTGTAACCAGCAGGAGGGTTCTGGGGGTCCAAGTTATGTGGTTGAAGAGTTCATATTCAGAGAAGATGATTAGGCAGCCCTAATACATTCTCACTCAGACCCATCTGCCTTTTCACAATGAACCCTCTGATGGTCTGAAATTCTCCATTTCCTAAACACCCTGTTTGTCTCATGTCATTAAATATGCTATATGGCCTGCCTGGCATGTCTTCCTTCTCCATTCCCATATTCCCACCACCCTAAACTCCTATTCATTCTTCAAAACCCAGTTCTGCCATGAAGTCTTCCAGGAAGGCCCTCACAGCACCATCACCACCTGTGGACATGGAACCACATCCATGCTTTGACCTGAGCTGTGGTGGATGTTGATAATAAACACAGCCCCTGGCGAGAGAAGTGTTAGTTCCACAGGAAGCATGTTTCTTGACACAAGCAAGAGTTCCATGATGGCTGTTGGGCTATTAGGCTCAAATTTGTCATTTTACACACCTGAAGTTGTCCTCTCTAGAGTGACCCTTCCTACAGCCAAGAGAAGCAGAGGACCTGGGCAAACAACCCCAAGGAGGAAGAGAGGACCCTTAAGAGCTGTGTGGACTTTCTATTAGGACACAGGAGCCCATGCGGTCAAAACGCTCTTAGAGGTGACCAGTCCTGAGCCCCACTGAGAGCACAGTGATAGGAATTGTAGCTAGCCAAGAACAGGGAATCTGCTTTTTTTTTTTGTTTGTTTGTTTGTTTGTTTGTTTTTAATGGTATCCTTCTTCTTTTCCTAGATAAAACTGCATATGGGCTGTTTTCGAGATGCTGTCCCCAGAGTCTCCATCCTGGATATTGGCAGCTGCCTGGACAACCCTTTCCAAGGGAACAGCCAGGTCACAGTGAGGGTCAGAAGAAAGTATTGGACCATGGCAGCTGCAGGGCAGACCATGTGTGGGACTGGGGAGTGGCCTCCTCACCATCAGTCCCCTCCTAGGTCTCTCTCTCCAAGTCCTGGACCACACCCTGAGTGCTACGGCTCCCATCGCTGCATCCGGTGGGGATTGGAGGACTGTCCTGCTAAAAGCTACCCAGAAGGACAGCCCACCCCAAGAGACCTAGACCAGGCCCTGCCCAGGAACTCTGAGAGCTCCATGGCACCCATCAGACACGGGACCAGGGAAATTCCTTCCTCTTTTCTGGACAAGAGGTGTCTTAGTTCACAAAGTCCATCCTGAGGATGACTGAGGTCAGCCTTGTTCTCAGAGAAAGACAGATGCAGTTTCTTCCCAGACCACACCAGCCCAGATGAGCCACCACCATGAGTCTGTTAAAGGAAAAAAGAAAAAAAGGGAGAAAATGGAATTCAGCCTGAATTCAGTCACCCAGGGCCCAGCTCAGGAGGTTGGTTAAAATCCTGTGGCATCTCTGAGGCTGGGCCCAGCATGGTGAGCCACATGCCCTCCCCTCTTGTATTTTGAGGTCACTTCTACTCCAGGAGGTAAGACCACACTCCATCCCACAATAAAAAAACATCAGGGAGCAAGTGTTCTTGTGCCTTCCTGGCCAAAGAGACAAATAGGTATTCATTGAAGGCCTCATCTCTTTTCCCCCCAAAGACTATTTTGGCTAAGCCCCAGTGCTTTCTGAACTTCCTACCTTATTTCCCCTGGACCCTCTGTGGCTCAGCAGATTTTCTTTTCTGTTCTTATGATTACTTTCTGTTTAATGTTTTGATCACTAGCAGCCACCATGGTTTTTGGGATATTGATGACCATGTTTATAGAGTGCCCACATGGCACCAAGGGCTCACACAGGGACTCCGTGGTTAAGTTGCCCATCCCCCATTGTTCAGGTGAGTTATAAAGCTGGGAAGCAGGGGGTTGGCAATCTGAACTCTGTTTGGACTTGAGACCCACCCTCTTTTTACCCCAGCAGGCCTCCAAGAGGATCCCAGGGCTTCTGGAATTTTGAGCAACTCTGCCCCATGGGACAGCAATGTGACTTCCCGGGCTATCACTTTCACTCTTCCAAGGGGCTTTCGGCACTCTCCTGGATCGTGGCCAGGAAAGCAAGAATTACATTTCACATTTCACAGGGGAGAGATTAAGGACCAGCCAGGGTCACTTGCCAGAAGCCCACAGCAAGATGGCACCTCCTCGCCAGCCACTCTCACCTTCAGAATGAGAGAAACCTCAGGGCTCCTCTCCACTGCGCCCCCACAAGGTCTCAGGTGAGCACCGGCAGTGGGGTCTCACATTCCATCTGCATGTAATAATGTGAATCACCAGAAGAGACTTTTCTGAGCACCTCCAGGCTGAGAACCAAGACCTCAAGTAGACTGATGCTCCAGGGAGAGACAGGAAAATGACCAGGGGCTTTCTTCTTCCTGGGCCTCTTCTCATTGTCTTCCTTCTACATCTGTCTCTGTGAACAAATTTCTCCTTTTCTATGATGACCCTCTTGGGATCATTAGGGCCCACCCTAATGACCTCATTAAGACTTGATTGCCTCTGTAAAGATCCTAGAGCAATTGAAGTCACATTCTGTGGTCCTAGGTGTGAGGACTCCAGTATATCTGCTTTTGTGGGTTACAGTTCAGTCTCTGAACCAAGGACAGAACTGAAACCCCCAGGATAAGGGGTCAGGACAGGACCTAGTGTGGGATGGGACCGCCACTGAAAGGCCTGAGAGGCTGCGACCGGCTGTTACAGCCGTGTGTGCTCTGCCAGGCTTGCCCTGATGTGAGGACTGAGGAGCACACACAATTTTGAGGGTTGGTCCCAGAGGGCAGGGGAAGAAGGAAAGCTAGTGCAGGGCACAGTGTGAGATGATGGTTACTGGTGGCAAGTGGGCCCAGTCTTGCCAGGACCTTCCAAGGAAGGAGGAAGATAGTGTCTCAGAATTGATACATCAGGGAGGGACTAGTGGGCTATCAGCCCACTCCTGCTCCTCTGGTTGAGTGCCCCGGGTCCTGTGCAGGCTGAGCTGGTGCCAGAGGTGCCTGAAAGCCTCAGGCCGAGGGGCAGTGAGAAATACCCAGGAGATCCAGGCAGGACAGAACCCCTGCCGCCTGCTCTTATGGACCTTTCCCTGCCCTGCAGCATCCTTCAGTTTCCAGCTCCATCTGCAGCCTGTCTGCCAGGGAGCTCCAGGGGTGTGAGGTGAGGTGGTTTGTGTGTGTGGTGTCCACGGTGTAGGTTTGTGTGTCACGTCTATGTTTGTGTGTGGTGTTTGTGTGGTGTGTATGGTGAGAGTGTGTATTCGTGTGGCATGTGTATTTGTGGGGCAGAGTATGGTGTGTGTGATGTGTGTGAATGTGGTGTTTGTCTGGTGTGTTTGGGGGGTGTGTGGTGTGTATGTTGAGTGTGTGTGTAGTGTGTGTATGTGAGGTGGTGTGGTGTGTGTGATATCTCTGTGTATGGATGTGAATTGTGCCAGGCTGCATGTGAGCCGTTTGTGTGTACTGGGTGTACGTGTATATGTGCTGAGTGTGCATATGTGTGTGCTGGGTGCACATGCATGTGCACTGGGTCTGTGTGTGTGCTGGGTATGCGTGTGTGTGCTGGGTGTGGAAGGATGTTTGTTGCAGGCAGAGGGGATGGAGCTTCCCTGGGGAGGCAGATATCAGAGGGTGGAGCCAGACCCCAGAGAAGGTGAGGGCACAGAAGAAAGTGTTCAAAAGACACAGAGGGAGGGTGAGGTGTCAGTGGAGGGGCCGGTCCCTATGTGCACAAAGGCAGGTGGGGAGGAGGGCAGGTTGCACAGTGGGTCTGCTTCTGCACAGAGGAGAAAGAGCCCAAGGCCTGGCTGCTGTCAGCACGGACCTTTGTCGTCGGGGTGACTGCATCCCACAGTCACTGCATTCCGGGTGGAGCTGGTGGTGGAGGTGCCCGGACTTGGGGAGGATGGGTCCCCAGACCTGCAGAGAATATCAAGGTAGGACTTGGTGATACCAGGAGGCAGTGTGACTCCACATCCTTGTCTTATATGACCATGAGTGGCAAGGACTCAAGCAAACCCTTACTTTCAACTTCATCCAACTTGTCTCTTTTCAGAAGCCTGGTACCTGTGTGCTCAGGGTGCGGGGACAGTCACAGAGGACTTCCTGGACTTACCTTCTAGGTAGAAGTCCCCTGGAGGACCAAGATGGTGAGAAACCTAAGGTAACAATTATGCAGAAGACAAATGTCACTTGCCCCCAATACTTTGACTGTGTTTTTGTCATACCTCTGGGAAGCCATGAGACTTCTCAAGCTGCCACCGTGGTTCCGGCATTTCTAACCAAGGAAGGCAGCCCAGCAGGGAGATTTATGACCTGCTGGGGGTGGGGGTACGAGGGGAAATTAAGTGCCTGCCAGAAACAGCTGAAAGCTGTTGTCTCTGGCTGCAGGCACAGGTCTCGGGGGGATTTCACGAACACGCTGTTGGCTGCAAGGCCACACGGCCATGGGGCCACAGCCCTCTCTCTGGCCTTCACAAGCACATAGGACAGCAGATTTTGCAGATACCTCATAGGGAAGGGGAATTTTCTTGGGGAGGTCTAAATAAACAAAGCAGCGGGCATAAAGAGTAAAGCCAAGACTTTCAAAAGACAAGGAGCCAAAATATTTATTTTTTTTAAAAAGCAGATTTTAAATCTTTGCTATTAATACTCTCACTTTTCTGTTGACTTGGGAAATAGCCAACTGATTAAAATGACTTGAACAAAGCAAATGCCATGAGCTGAGGAGGAAGAAGGAAAACAGACACCAAAAATGGACAAAGAAGGAGACTTGGGGATGAGTGTTTGGTCTGCAGTCACGTGTGGGTGTGCTTTTCCTTTTTCATTCTGTTTCTCCCCTTTCTATCGCCCTCATCTGAAACACATAGCAAAGAAAAATATAAGCTGCAAGAGGAAAATCATCTTCAAACAGTAAGATCTGTATTGGCCTTCTAAAAATCCACACTTGGTTCCTCATGCTAACCTCAACACCAGACCAAGGGTTAACTCTTATTTTGACCAATGTAAGTAACCACCGTATCCCCCAAATGATTAGAAACCCACTGTTGACAGATAAAATAAAAGATCTAGGGTCAGCAACCCTGTTCTGCAAACACTGGTCACTCCTCCCCTCCAGGTTCAAGAAAGGACTGTCCTTCTTGGTCCCCTGCTGGTGGTTCCATGGGGCTGGCGCTGGACAATTACTTAGGGTGGAAGCGGCACCTGCCACTTTCAAACTAGAGCATTTAAGTGCCCGAGCATTTCATTGGTTTCAGAACTTTCACCTCTGATATGGTGACCAGCAATGTTCCAGGTAGGAGAAATCAATTTTTTTCTGTTTCAGTTCACTAAGAGTGAATTACTGTAGCACAACCAATTGATACAAGATTTGTTTATTTTTTAACTGCCTAATAGCAAAAATACAATAAGTGGATGGATGGATGGATGGATGGATGGTTGAATGGATGGATGGAGCGAGCTGGTAGATACGGCTCTTTGTCTGTATATCTCAACCACAAACTTTGCAATTACTCTAGAATACAAACTCCTACAAGACAGGGACTGTGAATGTTGTTGAAATGGGAGCTCCATTAGAAACAAAAAAAAAAAAAGAAAAAAAAAAACCATAATGAAGACCCAAAAGGATCCTCTGCATTTATATCTCTGACAGATAGCTCTTCAGCCTGGGGGCAAATCTGTGCAGGGCCAGGTTTGAAGTTATCCAAGCTCCAACCAAGTGTCAGTAACTATTGTTGATTTTGCAGTCTCAACAAAAACACAAAACAAATGTGCTTTTTTCTTCAAACAAAGCAATGCATGATAGTGGAAAGAGTATTAGGTTAGGGTCAGAATAAAGTGGGAGCAATTCCTGTTTCCATTAAATTCTAGCTCTAGGATCTTGGAAAAATCACATAACTTCTCTACAACTCATTTTTCTCAACTCTAGGATGGAAATGTCACTTGACCTGTCTATGCCATGAGACAATGAGTTTGAGGTTGCTTGAAGTGACTTGGTATAGCCCCCCTAAGCACACTGCAATATATTGCAGGAACTCTGCCAATTGTGCTTGGTGCCAAGAGATGCTTAATAACTAATGCTCTATCGGTTCCATTGTTATTATATGATTAGTATCCTTGCAAACAAATCCCTGTTACTATGCCAAGGTCATATGGAACCTACATAACGTGCCCCTTTAAACAAGCTCCGTCATTGTCCTGAAGCCAGGAGGACATCCAACAGGTGGTCCGTGGTCTCCAACAGAGGTATCTTGGGACTTCTTAGTTGTTGAGATCCAGCTTATCCATGCTGCCATGAGCAAGGAAGTTCTCGGCAGCAGGGAGAGGTTTTCCTGGCTACTGGACTCTTGAAAAGGGCCAAACCTGGCCAGAAGAGTTATGGGCAAAATGTGTCTCAGTGCTCCTCACACACCTGCTCTGTCCTGTGTCCCCTCTTCAAGCGCTTCCTCTTCAGGGCATCCCAAACCAGAAATGCATTTGCTGTGTAACTAGCAGGGACATTTCAGTTCTAGGCTTAGTGCCTGAGGTGTATTTGGGGCAAGTGCTTTCTTTTTTTATCAACTACTCAGGAAATGTTGACTGACAGCTAAAATAGCCAGAAGCTGCAAAATCTACTCATCACCTCAGGACTTGTGACATGTGCCTGTGGAAATATCACAGAAGGGAGACCCATGGCCCGATGCATAGTCCAGCAGGTTCAAGCATAAGAAAAGGGTTCACTACTTTACCTACCTGAATTGTATGTGGTTTTATTACCTGTACAGTGTGAGGTTTTGACATCTTAAAAAAAAAACAAAAACAAAACGAAAACACCTGTTCCAGCTGGGGAGAGACTGCCCTTCCCTGGGCTAGCCAATTCTAAAGGGCCCAGCAAGCATGGCTTTGACATTGCCAATTAAGCAATCCAGGCCAGATTTCCTCTTGCTGGCCTACCCAGCCCAATAAGCAAAAGTCCTTTCTTTATCATCCCAGAACCAGCTGGAGACCGCCTCATAGTTAGAGCCACAGAAGTTATTCAAACTCATCAATCCCATCCTGCTCCTCTTGTCCTGTCTCTCCTTTTCCACAGAAACCCATGGCCACCCCCTTCCTGTCACTCCTGTCTTCTGCTCACTTCCTGCTTCCCAAAACCCGGTGCTTGCCCCTGTGTTCACGCATGGATGTGATGACCCCTCTCTAGGACGTGTGAGTTTAATCAGCTTCGAAGGTTTGGGGATGTGTGCCTCTCCCATGTCTCCCCCTGCAGCCACACCTAACGTATCATAGAAAAGGAGACAAAACATATGACCTTTCCAAGAGTGAAAACCATTGAAAAGGGGCACAGCCTATGCCTGAGACTGGGCAGTAGGTCTCAGGACTGTAGTGAGAAGTCAAACCCCCAAACCTTGAACATGGCGCACACATTCTATCCCAGTTACTTTAATTCAAGGACTTCATTCTAAGAAAATAAGGAGTTAAACGTAAATCTGATTTTTATCGCTGTTTTATTTAGAGTTGTGAAAATTTTGAAATCATAATCAGCAACAGGAGATAGATCAAATACATTTGGGAGCTGTGCACAATTGAATTCCAGGGATGCCCTTAAAACCTGCTCTCAAGAACAATCTTTCTGTCTGCCAAGGGAAAACATTGACTATATGACGAGGTGTTTTAAGGCTGAACAACAGTATATGTTGTATGGCTCTAGCCCAGCTTCATTGTTTAAGTCTGTATACATATACTGGGGGAAACACCTCAACAGTGCTAATATCAACTTTCTCTGAGGGTGGTTATGGGAGATTTTAATTTCACTTCTTGGTACTTTTTTATATATATTTTCAAATTTTCTACCATGAATATCTTGTCTCCTAGGAATCAGAATACTGTGCAGCTAGTGTGTGTGTGTGTGTGTGTGTGTGTGTGTTTAATCTATGGAATAAGAATCTGGAATGATAGGAATCATTATGCAGTTCTTTATATTTAATACTATCATTATATAGTAACTCCATTCAAGATGTAGTCTGGATTTAATAACTCACTCCTCAAGGCCCATTTCTGTGAGTGTAAAGGCTTTGCAATGATTAGATCACTGTGAATATTTAATACACAAGAGTTCTGGTAAGATAAGGCAAAAGAGAAATCACTTTACAGAAGAAACAAAATTACAGAGTTGGGGGTGACTGGCTTCTTCTCTGTATTAGAAATTGATTATTGATAGAGTTTGGGATTGGGTGGTTTTGTGGTAAGAGGATAAAAGCTTTCAAAATAAGCTTTGGAATGGTCATGCTTAGGATAGTGCTAGACAGAAAAATCATTTCTATAATTGTTAAAATTGCTCAATAGGCTGAGTGTGGCTCTAAGCCACAAGACCTTGTGCAGACACATCCTCTTACACGTGTGGGCAGTATATGCCTTTGGTCCCTGTGCAGCAGGAATTAACTTCTAAACTCAGCCCACGCTTGTTCACCTGACTTTCACCCCTGCCAATACCCCCTCATTCAAGGTCTAGGCTGGATGTGCTCCAAGGTATTAATGCCTGTTCAGACAAAAAGAGAAACATATGTTATGTGATAAACCGTGCTTTTATTCTGTACTGGGTTTTGTGAAAAGCAGCCTGCAGCATCAGCACATCTGGAACCAACACTGAGTCTCAGCTTCTCAGGAATAAGCACTGAGTAATGTAAACATTATGTAAAGAACATGTGTCATTTACTAGTCCCAGACAGGAAGCAAATGAATTTCCTTGTGCACAATCTCCTGGACCACCGTACCTGAAATCACCAGATGTGGACTTATTTGGAAACTCCTCATGAGGTTTGGAAACCATCTCCACTCTCATTCCCAAAGCAAAGATGCCTATTCCCTCTTAAGAGAAAATAGCAAGTGTCTTCAGATTATTGGCTTTCTCCAAAAGTTATCTTACCCAGAGAATGTGGAGGACAAATTCCAGGCCAGACTGAAAGTTCAGTCTGTTGTGTTTTGTTTGGGTTTGTTTTGTGTCGTTGTTCCCTGTTCTTCTGTCAATCCTAACAGACCTCTTTCCCACAGTCCAGCTTTGGGGGCAAGCCTAAGGTGATGATTCCAGAAAAGCTGTGATCAAGCATGATTAGGAACTTCACTGACAGGAGGTGTTCACTGAACTCCTCCAGTAAAGCTGAGTTGGCATTGCCAGCTCTGGGCCATCACTGTGGAGCTGTCAAGAATGAATGAAGCAATGACAAAAGCATTGAAATATTCAAGACTACATATGCCTAAGGTATAGGTTGTGTCCAGTTTTCTTCTAATCACTTTACATAATTCATCTAACTTAACACTCTGCACATCAGGGAAGACAAACACTGCACAGCATGGATGGTGAGCAGAACACCACTTAGAGAGGTACCTACCAAAAATCACTTCATGCCTACACCTGTGTGACATATACAAACATGGGGAAAGTAATATGTTATATAACACAGAGTATTGCTTTAAAACAGCATTATAAATCACAAAAACCAGTGTAAAGTTATAAGCCCAGGTGACTTTCCTGACATTAGGGTCGTTACATGGTCTAATTTCAATATTGATGAGAGGGGAGAACCACCAACATCTAGAGACAGGGGAAAGGTTCAGAATGTGAACTCTGGAGCCAGACCGCCTAGTCTGAATCCCACTTGCTCCCAGACAGTGAGTAAGTTGATTAAATTTGGGAGTCTTGGCTTCCTATCTGTTAAATGGAGGTTCCATTTACCGGAGTTCCATAATGGGCTTGGTATGAGGGTTAAATAAGATGATATTCAGATGGAGTGACATCATCCAGGTGGCAGACCAGCTAAATCCAGGCACTTGTTCCCACACAGGAACACGAAGTAAAGTAGTGATAGACCAAAGTAACTTTATAGAAGATTTGGGAAGCAAAAATTTATAGCAACCAAGTAGACAGTTGAGAATAAGCCACATCCAGAATGCTAGGAATGTTTGTGATATTTTTACTTGCTCTTATCCCATGCCCAACTGGTATGATACAAACCATAACATAGTGTGATTTGGAGGATGTGGCTATCCAGTCCCCAATTCCCTTCCCTAAGGCAGAGAGGACAGAGTGTATCCATTTGCAATGTTTATTCTATCTGGGGCTGCCTGAAGGATTGGTCTCAATTTCGCCTAAATCAAAGCTCAGAAACCTAACTCAGCCTAAGAAAAGTCATGAAGGGCAACAGGCATGGTTCGTGAAAGATGCAGGGAGACTAATGTCTTACAGATACCTAGCGCAAGAGATTATTGATAGAGTAATATGACAAAAAACAGCTAAGGCCCTGAGAAGAAGCAGGGGTAAGACTCTTAGAGAAATGAAGATACTTAAAAGCAGCCATATATACGGGGGGAATTAAAAAAAAAAAAAACTTATACACAGTCTGAGGAAGAAAATAGGTCTACAAAAGATCTGAGGAGACCATGAGTTCTCATATAAGGCTGATTATTGAAGGTCTCTCCTGCACAGAACCTCTCTGTAAAAACTCAGAGATATGGGTGTTTAGTCAAATGATCAATTTTTAACAATATATCACAAGAAATACAAAGAAACAGGAAAACATAACCACCCAAAGAAACAAAATAAATTTCCACAATCCCTCCCTGAAGAAACACAGGCGTAACACTTAATAGAAAAAAACTATAAAATCACTGTTTTAAATATGCTCCAAGAGCTAAAGGAAAACAGGACAAACACTAAAGGAAATAAAGAAAATACAAACGGTATAAAGGGATAGAAAGCATTTAAAAAACAGATATTCTACAGCCAAAAAAAAAAAGCCAAGAACTGAAGTGACCGATTCCCTAGAGATGTTCAACAGTAACTCAAACAGGCAAAAGAAAGAAAGAACCCATGAACCTGAAGATAGGTCATATTAAATTATCAAGTCTGGAGAAGAAAAAAAAAATGAGAAAAATTAATAGAGCCCAAAGCACTTATGAGACATTATTAAAAGGACCAATATTCACATCACAAGAATCATTTAGAGGAAGAGAGGGAGAACAGTATAGAGAGATTAATTGAAGAACTAATGACCAAAAATTTCCCATTTAAAGAAATTTAAGGAAAGATGTGTATCTACAAATCCAAAAAGCTTGATGAACTTGAAGTCGAATAAATTCAAAGATAGCACACTAAGAAAAAACTAGGAAAAAGGTGTTTATCTCCTTATAGAAAACCAATCAACTATGATTTTCAGTGAGTTTCTAGGAAGTGTGGTACAAGCTGCCATTTAGTCACCAAAATGCTTTTTTTTTTTTTAAAGTGTATATTATCCACCATTATGTTTCTTGATTTATAGGGTGATATCCTTGTGAAATGAGGTCTGGTGATTTTTCTTCAAAATACAACATTTCAGAGTGCTGTTCCTTCATGTTCCCCAAATCACCATTTCTCCCCCTAGAGAAATGTCTGTGCTCATGTATTTTTTTTTTCCTTTTTTGTCTTATTATTATTTTAGTTAACATACCCTGTTATATTAGTATCTGGTGTACAATATAGTGATTCAACCAAATATATATTAACCAGTGTTCATGATGATAAGTGCACTCCTTAATCCCCATCACCTATTTCATGCATTAACCACCCCCACCTCCCCTCCAGTAACCAACAGTTTGTTCTCTTTAGTAAAGAGTCTGTTTCTTGGTCTGTCTCTGTCTCTCTTTTTTTTCCATGATTCATTTGCTTTGTTTCTTAAATTCCACATATGTGAATTTAGATAGATGGATAGATCACATATTCTTTTTAAAAAATTATTTATTTATTTATTTGACAGAGAGAGAGAGAGAGATCACAAGTACACAGAGAGAGAGAGGGGAAGTATGCTCCCTGCCAAGCAGAGATCCCAATACAGGACTCGATCCCAGGACCCTGAGATCATGACCTGAGCTGAAGGCAGAAGCCTAACCCACTGAGCCACCCAGGTACCCCTAGATCACACATTCTTCATCTATATTCATCTATTGCTGGACATTAAGCTGATTCCATATTTCCATATTTTGTCTACCATAAATAATGCTGCAATTAACATAGGGGTGCATATATCCCCATATTAGTATTTTTGTATTCTTTGAGTAAATAACCATTAGTGCAATTACTGGATTGCAGGGTAACTCTATTTTCAATTTTTAAGGAACCTCCATATTGTTTTCTATGGTGGCTGCACCAATTTGCATTCCCACCAACAGTGCAGGGCTCCTTTGCCTCTACATCCTCACCAACTTATGTTGTTTTTTGTGTTCATTGGTGAATTCTACCAGATATTTAAAGAAGATTCAACTCTAATATTTATCACTTTTTTTTTTTTTTTTTCAAAAAATTGAAGAGGGGTAAGCTGCTCCTAACTCATTCTGTGAGGCCAGCATATGTGTGGTAGTAAGGCCAGACAAAGACACTATAGGGAAAAGAAACTACAGACCAGTATATCCTATAAATGTTAACATAAAAATTCTCAAAAAACATTAGTACACTGGATTCAACAACACATTAAAAGGATTAAACATCATGACTCAGTGGAATTCATTCCTAGAAAGCAAGGATAATTCAACATTAAAAAAAAATAGTAATTATTGAACAACAAAAGCAATCACATGATCATCTGAATTAATGCAGAAAAAAAGCATTTCACAAATCCGCAAATTTCAACACTCATGATAAAAATTCTCAAAAACGAAGAATAGAAAAAAAAACTTCAACCTAATAAAAGCTGTACATGAAAAACCCACAGCTAACTTTATACTCAATGATGGAAAACTGAAAGTTTTCCCCCTAAGACCAGGAAGGCAAAGCTGCCTATTTTCAACAATTTTATTCAACACAACACTATAAGTCCCAACCAGAGCAATTAGACAAGGGGAAAAAATTAATAAGTAAATTGGAAATTGGAAAAGAATTAGAAATTAAAAAAGAAGAAGTAAAATTATCTTTGTTCACAGACAACATAATTTTATATGTAGAAAACTCTATAGATTAAAAAAAATACACATGCACACCAAAAAACTCACTAAAACTAAAACACAAAAATGATTTGGCAGTTATAGGATACAAAATCAACTGCAAAAATCAGTTGCATTTCTATACACTAACAATAAGAAACCCAGAAAAGAAATTAAGAACATGACTCTTTTTTACAATAGTATTAAAAAAATAAAACACTTAGGAATATACTTAATGAACAAGGTGACAGACCTATACACTGTTGAAAGATATTAAAGACATTAATTATTAAAAAGACATCCTATGTTCATGGATTGGAAAACTTAATACTGTTAAGATGCCAATACTATGCAAAGTGAGCTACAGGTTCAATGCAATCCCTCTCAAAATCCGTAAGACATCTTTTTTTGCAGAAATAAGAAATTCATACTAAAATTTGTATGAAACTCATGGAACCCCAATAGTCAAAACAATCTTGAAAAAAAATGGAGGTATCAATTCCTGATTTCAAAACTTAGTATAAAGCTTCAAAAATCAAAACAGTGTGGTATTAGAATAAAGGTGGGTGGATAGATGAATTGAATACAATTCAGAGTCCAAAAATAAACCATCGGATATCTGGTCAGATGATTCTGTCAGGTGTGCCAAGACAGTCAATGGGGAAGGGACAATGATGTTCCCAAAGATGTTGGGAAAACTGGATATCTGCAGTGCAAACAATTAGAGTTGAACCCTTACCTTTCACCATAAGAAAAGTTAACTCAAATGAATCAAAGATCTAAATGTAAGAATTGAAAATATAAGACTCTTAGAAAACATAGAGGGAAGCCTCATGACATTCAATTTGGCAATGACTCCAAAGGAATTGGCAACAAAAGGAAACCCATAAATTTACTTTATGAATATCAAAAACTCTAGTGTATCCCAAGACACTATTAGCATAGTGAAAATCATTACAGATGATGAGAGAACATATTTGTAAGTCATGTATCTGATAATGGATTAATTTTCAGAATACATAAAGATTTTCCCCACTTCTTACCCAATGACTTGGAAACTCTCTCAAAGGGGTAAGCTGGGGCAATCATAGAGCTTGCATCACTTTTTCCTGTCTTTCAAGGGTTACTGTTCTCCACTGTGTGATGTCCATTGTTTCGAAAATTGTCATTTCATATATCTTCTTTATTTTTTTTTTCCTAGGTAGGTGCATCATTCCAGTCCCTATTACTCCATCTTGCTCAGAAACAGAAGTCTACCCATGAGGCTTTACATTACAAATAGAAACAGTCTTTCCCAGGGAAAAACAAGTAATTTGGGGAGAGCTTTTCTTCCACTGGTGACAACTCTAAGGAAATATGTGACCAAGTGTATAACAGGATCTCATTATGGAGGTACTTTAGCTCTGCTTAGTACCCCAGGGAACTATCTGTGGCAAGGAAGTAAAGGTGTCCATGCTGTGGGAAGCACAATCCTCCCAGGAATCAGTAGGGAGAGGCTCACCATGTTCAGAAATGGTACCCAGACCAGCCACACCTGACCCCTCTCTGTTCTAAGAGGAGGAAACTGCTCTCCCTGGGTGATGAGGTCCAGGCCTGTGACCAGGAAGAGGGGACAATCCATTCATTCTGCTAAGCATCCTCAACCGTGGTGTTAAAGCACAGACATCCACTAGTATTTGGAAACAACTGAATCCAGCCCTTTTGGTTTTTACAGGGGAGGAAACAAAATGAGCCACAAAATGTTAGGGCAAACAGAGACTTAAATATCCTGACATCAGGTGTTCCCATGAAGCCCTGGGGAGTGCGCCCATGCCTGAGAGGCTTCTGTAGAAGATGGGGAAGCCAGAGGGGAACAGAGAGAGGACTGCAGGCCCATTCCTTCATGCTTCAATCCAAACAGCTCATTTTACATATTGAGAAAATTTCATCAGAAAAATTGCTCATTTGATCCAATTCGTTTAATAGTCAGATAAAGAAGCAAAATCCCCAAAAGACTTGCTTCAGGTCCGACAGAAAGTTTAGAACCCAACCTGGGATCAGAAGCCTTCCTTCCTGTGTCCTAGCACGTGCAGTGCTCTTTACCACGTGTGCGCCACAGAAAGGATGCTGGCAAGCAACACAGAGGCCACAGGGGTCAGAAGTCCCTGATTCCTTAGGCAAGATAATACATCACCACAGACTTGTGGCAAGGACCCAAGAAGCAAAGAGCTACAGAATGATTTGTGAAGAGTAGGATACTGCACAAACCTCAGGAATTTCTTATGACTAATTATTAACTTGAGGACTGTTGCCCAACTGGGTTGACAAATGCAGGAAGGCTGATTTGCAAGCTGCTGTGACATGCACCGTGGTGGCGTGTTTTAACCTGGTGTCGACATTGGTTCTTTTTATTACCATATGGCCTGGTGATCATTCTATCCACCACATCCACTCAAAGCTGTGGATGACTTGTCCATTGAGCCTTTCCCAGGAGTGGGCCTGCAAAGGGGAAGGGAGTGGGGAGGGCACAGGGGCCTGCATGGTTGGCAGAGTCCTGGAGAGAGACCTGAGATTCTAAACGACAGCTCTTGGAGCATCAGAGACCCCTTACCTACTTCCTCCAAGCCAGCCCAGAACTTAAATAAAAACCAGCTACATGTGAGGCCACAGAGCAAAGCTCAGCAGATACCAACCAACAGGTTTCACACATTGGCTCTAATTAAGTTAGGAATGAGGAGAAGGAAGTGAATGTTCTTTGTGGGAAAGACACTAAGGCTGGTATAGTGTGTTTTTGTTTTTTTTTTAAAGATTTTATTTATTTATTTGACAGAGAGAAATCACAAGTAGATGGAGAGGCAGAGAGAGGGAGAGAGAGAGAGGGAAGCAGGCTCCCTGCCGAGCAGAGAGCCTGATACGGGACTCGATCCCAGGACCCTGAGATCATGACCTGAGCCGAAAGCAGCGGCTTAACCCACTGAGCCACCCAGGCGCCCCTGGTATAGTGTGTTTGCAGAACCACAGAACTCAATAGGAACGTTCTGAGGGAGGCCCTGTGGCATGGTTACTGACAGACAGATTCATGTCTGAGGTTGTTTTTATTTGTTGACACTACACCTGAGGCTGTGTCATAAACTCTACTTAGACCAGAGGGAAACTCAGAGGTCATCTATTAGGGTTTGTTTTTTTTTTAAATTCACAACCTACACAAAAACCCCTTTATTTTTAATTTCTATAGCTCTAAAAACAGTCAAAATAAAATAAGTCTCAGTGCCAGAGCCAGTATGTAGCTACAGACACATAATTCATCTGTGAGTGCCTTCATTCACTCCATCATTGGACAAGCCGGCTTGATGCTGTAATGAGTAGTGCAGTGCAGCTCCCCCCACCACCATGGGGGAGAGATAGTGTTCATACCTGCTGAAGAGCGATCTGGGGGCTAGCCCAGTCACTCTGCAGCAGTGACCCACCAGAAACCTCTCTGCGGGCGTCTGAAAGGTATGCAGTTAAGCTGGGCCACACAGTCTGGCCAAGGGCACACGCTGGTTGGGGGCTGTCTCTCCCAAGGACGGAGCATCTGGCCCCATAAGCACACCCAGCCAGCACACCTCCACCAGCTTGGGGAAGGGGATCTCGATCCAATGAGGCATCAACACTGGGATAGTGGGCATGACCTCCCAGGGACTTAGGTCTGAGTCTTAGAGAAATCAGCAGCAAGGTGATAGAATGCTGGAAGGTAATAAACATGAACTTGAGTCCTTCCTTCCCAGAGTGCAATGCAAGGGGAGGTCCTGGAGGCACTGCAGGTCCCCCCCTTCCCCTGCTCCCACCACACATCCTCAGAGGCCACAAGGGTTGTAAGGGAGCAGTGCCACAAAGGAGAAAGCATGACACCTGGTGGAGAATGGGCACCCAGCAGGCAGGACCCAACCCAGAGCCGCCCACAGGGAATCCTCTTGTCCCTAGCAGGTGTGTGACAGCCGATGGGATTTGACAAGCTCATGGGTACATATGAGGGACCCTCTAAAACCCACCAGAAATTCTGGAGGGAACTTGAAGGAAGCCAACATCCTACAAGAATAAGTGAGGGAAGAACCCATGGGATCAGAGTTACTCTTAATGGCAACTATTCCCACAGGTGGGGGAGACTCAGTGCTACCTTACTTTACCTAGCATGCTCTTTGGGGAAGAGCATGCTAGGTAAAATAAGCAAGTCCTACTTGTGAGCCATGTCACCTCTATAAGTAAGATTTCAGTTTCTCTGAACCTCAGTTTCTCTGTTGAATGGTGAGAGATTACCTCCTTGGGGTGTTCTGAGAACTATGGGGGACAAAATATAAAGGTTTTGGCAGGGCATCCAGCACAGAGGGTGTGCTTGATATATGGCATCCAGGGTTTTTGCAGTTAGTTGTAATGGAAGTGTTATCACTCAGAGGAGTATCGATAGACAAGTATTAATGGTCTTCCTAGACAGTAGTAGTAATCGTTTGAGGCAAAACCAGGTGCAGCTTGAAAGAGGAGAGTGTTAACCATTCAGGTGGAACCAAAAGACTCATTCATGGGCCAGGCTCTGAAGGCTGAACTAGAGGTCTCATTAAGTAGAAGAAGAAGGAAAGGTTATTCCAGACAGAAGGAGGAAGCAGGAAGGTTGTGGCAGGAAATGGCGTGGAACTCAGGGCACTCCCAACTGTCCAGTGGAGGAGCCCCTAACTGAGTACATAAATGACAGGGACAGGACAGAGCTCTCAGGCCATGCATAGAGAGAGCCATGCCTGGGGTGGGGACTGCTTGTCAGAATACTAGGGGCATCCCAAGTTTAAACTTAAAAAACAAAACAAAACAAAATACTTTTCTATAAATAATATGGGTAACTAAATTGTTTAGAAAACCTGAGAGTTTGCCAAGAACAAACAACAGATTGTTCACATTTTAACTGGAAAGATTACCAAACAATTCCTGTTTTTCGATCTGATTGTTAAAACCTGATAAGTCAGCTTATTTTGGTTAACGAAATCACTGGATTCCTCCCGCTACGTGATGTTGAACTGAATGAACAGAGACTGGAGGCAAAACTTGGCTTCCAGGAGTACCTGGACTCCCAGTGAGTTTCTATTAACAGACTAATTAAAGTGGGTCTTGATGGCTTTAGGAAATGTGGGCTCATCTGGGTGTACAAACAAGGGCTCCTGGCTCCTGAGAGAACTAATTATAGCTTCATCTGGCAGCACATCTCGTCAGAGCCTCAACACATTAGGCTCCTGATACCTTGTATTGTTCAGTCCTCAGGAAAATATTTTTGTTTTGAAACTTAAACTGTTTTTGCGCTGTAGGGGGATGTGAATAGAAGCAGGCCCTTGTTCACCCTTAATTCTTTAGGGTTTCCCAAAATAATCCTTGCGGAAAATTCAGCGGCACTCAAGGACAAAATAGGGTCATCAGACAGCCATCAGCGAGCATGGAAAGAGTGGCTCCTGAGTTCTGTTCTGTTACGGTAACACCTGGAAGGAGTAAGATGATGATGGGGTGTGCTTTGAACACATCCGCTCACAAGCAGGCCCTCTAATTCTTGGAAATGTTAAGAAAAGCATTTAAGATGTGGACATAGGGCAAAAATGGGGGTGGCATGACCTTTGATGACCACACCAGGATGATGTTCCACAAGATTATCCGAGGATTCTTTCGTTGCCTAGAAGAGTGGACCTGAGGTTGACCTACCGTTTACTATTTATTATTGGAGGTTAGACACTGTGGAATGCGGTGATGTGTTAGCGACCCTGTCTAGTGGGAATGCACAGAATTTCTATCCTGTAGGAAAATAAGCATGAGTATTACAGTTTTGGGGGGGTTTATTGTTTTGTTTTGGTTTTGCCCCGTAGGGTATTCACCAGCCAGCAGTGGCCCTAAGTCAGCAAATTTATTTCGGGACGCTTTTCCTAGTGGGCTGGAACCCTGACTCTCCACTGCTCTTTAAGTCAGCTCCTTCTTGTTACTGATGTTCTCGCTGCTGAGCTAAATGCAGTATCGGACTTGTGTTCATTTTATATTTGATGAGTCTTATTTTTAGCTCTTTGAAGGTTATATGTGGACAGAAATGACCAAGTATATGGATGGTGCCTGTCGGTGGGCAAAGACAATGTTAGTCTTCACCTGAGCCTGGGGATTTACTATTAAGAAACCCTCCCTGGAAACACCCTTCTGTAAGGAACCATGCTCCCCATGTGACTTAGGTGAGCTGCAGATGCCTTCCCTTGTTTACCTATGACAAGGCCACACAGGAACCCTCCAAATTCCCGTTCTTTGCCTCATCAATGATTAGCTGAATTGCATGTTGCCACTGACCTATCTGGACAACATATCTGCTAGCTTGAATTACTCAAACTCTAGTTAAGCGTCCTTCCCTCCCCAGTGAGGCCCCTGAACTTCTGCAGGCCTCAGCCTGAGCTTGCATCAGAATATGGACAGCCCCTCCTTAACACCCCTTTCTTAGGCCCCCTCCCGGAGAAGTTGGCTGGCTGAAAGGAAAGACGTTGCCTGCTCAGCTGTCCCGTCCCACCACCTGCTCGAACCACTCTCTCCCCACACACATTCTTGCTATCCTTGCTTATTTCTCCCTTTCAACGAAAATTCCTTTCCCTTTGAGATGGTCTGACCCATCTCCCTAATTACAATGGTCTTTGTCAATAAAGTATCTCCTTTCTTACGTCCAGATTTGTTTTTCTTTGACCCCATTCTGATGGTACTCCTTTTGTCCTCTCTGCCTCTCCTGGGGATTGAGATCTAGGGCTACAGCTAGTCATGGGCCCAATCCCACAAGGGAATATTGGACTTCCAACAAATTCGGTGACAAGTTCTCAGAACTTGTTGCCCAACATGCACATGACCAGAACACCAAGGAAAACTGTCAGCTTGTCAGAAATCCAGAATCCTGTGCCTTACCCCAGACCTCGGAATCAGAATCTGCATTTTAGCAAGACTCCCAGGCTATTCCTGGGCACATCACACTGAGATTAGCCCTGCCAATGAGCTCTGCCTCCCAGGCCCCCTCCCAACGCTTGCGCCATGTGGTTCTCAATCCAAAGGCAGTGCATCCCATAGAGAAAGTCTTTCACTACAGCCAGAACCTCAGCTGCTCTCTGCTCCGACTGCTTGGAGAGGCACACACAGCAGCACAGCTGGATGCAAACACCTCGTAAAGGCCCTTGTCTGTGCTCATAAACTGCCCGGCTTAAATAGCCAGCTCTTTACAAGCTCGATGCACTTTTTCTTTTTATCAGAGATCATCACCCTGTCATCCTTAGACAACTTTAGTTTCTCTTGGTTACCTCCTTTCCTCTCTCCAGTAAAAGTGTTAAAAACACACAGCCTGGTGGTTCCTCCACCTGAAAGTCTCCATCCCTGGATTGGACAGCATTAGGTCCTGGCTCTATGCATTGCTCCCACAGCTCAGAACCACACCTGGGGTCTGGCCACCACACCTGTCATCCTGTAAACCAGCAATCCACTGGCCTCAGGCTTCTTTCTACCCATTTGGCCTATCTGCCTGTTTGCTTTGCATTTCTATTCAGTGGCTAAGTGTGGGCAGGGAAGGGTGCCTGCCTGGAGAGGAAGTGGGGGAGGCTCACCAAAGCCCTGAGCGGAATTATGTGGAAGGGAAGCAGGGTGGGGTGGCAGAAAGGCATTAACGAGCAGGCAGCCTGGGTTCTAAATCCAGCTCTGCTGCTGGCTGGTTATATGATATGACTAGTCCTTTAACCACTAGCCTTCAGTTGTCTCAACTGTGAGGGAAGGTTCTAGCATAGTAGTTCAAAACCTGACCATGTACCAGCATCCCCCAGAGGGCATGTTCAATAGCTGGGCCCCAATCTCAGAGTTTCTGATGCAACAGGTCTAGGTTGAAGCCTGAAATTTTTCTTTCTTTTCTTTTTTTTTATTAACATACAATGTATTATTTGATTCAGGTTTGCAGGTCTCTGAATCATCACTCTTACACAATTCACAGCACTCACCATAGCACATACCCTTCCCAATGTCCGTCACCCAACCACCCCATCCCTCCCACTCCCCTGCCTTCAAGCAACCCTCAGTATGTGTCCTGAGATTAAGAGTTTCTTATGACTTGTCTCCCTCTCTGGTTTTATCTTGATTCATTTCTTCCTCCCTTCCCCTATGATCCTCTGTCTCGTTTCTCAAATTCCTCATATCAGGGAGATCATATAATAATTGTCTTTCTCTGACTGACTTATTTCACTTAGCATAATACCCTCTAGTTCCATCCACATCATCACAAATGGCAAGATTTGTGGGGTTTTGATGGCTGCATAGTATTCCATTGTGTTTATGTACCACATCTTCTTTATCTATTCATCTGTTGATGGACATCTAGGCTCTTTCCATAGTTTGGCTATTGTGGAAATTGCTGCTATAATCATTGGGGTGCACATGCCCCCCAATCAGACTGAGCAGGACAGCTGCCCCATATCAGCATTCTTCAAAAGCTCCACTGGGTAATTCTAAAAGCCTCTAGAGCTATGAGACCCTGGTGGAAGTTTCTCAGCTCTCACATTTATGATACATGACTCGGAACCCCAGAGTGGCCCCTGCCCTATAGGGGCTAATGGTAGAAACAAGGCGAGATGCCATTTACATATGTTGAGATTTTTCCTTCTGAAAACCTGGTGACCATATGTCCCATCTCCCTTTCAAGCTGTGATTCTTCAAGGAGAGATCCCACCTGGCATCCCCTCCTTCTCCTGAGAAGCTGGTAGAAATGCAAGCTCTTGGCGGGGCCCCCCAAATCACAAAGTGCGTGTGAGGGCCCTTGAAATGGTACTGATGCTGCTCATGCTGGAGAACCCCTGGGGAGGCTGAGAGGAAGAACGGTTTTCCTCTAACCCAAACAAGACCAAACCCTCCACTGGGAACATTAGATATGAGCTCTAACCTCAAAGGGAGGCTTTCCCTCTGTCCCTTCCTTGGGCTGCATGAGCCCAAACATATTAATTAATCATTTAAAATCTAACAGCCTCAACTATTCCCTGCATAATCCTCCTCCCATGTGAAGAAGAATCTGCTGGCTTCAGAAGTGCCCTTCAGGAACACAAAGATCCAGAATCTTCCCCTCTTCCAACCTGAAGCCTCCCACTAGACTCAGGGAGAGCCACAGGGGTGGGAATCACAAAAGACTCTGAGAGACTGGGCCATTTCCCCTCTCCCTGCTGCCTCAAACCCAAGCTATGGGATGTGGGTTAGGGGTCCTTATGATGTAGAAACTTATTTCACAGGTTTTCCATTGCTTATTAAAAAGAGACAAAAATCCTTTCCTATCGTTAAGAATTTAGACAAGTGGTTCCTAGGATCCAGGACACACACTAGGTATGTGTGTAGTTTATAATGTTCCCAGGGGGTCCAGAGAGAGACTAAGGTGAGCTCAGGGTGGCCCATGGTCCACCAGCAGCCCAGGGTTAAAATTTTTAGTATGTGACCTGGGCAGTTGACATGGTGTCTGTAGGCCCCTAGCTTCCTTGCCTGTGTTCCCCACTAGCTTGGAGGCAGGTGTCCTGCCATCCTCCTTGACCTCAGGGACCCAGCTGTGAACCAGCTGTGGGCACCTAGCAGTCCCTCAACTTACTGAATAAATGGATGGTTGGAGGCAGCAGTAATATCTATGCTATGGGGTGTCTGAAAGGACAAAACAGGGGAAAGCATGAAGTGTGCTTGGCACGCTGCCAGGGAAACAAGTGGTGCTCATTAGCATTGGCTGTGGTGATCAGTCCACATTTTTATGTAGGAGATTTTCTCAGACAAAACCTCACTGTTACCTATAGAGGAAGTCAATTATAAACCAAGCTATGTCTTATTGATATAAATTTGAAACTCTCATTCAAAGAAAAATGGATCCAGTTTTATGCTTCCCCCAAAAGTAACAAGAAACAACTGTCAGCTGGCTAGTGAGCGATGGACAAGTCCAAGGGAAGAGATTCCTTGACCACTGGTGGCCCTGGTGAGGAAAACCCTGACTGTGACCCCAATTCTGGGTCTCCTGCCCCGTGCCCTGCACTGCACACACACCGCTGGGAAGGCCTGGCATCTGAGCCCTGTGCACAGAGGGAAACGGTCGCCCTGGGGCTCCTTGCCACCATCTGGGGTGTGGCCTCAGGAAAGCTGAAAATTCCATGGGGTCATCTGCTTATTCTGGACCCTGCATCTCTCCTATGGCACATCCCCCCAACTCCATGCATGACCGCAGGTTAGCATCATGTGATCCAACTCTGTGACTAGAGGGCATAGCCTTTCAGCAACACATGTGAAGAAAAGTTGACCAAACAGGTCCCCCTCTCGGAGGGGGGCCTCGCAGGACCTGGCACCCAGAGTGTAGAGTCTTATTGGTCTATTCACATGTTGGACAAGGAATTTTTCAAAATGTCACAACAAACGACTCTCCAGGTTGGCCCCAGATAGTTTTTGTTACCTTCACATATGCCTGGTTAGAGCTGGAATGGGTGGGGAGGAAGCGAGAGAGATACCTGTCCCAGCCCACCCGACTCCCCTGGCCAGGCTCAAACAAACTTGCAGGAAAAGCACTCGTTTCTGGAACCAGACCAATCAGCATTCAGTTGTCACCTCCCCCATGGCCCAGCTAAGTGACATCGGATATGTAAACAAGTTCTGTTAGCACCATTTTCTCACCTGTGTGAGGACCATCATATTCACCATTTGCCAGATCTTAGTGGGGTCTGAATGACTCATGAGTGTAAGGCCCCTTACACTTAGTGTTTGATCAGCAGATGCTATTATGAAAAGTGATGAAGCGCTGGGTCAGTTTTCACAGCTGGAGCTGTGGGGGGAGGGGTGTCCAGGCCTTGCAGCTTTAAAAAACAGGGTTGTGGGGCACCTGGGTGGCTCAGTGGGTTAAGCCGCTGCCTTCGGCTCAGGTCATGATCTCAGGGTCCTGGGATCGAGTCCCGCATCCGGCTCTCTGCTCAGCGGGGAGCCTGCTTCCTCCTCTCTCTCTCTCTGCCTGCCTCTATGCCTACTGATCTCTCTCTGTCAAATAAATAAAGTCTTAAAAAAAAAAAAATTAAAAATTAAAAAAAAAAATAAAAAAAATAAAAAACAGGGTTGTTGATGTCAGAGACAGCATGAAGCTGGAAAGGGAGATGTACCTGATTGGGTAGCAGGGGACCCATTCTCCATGCTCCCCACATGTCAGGCTGGCTCTCCTCCTGTGGTCTTTCCTGTTTCTTCTCTCCCTTCTAGTTGTCCACTCCCCCATCTCCTTTACCCAGAGTGATCCTTTATGCACAGGAACTCAACCATGCCATTCCCCCTCTCAGAACTTCCCAATATACCCATCTTACTGGAATAATGTTACAATCCAGGGTCTTCTCAGTGGCCTCCCAGGCCCACACGATCTGCCACCCTTCCACCCCATCACTGAACTCAGGGAAGCTCTCCAGCCCCTTGGTCTTTTATGGCCTTTCACCTTGCAGAGCCTCCTCTTTAGAAAGGCCTTCCCCAGCTTGCCACCCAAGCTCTTTCCCTCACCGACTTTCCTCCCTCCCTTCCTTCCACATCATCCCCCTCTGTGGCCTCAAACATGAGCATGGACAGGACCCCCACTGCCTGGGGCAAATGTATGGGTCAGGAGTGGCCAAACACCCCACTCTGCCTGCCTTGCCTCTGGGAATGAGCACCCATCATTCCTGGACCCAGAGTTAGAAACTGATTCAAGCTCGGCTGTCACTGGGTGGCCATCATGGGATGGTCCCCAACAGGCAACATTTGCATTTTGCACAGGTCTTGGGATCTTGACTAAAAAGCATTTTTTAAGGTAGGGATTTCAGGGACTTCCACGTTTTCTTCTGTAGGGAGCTGTGCACAAGGGGTTTCCAGTACTTCTTGACATAGTTCTACAGTTGATCCCCACTTTGTGGCTATCAGAAACCAACCTGCTAAGCAGATCAGTGGCACACCCGTGGCCTGAGCCCCAACTCTGAGTGCACAGCCCAGATTCTGGTGCTCCCTTGCCCTGCTGTAGACCCCAAGACTCAAAGACTCTTGGTTTCCATAATGAGAGCCAGCTTCCAGTTTTGGGTACTGGTCATTCTAGATTGAAGAAATAATGAGCTTTGCCACAAAGATTGCTAAACTCACAAGGAATACAGTCAATCACCGCTGACATCTTATAGAAACCCCAAAGAGATCACAGGCACACCCACCCTAGGAACTGGGTTCCTATTTTATCTTTCCTTGTTCATTTATTTATTTATTGGCCCAGGAGGGTCCATGAAGACTGGAATGACAATGCTTGCTCTGAAAGGATGATATCAGTCGAAATCCCTGCTGTCAGGATAAATAGGAAGCCATTCACTGTTTGATTATCCAGCAAGAAATTCATGACTGTCCATAAATGTATAATAAAATGATCTGTTTATTCTAAAAGTTACAAGAACAATCTTTGTTTGCTTTCCCTACACTTGCTCTTATCCTCCTTAGTGTGAGATGACTAATTGGTTTAACATGGTCATAAAAGCTACACACTCCTGCCTCCTTCCAGGTGCTGGAAGCCCTGCAGAACCATGAGGAACATATGCCCCAGGGCAAAGTGGAATTGTGGAATCTGCATCCATTGGTTTCTCCTGTTTTCCTGCTATTTGTGACCTACAACCTCCTCCCCTGGCAGCTTTGGAAGACAAGGATAGGCTCCCAGTAGGGACTTTCTGTAAGGGTGCAGACACCATCTTCTTGTTCCTAAGACCCAAAATGCAGGTTCATGTAGTAACATGAGCTGGGTCATGAATGAAGCTGGAGAGCATTCCCAGAGCCTCCAGCAGACTGAGGGGTCTCCACACCTTCTATCTCGAAGCCACATCATTCACCTCCCACCGCTATCTGTTCACTATCTTTTCTTTTGGCCCCACAGGGACTTTTTAAATACCCAAAACAAGTAGTTTTCAGTTGGTGATGCATGTTTTCTTTCTGGGATTCCATTTTATTTCACCCAATATGCATCTAAAGTATTACCATTTCAACATTTAGTCCTTCATGACATTATTGAGGTATTTTATATCCTCGTGTTTTATGGCAAGTCTTCAACAGCTCATGTGTATCTCACACTCAGCAATCACAAGCTATACTTCTCGTACTTAATGGCCACACATGGCTGGGGGCTGCGGTAGTGGTCAGCACAGCTCCCAACCGCAGAAGAAAGACAATTTCCTGCCTCAAATGCTTTCAAGTGGAAATAAGAAAAGACCAGTAAGAGAAGAGTAAGCCACAAACCAATCACTTATGAACACATTTAAAAAAGAAAAATATTAACCAAAATATAAGCAAACTGAATTCACTTGATACACATAAAAATAGAAAAGATCACGTCAAAGTAGTTATCATCCAGGAACTTAAGGCTGGTGTGGCACTAGACAGTGCACATGTGTGTATGTGTGTACCTGTCTGCATGAAGACATCATGAAGAAAGTGGCAACCACAATTATTTGTGGTTTCCTCTCAAGGTGATCCAATGCAGGGTGGCTTTTCTTTTACTTTATTTTTTATGTTGCTTGTGCTTTTACATACCAAAAAATTAAAAAAATAAAATAAAGCTATTTTCATAGCATGAGAACAAAAAGGGAAGCACACAACTCAAAATCAGAAATTATGAGATAAAAAACTAACAATAGAAACAGAGAAAAATAGAATAATTTTGAGAGAACATTTTGTTTTATTCCATGCACATGAAATAGAATGAATCAATGTGCTCTGGGAACATACTCAGCGTCTATATTTTTCCTTATCTAGAAAATAAATTTCTGACCTTAAAAAGAAGAGAATATTAAAACAGATGAATTAACCCAGAAGAGTTGAGAATGTTACTGAAGGTCTGAACCCTCCCTTCAAGGTCCAGATAATTTTTATGACATCTGATGAAACCCCCAAATTTAAGTAACAGATAATTCCAATGACATTTTAAACATTCTAGGTTAATTAAAAAAAAGAAAGCCACCTAATTATTTTTATTCAGGAAGTATGATACCAAATCCTAAGAAAACACAAAATGAAAATCAATAAACTAATCTTTTAGTGATTATTGATGGAAACATCATAAGTGAAATACTAGCAAATACAGTCCAAGAATACATTAAAGAAACAAGAGACCGCACTATATAGGGTTCCTCTGCAAAAAGCAAGCCTGGGTCAAGTTAGGAAGCTTTGGTCTGATCTGCAGGGGGCTCTGAAATGTGAATTGCATCCCTCCAGTCTGCTCCAGCTGGAGGCCAGGGTATTGGTTTTCTATAACCAGTTCCAGCCCAGTATGACTGTGGGTCATCCCCACCTCCAGGAAATCCCTGAGAAAAGAGTCCCTGGGGTCTGAAGGTAATTCTCAGATGGCAACTGTGAGCCCTTAGCAGCCTGCACTCCCGGCAGCAGATAGATGAGAACACCCAGCTTGAATGCGGATCTCAAGTGCGGGGTTCAAGAGTAGGGGTTCCACCACATCTCCTACAAAATCAAAGGAGAAGATGCCTGGATGCATCTCAAATTAATGCATGCTTTACTGAAGAGGCAAACATTTTAAAGCCTCATTTTCCACATTGAACTTTAAGTTTGACTTACAAATTATCATTCTATTTCTATCTCTGGTAAAATCCGTATTCATACAAACAGATTCTCATTTCCTCTTTGCTAATGTTTAGGTAATTTCAGATTTCAAAATAGGGAGTGTGGATGGCTCCCAGTGACTTGAGACCCAGACTCCAGCCACCTTCCCTTAGAGAAAGCTTGTCAGGAGTCTGGTGCAGATTCAAAGAGGTAGAGAAATTACCTTTTTTTTTTTTTTTTTTTTTGGTGGAAGGGGCAGCAATGTCACATTGCAAGGGGCCTTGGACAAAGAGAATTGTGATTTATCTGTACAGGGAGATGCTCATTATTAAAAAATTATCATCTTAACTAATTATATTTCTTAAATCTTAAAAACTGTATTTTAAAATGGAATATAGGCCTCATGCCTATCAAGGCAGTGTTACAAATTTCCCGGGGCAGATTTTTTCTAAGCACCTGCGGTAGAAAGAATAATGACTTTGCCAAAGATGTCCACATCTTAATACCCATAAATCTGTCAGGTTGCATGGAAAAAGGGACTGAAAGCAGTGACGGAATTAAGTTTACTAAATCAATGACCATAAAGTAGGGAAGTGACCCTCGATTATCCAGGTGGGTCCAATAAATCACAAGGGTCCTCAGAAACCAGAAGATGGACAGGAGAATGAGAGAAAGATGGTCAAAGGAAGGAGCCTCAGAGAAATGCTGTGGCTGGCTTTACTACAGTGGAACAGACCAGGGCACAGGAACCACCAGGAAAACACAAGGAGCTGGATTCTCTCCCAGAGCCTCCAGAAGGAACACTGCCCAGGCAACACTTTGATTTTGGGTCAACAAGGCTCATGTTGGGGCTTACAACTATAGAACCAGAATACATTCCCATTGTTTTAAGCCACTAAGCTTGTGGCAATCTATTACAGCCATGGTGGAAAACTGGCATAGCACTTACGCGGTCTTTTTAAATCAAATAAATAAAACCTCGAACTGTAGAAAATCAATGTTCTTTTAAGCACTGCCGTCCGGCCTTGCAAACGTCATCACATCCCCTATACAGACCCGCTTAAAGTCAATCTAAAACCAATTTCACATTGCAAATGTGAATCACATGCTTCTATGACAGGTATGCCACGTTCTTTTCCACTTTACACAACTTTAAGAAACAAGCATGTGGACCGCCCCGGTGATTATGAGATGTTGTCATAAATTCGCTGTGGGTTGGATTCACCGCACCGAATTTCCCTGTGAGTTCTGACCAGGCCATGGGAGAGGCCCTGCTGGTGACTGATAACCCTCTGGTGCTCTTGCCCTCACCCTGCCCTCACCCGCGCAACTGCAATCCATCTTCTCAACTCTACAAAGCCGCTCAGGTCAGGGATCCTGACCTATACCCTTGCAAACTCTTCCTACCAGCGTTCTGCTCAAAAGCAGTGCTAACCTGCTTGCTGCCAGCTAGCTGACCAGCCATTCGTGGGTTGACCCAGTATCTCAAGCATTCTCTAGTGCAGTCATTTCACAGAAAGAGAAACCAAGGCACGGGAGCAAGGCTGAACGCTCAAACACAGAAAGCAGGGTGCCGGCTCCCAACTGGATCCCGCCTCCCCTTGCCACAGATTGGCTCACGAATCTGGGTTTTGACCAACCACCGCTACTCACGCCCTCCTGGAGGCAGGTAGTTATTATCAGTGGCTATTTTTTGTCTAGGCAGGAAATGGTTTAGGATGGCCCAATCCAAGTGGAACAGATTGGAAGATAGGTACCCCCTCCAGCTGGCCATCAAAAAGCGAGTGTAGTATCCCAATTACAGCTTGTCGCCATCTTCTGTCACAGAGGGCAACTGGCTCAAGGGCAAAGCCAAAGGTGGAGGGAGCCGTCCTGGGAATTAACAGTGGTGTATGGTTGCATGCGAACCACACCACACTGAAGTTGCCTCAACACCAGACTCCTCCAGTGGGAGATAAATAACACACCCTTGCTGTTGAAGCAGGTGGCTCTCAGGCGAGAGTGAACACATCAGAACACCTCGATACCTCCCCACCCCTCACCCCCCGCTGCCTGTCTGGCCCCAGGAGGCTGGTTAAAACCCAGATATGGGCTCCTGCACTCCCCCGCCCCCCCCAAAAAAAATGCCAGAGCTGCTGATTCAGCAGGTCAGGGGCCGGCCTGAGAATTTGCATTTTTAACAAATTACAGGGGATGTGGATGACCCGCAGGTCCACTTCTCTGAGAGTTCCCAGTTTAAGGTACCGTGTTCATAATGTGTGTAAGGACCTATTTAGAAACTGTCCCTGCTCCCCTTCCCTCAGGGGATTTACTTGGAGACAAGTCCCGGAAACCAGCTTCAGGTAACAAAGCCCAGATACAAAGGTGGGTCAGGCCAGGTGGAGACATCTGATCAGTGGGAGGATGCATACTGTCTCCCTGGTTACCAAGGTGTATGAGCCCCGCCCTTTGGGCACCAATCCCAATCAAGGTGTAATAGGCTGGTTCCTATATCTACTAGGGTAAATTGTAACTCAATTGGTCACCTACCATCACTGTGGAGTTTCCTGTGTGTGTTACAATCTCATTGGCCACCTGTGCATGGCCAGGCCCGACCGCATGGCCTTTGCCCTTAAAAGCTAGTCTGTGAAACAGAGAAAGGTCGCCCTCTCTTGTAAGAGGTGCCTTCGGAAAGGTGGGTTAGTTCTTGATGCTTGGCACGAAATAAAGCTCTGCTTGACCTTTGCTTTATATCAGTCTCTCTCCTTTAATCACAGACTCATTATTAGGGCATAACAATGTGCATCCAAAATATTTTATATCCTTTTCATGAAACTAATAATTTGATAAAATGGAAAACCTAAAAACAGTAAATGATAGGTTATGATTTCTACTGATGTGACCACTCCAGAATTTCCACAATGAACTTTCCCTCTGTGCCTACCTTAATTTCTATTGCTTGCCATTCCTCCAGTCTCTGCTCATAACCCTAGATAGCATATACTTTTCCATGAAACCAGGGGAATTTAAATTAAAAAAAAAAAAAAGGCAAAACAAAAAAGAAGTTCGAGCTGGTGCTTTCAATTTGCAGAGGATTGGGGAATCAAGGAGGCAGCTTTTTCTTTTTACAGAGTGTTAATGCATTCCTTTCCTCCCTAGTGTGCACTTGATCCTGCCAACAGTCTATGAGAAGGAGGAGTCAACGTTGTCATTTTGCTCTTTCACAGGTGAGAAAATGGAGGTTTGAGGGCTGTGTGAGACGCCATGAAGGACCCTCTCAAAGGTCTCACAGAAATGGGGCCCAGACCCAGGACTCAGGTCTGCACAACCTAATCGCCTGCATTCTCCCCACCAAAAAATTGCCTCAGACTTTTGGCTCATGATGGTTATTGTATGTTTTAAATTGTGTCGTGTCAAATAGCCAGTGTGCTGAGAGGATGACTGAGCAGGGCTGTGTCCATTTACTATGAAAAATTCCAAATACTTCCAAAAGTGTCTGGCCAGGCATCGCCCTCAGGGAGAGCTAGGAGAATGCAGAGAAGTTAACGGTTGAAGAAAAGGACACCTTTGTCCAAACTTTAAAGTCTATTTTGAAGAACTCATTCATCTCGCAGCAGGCCCCTCATATAACCAGGACCAGGAAGACGAAGACTGAGTCCTGATTTCTGGTGATTGCATCACAGTCTTGCATTCAGAGGGCTTTGCTAAGCTCCAATTGTCTCTATCACAACAAGGCTCCAGTGGAGGAAGTCGCAAAGTCGTGGGTGAGCCTTGACGTCGGACGGCTCATGGATCCAAGAGCTCCCTTTATTTTGAAACCCAGAACAGTTCATGCCCGTCCAGGAGCTAAGCTGAAGAAGAATTTTCATTAGAACAGGGAGACCTCGCAGAGGCCAGGCTCCAGGCTGGAGGACAGAGGTGCATCTGTCCTGACGCAGCCAAGGGCACTGACCTGTCCCAAGCGTTTAGGTTCTCTACTTGCTACCCCAACTCAGGCTCTCCACCCCGCAAAACTGAACTATATGGAATGGCCACTTTTCCTATGTGGCAGACCCTCTCAGTTGGCCCCCTCCCCCATCTCCATTCCCAGCTCCACCTTGCACTTACAAAGGCTGAAATATCCAGATGTGTCTCCCCCTGCCCCATCCCTTGCAGTTAGGGGTGGTGAAAAGATGTAAGGGTGAGTACTGCTGGAGGCCTCCCAGGAAAGTCTTTTTCTTCCAGAGAGCTCTGTCCCTGCCTGCTTGCCATGGCCAGTGATGCCTGGAGACAGGGGTGGTCCCTGTAGGGCAGCCCTGAGGTCAAGCCTGAGGACAGAGCCCACATGGTAAGGACAGGGACAGCCTGAAACTTTGGCCCACATATTAACCAGGCCTGTCCAATTCCAGAATCTTTTACAAGGTGAACCATAAGTGTCCTGTAAGCTGTAAGAGCCTATTGGGGGTTATTTATATGTAAACGGCACAAGGACACGCATTTCTGTCTGAGTTGCTGTTCTAGCACTTTAGGACCTAGGCCCATTGGGGCCCTGAGCAGCCTGGATTGGTGAGAGCATGAGTCAGGGAGCGGGGAGAAGGGGGCAGAGGCTGTCCTGGAAGAGAATTCCTGCCCCTCCATTCTGTGACTGTCTGATTCCATCCATGCTGTGCAGTCCCCTTATGGTTGCTGTCTGTTCCAGATACAAACTAGCCACATCTTTGCATGATTATGTTATAATCATTTTTTACCTCATTGCTGACTTGCATTCATTGTAGGTAAGCAGCTTTCTTTCACCACCTCTCTTTCCATCCACCTTCTTAGCCCAAGAAAGGGAAGGATGGAAAAAGAAGACTTGGAACTCTCCTAGCACTCAGGAGACAGGCAGGATGTGGCCCACTCTGCCAGGCACCATAGGAGGAGAGCCAAGGTGGGAAAGCAGAGATTGTACCTGGCAGTGGCCTCCCTCTGCATGCTGAGTCCAGGCCAAGGGCACAGCTGGAGACAAAGAGTGCCCCTCTCCTGCTCCCCTTTGAGGACCTGGGAGGGGGAGCCTCACAGGGACACTGCCAGCCCTGCAGGCACCCAGGAGCAGTGCCTGACCAAGAGGATCCCAGGGCAGCAGCCAGTGGCCTCCAGGGATCAGCCTGAGGGCAGACCCATGGGACCAAATACACTCCCGGTAAGCCCCTCACAGACACACCGGAGAGGAGCACAGGGAGGACTAGAGGGAAAATCCGGGAGGTTGATCATCTACAAGCAGCCACGTGGACAGAGAGCCAGCATTGCAGGGGACGGGGCTCCCAGGGTTGGATGACAGTGATGAGCTTGCCTCCTGTCCTGCAGAGTGAGGCTGGAGCTCTCACAGAATAAACTGGGTGTCTGCGTGGATCCGAGGGGACTTGCACCCAAAGGAAATGTCTATCTACTTGCTTAAGCCACCTTGAAATCCCTTCTGGAACAAAGAAGGAGACAAGGAGTGGAGGAGGGTCAGGGAGGGTGAAATATAGTACAGAATGGGAGTAAGGAAGGAAGAGGTGAGGGAAGGAAGGCCAAGGAAGGCAAACAGGAGGAGCAGGAGAGGGAGAAAACGATAGCTCCCTGCCTGGCCACAAACCTGAGCAAGTCCAGCCGTTTTTAACTCAAACAAGGAATATTATGGAAGAATGTAGGCACTGGGGGTGGGGGGGCTATATGTCCCCTTTCCCCTCAGAACAAACCTCCAGTATACTCTGAGCCCCACACCAACTCGGGAACTCCTTCTGTCTCACAGCACAGATTCGGTGGCCCACACCCCACGCCCTCCTGCTGGCTGCTCAAACGTTTTCCCTCCCCAGTCTCGGCAAAATGGTGAAATAAGCCACTTGCCCAACATGTGCAAGGGACTAATAAATCTCTGGGGCCACCCGTGAGACTGATTTCCTGATTGCACAAGCTCTGCGTAAGCAGGTCCCTGGCCCCAGACACCCTTCCACCCCTACTGGGGCAAAGCCCTGACCCCAGGAGACAGGAGGCCCAGGCTGAGCTTGACCAAAATAGGGTGTGGCAGCCAGGGTGGCTTAGACCTTGCAGAGAAGGGTCATTTGACCTGAACACAGAGCAGCTGAAACCTGGCAAACACTGGCTTTCTTATGAATCAGCTCTATGCTAACCAAAGTCAGGGCAGCTCAGCAACTGTGGTGGCCTCTGGCTGCACAGGGCTCTGTGCTGGGTCTATGCAAGGCACAGTGGACTCAACTTTGGCCCCAGCTTCAGGTAACACATGAAAAGTCCTTAGACTTTATATGTACATATGAATATTACACATTACTATATATATTTTATACATAATAAAAGGTGTATATAGTAAATAAAGGTGTATAGAGTAAATAATTAAGAGTTGATTAGTTGTTGTTATTGGAAATAAATACACATTCCTATGAAAAAAGAGGAGGGAGGCCAAGGGGTCCTTTAGACATGTATAAATAAAGCTGTGGACACCACATGGCCATGAGAGACGGGTGAGAGATATGTGGTGAGCGTGCCCAGTGGTTTAGGCTGACAATGCAGAGGACAAGTTCCTTCCTGAAACCTGGGAGGGGTCGTGCCCCGGAATAAAGTCATGCCAGGGGAAGGAGTGGCACAGGAAGGAGGAGCCAGGGAGCTTGGTGCTAGCGAGGCATTGCAACCCAGGATCCTGGAGCCTGGAAGGTGAACCTGGTGCTGGGAGCCGAGTTCTGTCAGTGATGGTTGCCTCGAACACAGGTCCCCAAACCTGCACACTCAGCTCTTCTTTGAATCTCTCGGGAAACCCCAGCATCCTTCCAGTAAACTCTCTGTTCCGTTCCAACTGGCTAATGTCCATGTCTTTTGCCTGCAGGAACAAGAAGCAGACCTTAAGGTGTCCTGTATTTTTAGGTGCTTTCGTTGTTGTTTGTTGGGTTGGGCTAAATATGCAGCAGAAACCAAGAGATGCCTCCCATGGAAGCTTCCACAGGATGAAGGACCTCGGAGAGTTTCTTTGGGTGTCTCTCTCTTTGCTGGAAAACCAGGATGTGGCTCTCTCCCTCCCACCAGCCCTCACAGGCCTGAATTCAGGACTAACGCCAAGTCTTGCCAGCAGCACACACCAACCCTGTTGGGTGATCAGAATGGGCAGACAAGGCTTTTCAACATGGGACATTCCAAGACTACGAGCCTCAGAAATTGTATTTAGATGCTATAATTCATCACTGAAAAAAAAAAAGAAATTTGAAAATCAGGTCCAGTAAGCTTTCCAGATATTTTTCCACTTGGCAAAAGTGCAGGATGTGTTTTTCTAAGCTCCTTTCCTCTGAAATGTGTGTATTTTGAAGGAAACACAGCCCATATGTTGCTTATTCATGCTTCACACAAAATGCTCTTAGGGAATATTTACTCAAGGTCCAAAACAACTTCCATTTGTTTATGTTTTTAAAGAAACTCCCTGAACTTAAAAACAGGAAGTCTTCCTTGGCCAAGTAGATCTGTAGGGGTCTACATGTTTAGATGTTTTGGGAATCTGACATATGCCTGATGAGCCCAGAAGAACTTTTTTTCATCCCTGAAGGCACCCTGAACGGCACCCTGAACGCCATGGACGAGACTGACAAGACCAGCTCCGTGAAACCAGCAGCCAGAACTTTCTCATGACGCTTACCTGGAGAGGGTGAAGAAGGGTCAGGACCTTGGCAACAATAAGTTTTGACCCACAGCCCCCACAAAGGCTTGGTCCCTGCAGTGCCCATGCCTTCTCTGCCAGCCTTGAGCCGGACAGGACAGAACCTTTTGGAGCTGGCTCTCATAGACCTAATGCAGTGTTCCGTTATAGCAAAGAGCAAGAAAACTCCACCTTAGCACGATGCTCCTTCCCACTGCCAAGTCGAAGTGGAGCAAAGCAGGCAAAAGGAGGCCAGCTGGTGGCTTGGGACAAGTGGGAAGCATGTGGCAAATAGAAACAGAACTGTGTTCCAGCTTCTGCCTCTATATTCTCTACCTCAAGGTCTTTAGTCTTCTGAGGCTCAACCCGATGATGTATAACATGGGAACAATGCATGTACCTGACTTGAAATAAACATCTGAAATTAACAGCATGGTACCCAGTGACCATCAGTGGGAACACTCAGCAGCCAATACAGGAGAATCTGCATCACTTTCCAGAGGATACCTGTACAGGTACAGGGACTCAAGCCATCAAGAACACCTGAAACTTGTTTCTGTCAGCCTGAGCCTGGATCGGTGGTCCCCAAAGTGGGGTGCATGACCCCCAGAAAGGGTAGATGGGACATTTTTTACATTTATTTCATGCAAATATGACGAAGAACATCTCCACATATTTAGTGTAAGGACTGTCTCTGTATGACCAAGCATTACAGCCACGAATTCTGTGAGCTATTCTCTAGGAAGAGCAGGGAATCCCCTTCTGGAAGGAAAGGCTGGAAGGGCAGTTTCTTTCTACGTATTGTGCAGTTTAGGTGTGCCTGAGTATGTGGGTTTACGTACATGGAAGAAACTTCTCCATACTTTGACATGAGCTGGAGAATGACCAAGCATGTGAATCCCCATACATAGCTGATGCTCCCAGGGAAGCAATACTAGGGATGAGATGGGCATTTTTTTTTTTTTTTAACAAAAAGGCAGCTACTTCTTTGGCTGAGCAAAGGCTAGTCATCAAGAGCAACCTAGCACTTGCTTTAGGGTCTCTAAAACTATAAACAAAGCTGAATTTTCAAGGTCAAGCTGACAAAGGAACAGCTTTTCAAAGAAATTCATCCTATGGAGAGTCTGAGAAGTGTGGAAGCTTTCAAATCCTTACGATTTTGTCACCAGAAATAACATAAGAATATCACTTCTGAAAACCTTCAGATCTGTGCACTGAAAGAAACTTGCAGATTGAAATTTCTCATCTGTCAAAAAAAGCGTGCAATGTGTTTTAGTGGGTTTTGAAACTGTTTAAAAATATATAAAAAGGCAATACCTTATTAAAAACAAAAACAAAACACACAAAAAATTGGTGGAAATTTAGTGGCCACATTTTGGCACAAGCCTTTGAATCTCCAGTGAATGGGACTGAAAGAGTGAGTGCTGTGATGTAGGCAGTGTGGCTGATGTGCCTTACCAGGTACCTTCTCAGCCTCCTGTGTCAAGAGTGGTCCAGAGCCAGATCCCAGAGCAACTCAGAAGTCCCAATTGCTGCCTAAGAGCACGTGAACCAAGGTTTATAAAAACAATGATGCAGGGCACCTGGATGGCTCAGTGGGTTAAGCCTCTGCCTTTAGCTCAGGTCATAATCTCAAGGTCCTGGGATCGAGACCCACATCAGGCTGTCTGCTCAGGAGGGAGCCTGCTTCCCCCTCGCCCTCTGCCTGCCTCTCTGCCTAGTTGTGATCTCTGTCAAAAACAAAACAAAACAAACAAGCCAAAACCTTAAAAAATAAAATAAAAATAAATAAATAAAAGCAATGGTGCATGCTGGGTCATGTTAGGAATACTTCCAATGCTACTTTACTAAAGAAAAAAGATGACCACAATAAAAAAAAAAAATCAAAATAAAATTTCTGTATATTATTTATGCATCTTTGATTTACTTTTATCTTTTCATTTTGAGGTGGGTTCTATAACCCAAACAATATGCTGTTTCAGTGTCCTGAGTATAGAACATATGTGTGTATATGTATGATATATTAATATATGTAACATAGTAATATATCCAGGATGAGTTTTCAGATTTTCGTATATCTCAGTGGCCCAGATAGTTTTACTGAGGGGTGGCCCGGAAGAACCACATGTCATACCAGCCCCAGCCCAAAACGCAAGGGAGCCCACCTAGAAACACCCTGCCTGTTTCTTACCTGCTCCTTCATGGCCCCAAAACACACCGAGGCTGTATTTTGACCAAAGGGCCGATGCAGAAAAGGTACCCACATTAGATGCTGGGATGTCAGCCAAAGAAGACAACTTCCAGTACCCAAATAATGAGTAACACTAGCAAAGGAAATGGACTTCAGAAAGGAGGTCTGGGTAGGTATGTAAGCTCCTCCGCGGCCCCGTCCCCCTCACATGCTCCCCACCTCCCCAGGGGAGACTTCTAAGCGCGCCAACAGAGGTGCACGTACAGACACGCATACGCTCGCAGGCAGCCACGTGCGCACACCCACACCCAGGCGCTCACATACGCAAGCGCGCACACAGGCGCACATGTAGACGCATGCGCATGCACACACAGGAGGCCACCCTACAAGTCCGCTGGTGCCCAACCAGCAGGTATTTGTTATGATCATTTTAATTACCCGGAGTATGGACAATGAGATGATGACGGGGTGGCAGAAGGGTAGCAAGAAAAGAACTTGGAATCTGAATATTTACAGTCTAACTTGGAGAGGACAGCACTTGTAGACACCGGGGCCAGGGAGAAGTAAAGTAAAGTAAAATAAATAAAATAAAATAAAACAGAAATGCAGGTGCACCGTCTAAGTGCCAGGCCCAAGCAGGCACGTGGTTCAACAGACAGATGATGAATGAGTGTCCCTGCCCCAAGGTAAGGGCTTCCCAGCCCCACAAAGGTCTCAACCGCTCCTACTCATATGCCCCCTTCCCTCGCTGGAGGCTCCTCCCCTCCACCCTCTCACTTCCCCACCCCCTTTTCTGGCTTCCTGGGACCACCCTCAGATACACCACCTGCCCCAACATCCTGCGTAGGGTCTGCTTTTAGAAGAACCAAATTATACACACACCACTAGGGTCAGCTGACCAGCCTCCCACCCACTGGCACAACTGTATGCATTTGTTCCTCCAAAAAGTAGAAGTGTTACCTGTGGATTCACAGTCATTCACACCCTCTCTCCTGGAAGAGAGTGTACCAGAGTTGGGGACTTGGATTTCTATTAGCTGGATGCAAGGTGCCATTAGGCATCCAGGCTCCCAGCTCTAGAATGTGCTGGGGTGGGAAGCCCTTGTCTGGCCCTGGCAGGAAATGTTTCCACCTTATCTAAGAGAGGGAACTTCCTGCCACGGGGCCCCACAGCCTGCAAGTACGTAGTGTGTTTTCAATCCAGGCTTTACAGTTTTGCTCCAAGAGTGTTGTTTGGTGCTTCTTTGTTGCCGTTTGCTGGGACAAAGTTGCTGTCCAGTTACTTTGTGAACTTTCTGTAACTCTTCCACCCTAGAAAAATTCCTACCCTTCCAACTACCATCCCCACCACCTCACCAGCCTCCACCAAGGGAGGAGGAAATCCCTGAGTGCTCTAAGATTCCTCAGCTGAAGACATGAACATGTTCATAGCCTGGACTGCCTGTGCCTTGTTCAGTCAACCTCCCAGACAGTCTTCAGGGCTCCCTTCCCTGATCAGTCACATTTGCCCTTTGTGCATAACTGAAGGAAGTTCCTTGCCTGACCGCATGAAGTACGAGCCATTCCCTGTACTCCCTCTGGCACCTCCTGCTTCTGCCATCTATCCCCACTTACACATTGTCTGTAACTCCCAACAAATCTGGGGATCAGCCCCCATGTCTGACAGAGACTCTAACTCCAGGATCCTCTCCAGAGATGCTTCTGTGCCTCCTCTACCACAACCCTCCTTCAGCCTCCATGGTCAAGTTCTGTCCCCAGCTTCCTGGTCTCCCTCCCTCCTTTTGTGCTAACAGTACCCAATTCAACTAGTCTTCCTAAAACACTGAGTTGGTGAGCTGGCTGCAGGGCCTGGCAGGCCACAGAGCCACCCTGGAACCAGCCACAGGACAGGACCTCAGCTGGCATATGGGGTACATCAACTTGACTTAGCCCAGCCTTCCAGAATTTTTTTTCTCCAGCCCAGCCTCACTGGACTACCTGGTGTCCCCCCAAAATGGGGGGGGGGGCAAAAAGTGTGCAGAACATGGAGATACATCAAAAGATTGCCACCTGAAACCCTGAAAATTATACTAGAGCATTGTCTAGTGGTATCCCTGGGTGGCATCAGATCCTAGAGGGGAGGTAATGTGGTGGTTTTAAGGTAATGTCCTCAAGTTCTGTGATAATCTTTCCCCCAAAGAGTGGAGCTTAATTCCCCTCCCCTAGAGTGCACTGTTCTGAAACACTCACTCCCAGAGGGCAGAACACAGCACAAGTCATAGGATGCCACTTCTGAGATTATGTTGTGAACACAATATGCTTTCATCTGGACGCTCCTCCTTTTCTCTTTCTCTCCTGCCCCCTTTCCCTCCCCCCTCCCTCTCTTCCTCCTTTCCCCTTCCTCTTCCCTTATGCTCTCCCTCTCCTTCTCCCTCCCTGCTCCCCCTCCCCATCCCTCTCCTTCTCTCTCATCACTCTTCTCTGGAAATCCAGCTGCCCTGTCTTATGGGTGGATGAGGCACCGTGACAAGAACCGAGAGCATCTGCCAATAGCCACCTGAATAAGCTTGGAAAGGGGTCCTTTAGCACCTTCCAGAAACTGCAGATCTGGCTCACAGCCTGATGGCAACCTCTCACAGACTCTGAGCCAGGACCACCCAGCCAAGTGACTTCCAAGTTCCTGACACACAGAAACTGAGATTAAGCATGTTTGCTGTTTTAGATTGCTAAGTTTTGGGGTGATTTTTATACAGCACTAGGTGACTCACTTGTTGACTTACATTTACGGTTAAGGACCAAAGTACAAAGCCAGATGTTAACTTCTGAATATTGACAAATGGCAAATTTTTTTTCTGGCAGAGTAAATAATCTCAAAGATAATGGGTTTATTGTTTTATAAAATTCAACCAGTATTTTTACCATCTTATTCCATCATTCCTTTGTCCTCTTGCCATCTCTACCAGTTTTTTTAGATATTTTAAATTAGCTCCATCAGCCTGTTGATTCCCTTATAAATGAGCTAAGTAAATATTTGACACCAAAATACTGGTGAGAGAATTGTTTTAACATTTTAGAATTATGCTTTGATCTCATGTACTTCTGTGCCTTTGCACTTTTGTTCGTGCTATACCTGCAGACCAGGGCACACTTTCCTGTTCAAACATTGCTTGTCCTGTAAGACACACTTCTGTGTTTCTTCTCTGTGGAAGCTTTCTCTGACCTTCCAAGAAGAAGCCTCTCTCCCTTCCCCATTGTCCTAGTTGGGGTTCTCCAGAGAAACAGAACCAATGGGAAAGTTAGATGGACAGATAGATGGTAGATAGAAAGATAGACAGACAGATGATGGATAGATAAATGATAGATATACAGGTAATAGACAGAGAGGTGATAGATGCATATATACATAGATATATAGATAATACATACATAGCTAAAGAAAGATACATGAATTGATAGAGAGTGAAAGAGGTATATTACAAAGCATTGACTTATGTGACTATGGAAGTGGAAAACTCCCACAACCAGCCATCCGCAAGCTGGAGATCCAGGAAAGCCAGCAGTGTAGTTCAAAGCCCTGAGACCCAGAGAGCCATGGTATAGATTCCAGTCTGAGTCTGATGGCCCAAGAACCAGGAGCAATGAAGGCAGAAGACTGATTCTAGCTCAGCAGTCAGGCAGAGAAAGCAAATTCAACCTTCCTGATTTTACCAACCCTCAATAGACTGAATGATGCCCACCCACAAATTCAAATGCTAATCCTCCCTGGAAACATCCTCATAGACATAAGCAGAATTCATGTTTAACCAGGTATCTGGCATCCTATGGCCCAATTAGGCCAACACATAAGATTAACCTTCACACCCATGTTCCCATTGCACTTTTCTCATGGTGCTACCAGAGAATTTCTCAGAAAATATGAAGGGTCTCTAGGACCAGCCCCAACTTAGACCTCTTGGCCTTCACTGAGGAAGTGAGGTAGGCTGGGGGAGCCACCTTCTCAGAAGAGGCTGGGGTGGTCTTGGAAGCCTTTGAAATAAAAAGTGTCTTTTTTCCAGGAGTTGTCCACATATGTGACAAGCCAAAGAGGAAAGACAAAAGCCCAGCCTGTGAGGAAGATGTGGCTGCAAGACTTCAGATGGCATTGTTTGTTGGACAACAAGATGGGGGTGAAGTGCACACCTGCAGAGGCCCAGAAAGGTCAGTGTGAAGGGTGACAGGCAGCGTGCAACCAGAGGTGAGGGGCGACAAGGTGAGGCCAAGCTGCTTCTTAAAGGAATCACTGTGGTTTTGACAATTGCGATTTTTGTGAGGGCATAGAGAATATTTTATCTTTGAATTCACTTCTTCACTCTTAGCACATGATACATAAATGCTTAATAATTAATAAACCTGTAAGTGAATGAATGAACTAAAAGTGGTCATTTAGATAAATTGGAAAAAAAAGTGTTTGTAAAACATTTCCATCAAATGTCCAGTAGAATATTACTTCTTAGCACCTGTAATGTACATCCTGCCCCTCCGTATTAGCACTATTCCTTTCATCTTTCTTGTCCTAAAGCTTCCACAAGGCTGCAAGAGTATATATGTATCAACTACTTTTTGCTGCATAACAAACCATCCCTAAGTTTGATGTCTGCATAACTTTCTTTTCGCTGCTATAACACATTACCATATTTTTTTTGTAGAATGCAACTTTCTTTTTTTTTAATTTAAAATTCAATTGGCCAATATAGAGTACATCATTAGTTTTTGATGTAGTGTTCAACGATTCATGAGTTGCATATAACACCCAGTGCTGATCACATCATGTGCTCTCCTAATGCCCATCCCCCAGTTACCCCAGCCCCCACCCACCTCCCTTTCCACAACTTTCAGTTTATTTCCTGGAGTCAAGGGGGGGTCTCAGGATTTGTCTCCCTCTTTGATTTATTCCCATTCAGTTTTCCCTCCCGTCCCCTATGATCCTCTGCACTGTTTCTTACAGTCCATATATGAGTGAAACCATGTGATAGTTGTCTTTCTTTGATTGAGTTATTTCACTGAGAATAATCCCCTCCAGTTCCATCCATGTCGATGGAGATAACAAAGTATCACAAATTTAATGGCATGAAATACCACAGATTTATTCTCTTATAGCTTTGGAAGTCAGAAGTGCAAAATGAGTCTTATAGTACTAAAACCCAGGTGTTAGCAGGTCTGGTTCCTTTTGGACGCTCCAACGGAGAAGCCAGTCCTGCTTCTTTCAGCTTCTAGAAGCTCCTGGTGTTCCTTGGCTTGTGGCTGCAACATTCCAGTCTCTGTTTCTGTCACAGCTCCTTCCCTTCTGTCTGAACTTCCTATGTTCCTCTTATAAGGACCCTGTGATTACATAGCAATGTAATTACACCTAGATAATCTTCCATAATTTCCCTATCTCAAGATTCTTAATTTAATCATATTTACAAAGACCCTTTTCCCTTTATGTAAGTTAACATATTCACTGGTTCTGGGGATTAGGATGTAGACATATTTTGCAGGGAGATGGGGGGAGTGGTGGCTTAGAACAACAGCAGCTATGCACTCTTCCCAGTGTTGGGGTCAAGCTCGGCTGGGCATTTCTCTGACCCCAGCTGGGATCCCTCATTGTCTGCAGTCCTCTGCTGGGTCAGCTGGGGACTGGCTGACCTAGGGTAGCCTGAGCAGATTCCACTCATCTCTGCTACAGTAGCCTCTCACCCTCCAGCAGGCCAGGACGGGCTTGTTTATGTGGGTTCTGAGAGAGGGCAAAAGCTTCCAAGACTTCTTGAGGCTTCATCTCAGAAAGCACTTCACAAGGTCAGCTCAGCTTCCAGAGGAAAGGAAGTGGGTGGAGCTGCGAGGTCATATTGCAAAGGGAGGGTAAGGGATTGCAACAAAGTCTTTAATTCACTGCATATTTATTGATCACCATCCCAGAAGGATGTTAACCTTTCCATTCCACACAGCAGCACCGCACCTTGTACGTACACAGTAATTTTCCCTCCAAGTCCAAGGTAGCCGGGGCAAGGGTCCGAGGCACCACACAGCTGAGTACTGTAGACCCATCTTCAACAGCGACACTGTGTGGCAGGAGAAAGGAATGGCAGCGTGTTCTGGGCAGATGCTAGTCTTTGCCCACTTGGCTGTGGAATGAAGACCCACCCTCCTCCTATTTGTGTTTGTAAGACCCAGGGCGCTGAGGAAGACTTAGTGGCCTTCCTGCCTTCAAGACTTCTAGGCAAACAGGGACAGTGAATTTGTAGTGGTTGAAAAATAAATTGCAAGACCATGTTTGCTTCCTGCTTGTCGGAGCAGCTCATCCTGGTTATGTGCACACCTCATAGCTGCTTTCTCCACTGCACACTTTTCTTTTCTGGCAACTTTTTACCTTGATATGCTATCAAACTTAAAGAAAAGTAGCGATAATAATTCAAGGAACTTCTTGTTTTTCTTTACCCAGATTCCCAGTTTTACATATTGCTCCATCACTTAATCCATCTCTCTTTCTGTCTCTTTTTCCTAAACTGTTTGAAATTAGGTAGGAGAAACTGTCCTTTGATTCACCCGAGTCCAGTGTGTCATTCGTAAGAACAAGGACAATGTTTTTATTCCTAAGATATTATTGTCAAAATCAGAACATTTTACACTGACACAATCCTATTACCTAACGCACAGTCCATATTCAAATTCCATCAATTGTCCCTATAATTTCCTCAACATATTTCTTTAAATCCTTAATGACTAAATACTTAAATTTGGTTTGACAGCATATCATAAGCAATTGAATAACAAGTCAAATCTGTCCACATGTGTCACCTAGCTACACAGATGAGCATTGACTTTGCCAAGTTACGTAGTCAGTTGAAAGAGCTATGGGAGTTCAGTGATTATTCCAGACAATTAACCTGGAGGTTAAGTCAAAGAGAAAGACAGTGAACTGTTTTTGCACTACTGAACCTTTCTGTGCCCCTGAAATGCCCTTCCCAAGGGTCTCCCAGGCAACAGGTAAACCTAAGAGAGACACTGTTCCAGAAAATTCTGCCTGTCCATAGCAACCATAGGGCAAAAAGGAACAGAGACAAAGACACACCATGCCAAGAGCACAGGTCTCGTGTGTCACTGCCAATATTTGTTTCAGTATAAAAATAACTTTCCAGCACTGTTCTGCCTCTGTCAAGAGAAAGCCAACAGAGGTGAAGGTGAAGGAGTGGCCACCCTGTGCTTCCAGGACACCTCAGGGGCACCACAGCGGGCTTCCACTTGGGGCAGAAAACATGTTTTTTCTGGCTTGGCCGCCCACAGCAAATCTTATTATTTCCCTTATGAATATGAAGTCATTGTTCAAAATAAAAAAGGGGATGAATGGGGAGGGCTGTATTTAACCAGGATGGTGCTGATAGCAGGTTACATAACCTCTCCCATGACATTCTATCAAAAATAGAGGGAAAATCCATGCATAAAGGTTATCCCCCGAGGGTAATGCATACAGAGTGCAGATTGAAATTATACTGATTCAATGGGAAAGCCTGTCAGGCCCAGAGAGTCCCTGTTGTTCAATGTCTTATCTGTTTGTCTTCCTACAGATTCCCTAGTCAAGACATTCTAATTGAAATCCACACTTAAAGAATTGCTGTTTGTAAGATCCAGAGTATGGATTGTGACAAATAAGTGGACAGTGCATGGACCCGTTGGTCAACATTTGATAGACTTGGAGACAATGGCATCATTTGTGGGCCCAATTTCTTCAGACATCTTCAGAGTCCCACTGGATTCTGATCATATATAAGAGACACTGCATCTCTAGGTTCTCACTTATAGTCAGGGCTCAGTAAGTATTTGTTGACTAAATCCAAAAAGAAAAAAAATAAAAGAATACATTTGACCCATGCACTTCTGATATTTCAATCAAAAAATTACTAAATTGCCTTAGGAGTTTACAAGAATTGGATTTGGCCATCTCTAGATTATAAAACCTTAATGAGAAATATAATAGGAATGCACTGAGCAGTTGCAAAAGGAAAAGTACACACAATAACTCCTTCTGGAGATCAAAGAACAAAGTGTTGTGGTTGGTAGAGCAAAGCTGGCCTATTTGCCATACCCAGATTATATACTTTCAGAAAATTGGAATATGTACTTACCATGGTTCTCCAGAGACAGAGAGATTTATAGTATAGGATCAGCTCATATTACGGAAACGAGCAAATCTCAAAACCTGCAGGGTGAATCAACATGTTTGAGACCCAAGAAGAGTTAATGTTTCAATATCGCTCCAGTGGCAGGAAAATGTTACTGTCTCAGTTTGAAGACTCTCAGGCAGAAGAATTTCTCTTACTTGAGGAGGGTCAGGTTTTTTGTTCTCTTTGGGCTTTCAACTGCTTAGATGAGGCCCTCCATTATGGAAAGCAATCTGCTTTACTCCTGTGGATTTACATCTTTACATCTGTGAATTTGAATATTAATCTCAATCAAAAATACCCTTATAGAAATACTCAAATCATGTTTGACGAAATATCTGGTGCCCAGTAAAGTTGACATAAAATTAACCATCGTAGAGTAGAACAAAATACTTTTGCTTAATCAAAACCAATCAACTATCAAATATTTAATGAGTACCTACATGTGCCTAACACTTATTGTATGCCAGCAGAGTTAAGAGGTCACATAGGACAGTTTTCTTCACCACAGGTTGCTTATAACCATAGTTGCGAAGGTAATATTTAAATGCCACATTGTGGCTTTCCTGAGTGGGTTTCGGTTTCCAATCTGGGCTCATGAAGACTTTCCTGGGGTTGGGAGGGCCCTTTCTCCTTTTTTCCATCCAAGTACACTGCACCAACTTTTGGTTCTATGCCAAGATTGAACCCGTGATATTTTGCAATTTGTATATGAACCCTGATGAATCATTTTTGGGAGATGATGGCCCTGTAACTCCTACTTGGTTGCACAATACTTACTATGAGTTTTTCTGCCATCCTTGTGACTGTGGCATCATAACCAAAAGAGAATCTAAATGTTGCATTCCCTTGTGAATCAGAAATTGGTTGTTCGCTCCTATATTCAGAAATGACTTCTTTTGGTGTGGATTTAATGTGCTATTTAATAGAAATCTGAGAAACTGGCATAAAATGTAATGGTACCTCAATTCTCTTCTATTATAAAAATCTAATCTGTAATTTCAAACACATTGGCATTTTGTCTTTTATTCTTTTCTGAAAAGATGCTGCTTTGCTTTTAACTTTGTGGAGAGTTACTTATGAATGAAGTATGTCATAGTACAAAAAATGCCATATTATTATTCCATTCAGGGCTAAATCATGCAGAACAATTAAATCAGATCACATACAAGTAACTAATCTTTCAGGTCCTCAATAATGCATAGAACATTAGTGCTATGAGAAAGCAACATTAACTTGAACATGAACAACATGAACTATCAGAGAAGGTGCTTGTGGGAGGCAGAACTTAAACTGATCTTGCAAAGAAATTCAGAAGTGAAGTGAAGTTCCCTGGGTGCATTTTTCTAAAAGCCAACTCTAGATTGAGGATCCAAGCACAAGGTTTTCTTGATTTTGCTTTGTTTTTTGTTTGTTTTGTTTTATGTTATGTTAGCCACCATACAGTACATCATAAATTCTTTTATGTGGTGTTCCATGATTCATTATTTGTGTATGACACCCAGTGCTCATTAGAACATGTGCCCTCCTTAATACACATCACTGGGCTACCCCATCCTCCCACCACCCTCCCCTATGAAACCCACCATTTGCATCAACATGGATGGAACTGGAAGAGATTATCCTAAGTGAAATAAGTCAAGCAGAGAAAGATACTTATCATATGGTTTCACTCATATGTGGAGCATGGAGGACATTAGGGGAAGGAAGGGAAAACTGAAGGGAGTGAAATCAGAGGGGGAGATGAGCCATGAGAGACTATGGACTCTGAGGATCCAAGTGCAAGTTTATTTGGAAAGTGAGCTGAGAAGCCCAGGTAGGGGAGTAGGAAATTGATTCAAAGAAAGGAAGGCAACAAATAAAGCGTGTCTCATCAGTTAAGATATCATGTGGGCAGCTGGAGCACAGTCATCTTGGGAAGCTCTAGGAGACAGTGTAAACAGTGTAGACACACTTGCTATTGCCCTGAGATGAGAGAGCAGGAGTATTATCACACCCACTCCCTTCAGCCATTGGTTGAGTGCTGCCCTGAGGTGTGAATTCCCTGGCACTTCCAGCCCACCTGTGGGCAGCAGAGCTGTGTCAGGCAGCCAGAGAAAACCCTCCAACAAGGAACTGCTTACACAGGCACCTGGAAGACTGATATGCCCTGAAGTATTAATAGTGAGAGGATATGGGCAATGCAACAAGAGATTCTGCTACAGTGACATTTACAGCATTCAGTCCAATGCACTACTAAATCACAAAGTCCAATTAAATCATAGCACATACAGCAAGCTTCTAAGGATGTGTCAAGTAGAAAAATATATGAAGGGCCCTTGGGTGGCTCAGTTGGTTGAGAATCTGACTCTTGGTTTTGACTTAGGTCATGAACTTAGGTCATGGAATGGAGCCCCCGCTTTGGGCTTTGCACTAAGTGGGGAGTCTGCTTGAAGATTCCCCCCCTCTGCACCTTCCCCTACTCATGTTCATGCTCTCTCTCAAATAAATAAGTCTTAAAAAAAAAAAAAAGTACATGAAAAGTTTAGAAGCGAAGAAGCAATACCGACTACATTATCAGAGAGCTCCCTGGAAAAAGTGGGTTTCAAATTGGCATTTGGAGAAAACCCAAGCTGCCTACCACTGCTCACCAGGTCAGAGAGTCTCATATATTCTTTATTAACCTGGTCAGGCCCCAGGGTCTTCTGCACCAGTTAACAGAGATTTCCCTTAGCTACAGCACGAGATAAAGCCAGTCTTTGCTGAAAAGGGTCAGCACAGACACAAGAGCAGAATGCGGTGTTTTTGAGCTTGTGGGTGAGCACAGCCTCTCCCATCAACCTTCAGATGTCCCTATAAACCTGAACATCCCCCCCCAAAGCAGGAGGCCAGGTAGCTGAGGGGTCACCACCTAAGAAAGTTATTTTGGAGCACTGGGCAGAAGATGACCATATTCCAAAGCCCCAGCTGGGCTAGATCTTTGGGATTCAGCTAACACAGAGCCCAAGGGAATGAGAAATACCTGTAGTATCTGCCCCTCTATGTCCCGCCCCCCAAAGAGGAGGAAGCATAGAAAAGGATTTAAAAACCTTGTCCACACTTAAAAGCAAAACAAATCCCCTGAGGTGGGTGGTGTCCGTCCATTACCCACTCAATGGAAGTAGAAACTGCAGTTTGGGAGTGTGGGTTTGTGCAGACATGAAGCGGCGGGGTGATTCCAGAATTTCAGCCCATTGTTGTCTGCAAACAAATCCCTTTAGGTTATGCCATCCTGCCTTCTTCACACCACACTGAGCTCCATGCCTGGAACATGGCCTAGAACCAGGGGAGAACACTTCCCTCTTCATATTTCCCAAATAGGTATGTAGGTAAGGTGATCTATGGGATGGATTCTGCTAGGAGCCAATAATTAAGTGGCCCCAGGAATGATGTCTTTATATCCCTGCTCTGCTCTCAGGAAGTCAGTTGTACAAGGTGATTCAGAAGACAGCACACCGGGAGCCAAGTTCTTGCCTTAGGCTGGCTTGGGCAAAAGCCAGAGCTCTGTTTCAATTAATTTTCTTCTAAAGACAAACTTTATTTACCGCCTAAATCAGAGGTATTTATTGTGAGGAAATAGGCTGGGTGGGTGAAGTCAGGAGCCCTTGTGTTGGCACATCAAGCCTTGATTTACACCTGCTTGTGTGGTCATTCTTGGTCAGGGAGCCAAAGAGACTGGGCCAGCACAGCCCCCTCTCAGAGCTGCTGGAAGAGTGCCAGCTTGTCATTTAAGCCCATGTGAGTCAACTACTCCTTTGCTTTTGGTGCTAAGCATTCTAACTGACACATTTTTCCATCCTCAGACTTCCTCTCATTCTTTTTTTTTTTTTTTTTTTTTTCCTATTTTAAGGCATCGCCTAGCACCTCCTAGCATCTGGAAAGATGAAAATGCAAACATTTCTTTATCAAACACAATTCCTGACCCTTTTCTGCCCCTAATTTAAAAAAAAAGAAAGAAAGAAAGAAATGAAGAAATGTCCCAAACCAGGTGCAAATCAAATATTTATACATCAAATCCAATTTTATTAATGCAATTAATAGATGAAAATGTTCAAGTCATATCATGGCGCTTTAGCCAAATTTCTCATTCTGTTGGAGAGGGGTCCTGACACATAACCCTATCCTCACATCTATAGTCTAGAACATTTTATTCCATGCATTTATTCTTTATACTGCCATCATTCTTCAAAGGGTTTGTGACAGTTTACATCACACACACACACATGCATATACATCAAAATGGTGAAATATACAAAAACAAAAAATCAGGTCACCTTTCCCAGCATCTCTCCCCAGAAGGTGTAGACAATCAGAACAATGGAAAATGAAAACACAGTTATGTTGGCCACTAAGAATCCTTAATTGCTCTATTAATTGTTAATATGATATTTTAAAATTCAAAAGAGAGTGGCACTTGTGTGGCTCAGTGGGTTAAGCCTCTGCCTTCAACTCAGATCATGATCCCAGGGTCCTGGGATCGAGCCCCACATTGGGCTCTCTGCTCAGCAGGGAGCCTGCTTCCCCCCCTCCCTCTCTGCCTGCCTCTCTGCCTACTTGTGATCTCTGTCTGTCAAATGAATGAATAAAATCTTAAACAAAAAAACTCGAAAGAGAGACTTAATGCCACATGAACAAGTATTAGAGATGTGGTAGGGAATTGTGAATCTTCATACAGGACTGATGAGAGTAGAAATCTGAAGGACAGCTTTGAGGTTAAACGAGTGAGATTTGGCCATGTTGAAAATTGGGCTTGCCCATAACTCTTGAAATTCTAGATCATCCAGACATTGATTTCTTAAAATGTGTGCACAAGAATATAAGCACATGGTGTGTAGGTTTTTTTAAAGCACTGTTTGCAACAGGTAAAGACTGAAATTTCTTATATATCCACCAATATTAAAATGGAAAAACTGTGATATATCCATACAGTGGACCACTTTATAGTGGATAAAATCAACAAGCTAGCTGTATATTTTCAACAAGGATATACATGAAAAAAAAAAAAGTGGTGCTAAGGGGGAGGGATGATAGGGAGTTAGTGCTTCATGGGGATAGTTTTGGTTGGGGAAGATTAAAAAGCTCTGGAGACAGTTGGCGGAGATGGTTGCACAAGAAGAATATAGTTAATGCCAATGAACTGTACACTGAAAAATGTCCAAAATTTCTACACTTATGTTTTGTATATTTTACTTCAAAAAAGGACATTGTTAAATGATTTGATATATTTTTTTCTGTATGTTTGAAATACTTCATAATATAAGTACATATAGGCAAACAGAAAGAAAGAAATGAGAATTAAAATAACACTGCTGACCCCACGTAAGGTTTATTTATCCTTTGGATAAATAAACATCTTCCAAAAAAAATCTATACTTCCAAAGTATAGATTATTGCATCTTGCAGCATTTGTCACTCATGAAGATAAACTCTCTACTACTGATTCTTTCTACCAACCGGAAAAGGACACGCTGGTGAAAGCAGAAGTTGGGCTTATGAGACATTGCTCAAAGGGCAGGGGACATGGAGTAGGCAGTCAACCAGATGTACAAGGGGCACACAAGGGCCAATGGAGAAGGGGAGAGGATGAGCCCACCCAACCCCTGTCCCTTCATATCTGGCCAGTCCTGGGGGTTGTCCTTATCAGAACTGGGAGCCTATTAGCAAGTCTTCTTTCAAAGCCCAGGCTTCTGCAAGTTGGGGCCATCAGACATACAGTTGGTTCACTAACCATGAAAGGATCCATCTGATTTATCTTGATTCTGGGGCTTTCATAAGAAAAGTCTCTAAAAATGGAACCATGATGAATTCAAGATGTGCATGGCCATCCCACCTGTAGGAAAAATCTCCCTGATGTTAACTTTCCCCAAATCATTCCTTGGAACCTCCAGGTAAACTTGCACAGTGGGCTGTAGAAGGCAGAGAAGACATCACTGCCATCAGGCCACTAGATCTAAAATCTCCAGGCTGAGAGCTGCTGACATCATTCCAGGCACCTGGTCTCATATATTCCTCCCAAACTTTGTTTCAGCACTGTCCACTGAATGTCAAGATTTGCTTTCACCATGGCTGCAGAAAGGAACCATCTGAGTGATTGATCACAGAAGCAAAAGTTCCCTCCTAAGAAAACAGGCAGAGACGCCCTACACCCTTCCTGATCCTCAGGGTTGACCTGATATCCTGATATCCTTGCTGGGCAGTTTATAGTTTAGAAGAGGGTTGGCAAACTTGTTCTGTAAAGGGAAGATATTAACTGTGTCAGGCTTTGCAAGGATTTTTGTCTCGGTTGCAATTGGTCAACCCTGCTATTATGGCTTGAAACCTAGGCAAAATATAAGCAAATGGATGTTGCTGTGTTCCAATAAAACTTTATTTATGGAACACTGAACTTGGAATCTCCTGTAATATTTACATCGCATGTAATATTAATCATTTGATTTTTTTCCCAACCTTGTAAAAATGTAAACATAAAACAGAGGTTATGCAAAAATATGTGGTTGGCCAGATTTGTTTCAGGAGTCATAGCTTACCAACTGCTGGTCTAAACACGCAGTTTGTTCACCGAAAATGAAACCACAATATGCCATCACAAATACTATGAACATGTGGGAGCAGCCCCGTAAGGAGGGAAGAGGAAAGCATAAGGGAAGAAATGCAGACTTTCTTGTTAGAAACCATCTAACAGGGTGGTCAGGTTAACTTGTTCTCCCAAGCTGAGCAACGGAAGCTGAAACATCAAACACTAGTCACTACAGTGATCGACAGGGATGCCTTCTCCTCGGCACCTGTGTTGAGTGCCTCATGAATCCTTTCCATGATCCATGAGACAGCCACTGTTCCCCCATTGTTCTGATGATGACACTGTGACACAGAAACAATAAAGAAATTGTCCAAGACCACACAGATGGATGGGTAGACCCAGCACTGGACATGAGAAGTCTGGTCTCGGCCCCTGCTGTCCCCAGCTCTATGGGGACAGTCTGCGGGACTCTTGCTTAAGGACTTGTTTATGGCACCCTACCTCTACCCAGCATCTCAGAAGGTCCATCCTGTCCTCTTCCCAATGTATTTCTCTACCCCTACTCCATGTCTGTGGGCTTCTCTTTTCTATCTCTAATGTACTCAGTAGAATGCTTAGAGGTCTATGCCCCCGCTGGTATAGGATCAGAAACTGCTGCTATTGCCCACATCCCTAAGTGGTCATCTCTCTCTCTCTCACACACACACACACACACACACACATGTTCACATGCCTACTTCCTATTAGTGTCTGTAGGTTTATTGTGTGCCTGTGTGTGCCTCTGTGTGTGTACCTATGCTTTTGCATCTGTGTCTGTGTATCATGTGTGCATATCTGTGTGTGTACATCTGTCTAGGTATGTGTTTCTGTATATCTGTGTGTGTATATCTGTAACTGTGTTTATCTGCATGTCTGTCTGCCTGTGTGTGTATCTGTCTGTGTGTCTGTGTGTGTGTGTACCTGTGTGTATACATGCACTGGATCTGGACATCTCTCAGGACTGAGCTCTGGTAGCCCACAAAGTCACCTGCAGGGTAACATGTGCCTTACTGCCTGCTCAGGACCTCACCTCCCCATTCCTGTACCTGTGCTTCCCAGCAGTACCTCCGGGATAAAGCACTCACTCTAATCCAAACACCCCCTCAGAGGGCAGACCCTATGCCTGCCTGGCTCACACATGTCCCATGGTGTCTAGCTCAGGGACCAGCACTGAGACGGCTCCATAGAGGGAGGGCAGCAACTGAGTTGTCTGAACATTGGAGGTCTCAGGTCCACCCCCACAGGACCCTGCCTCTGACCTGTGGTGTACAGAAGGGACTGATTCTGTGATCCTTCTCTTCCTGGCCGCAAGTGCCAGGGTGTGCCTCAGCAACTCCTAAAACGAAGCAGCCACATGTTTGGGAACACACACACCCATAATTTTTATCGCAGCTCTAATGCTTATGAAAAGGTTTTTCTCTCTCTCTGTTTTATTTCAAAGGTTTTATTTTCTTAGCTACTGAAACCACCAGGATTTTCACTGAGTGTCTGCACTTCTCCAAGTGCAAAATGATGCCTGGTGACCCACTGAATAGGGATATCACACACCTGATCAGAATACTAGAATGTGACTCTGTTTTTTTTTTGTTTGTTTTGGTTTTTTTTTTTTCAATAAATCTCCTTGATGCTGGAAACCAAAGCGGATGTGTTGCCCAAGTGCCAGTATTTCTGACCCAGCCTGTCTGCATGAAGTCCCTGGAGGTCTCAGGTGTTCCAAGCTGCTTTCAGAAGTCACAACACTTCTTATAATTTAGTTTAAGACCCCAAAACAATATGTCCCCTTGTTATTGTTTCAGTGGTGGTCTCTGATCTCTGGGAAAACTCGACTCTGGGAGGCCTGCATTTCACCCAGCCTTGACCAGTTAAGCAAGAACAAGGCTTCCTCATTTTCCCACTTCTCGGGGAGCATGCATATGACACCTTTCGGGGGAGCTGGGGATGTTCACTGAAGGCACATATCTCACAGAAGTGGAGGCTGCTTGGAATCACAGCTGGGTCTGGGTGTCTTACTCTGGACTGGGGCTCTGAGCTCCCTTTGGGCGGTTCAAGCTCCTCCTAAACCTTGAGCCAGACTTTCAACAAATGACATATTCATCTTGGGAAACATTTCCTTTCATACATGTTTTTCGGGTTCTCCTTTGTTTGGTCACAATCTGAGAGGCTTCTGCTCACAGTCTCCCAAGCCTCCTGCAGCAAATCCAGGAGGTCCTCACTCACGCCCGACCACAGGGTCGGTGTGGACATGGCCAGTCATCATGACACCCAGTGCAGAGGCACATTGCCTCAGTCCTTGCTCACTGAAGCTCAGAAGTGTCCCCCCGGAGTAACACATGCTGGCTTTGCTGTAGGTAAGACACCACCAAGCCGTGTGGTCTCAGGATCCTCAGGGTCACTGGAAGACTGGGAGTCCTCGAGTGTGGCAGAGTTCCCAGGCATCAGTGTGAGGAAGCCAGATGGCATCAGTGAGCCCAGGAGTGGACTCTCAGCTCAGAGTTGCCATAAACCATGAATAGTGGAATAGTCAGGCAACTGTTCCCCTAAGCAGGGGCCCAACAAACAGCAGAACAAGCAAGACACCTCCTGCCCTTCCTCCCCTGGGAAGAACAGTGTGGGAGCATGCCCAGGAGTCTACAGGGGTTGGAGACTTGAAATGGGATCCCGTGCATAAGATAGAAATGCTCAGTCACAAGCTAGGTGGGCACAGATTGTGGATGGAGACCAGGGAGACAGAAGTGATTGACTGTTTTTCCCTGAGGGAGGGAAGTGGGGTGGGAGGAGTGAGGTTTTGAGCTTGAGAGCTGGGGCTCTGGGGATAGAGATTGGAAGGTCACCATGTTCATTCTCACCCTCTAAGGCTGCTCAGAAAGTCTTCAGGGAACAAAACCATAGAGAACAAACCAGAACAGATTATTTAGCCTGGTCCCTGACAAGAGCAGTTCAGTTCTGTCCAGGGCAAATACACTTGAGAATCAATGCAACAGGCCCCTCCCTTAGAAGATCAGCAAGAACATCCAGCTGAGACCAAGTTTATTGATTGCTGAGAACTGCAAAACTTTAGCACTGGGGGAATATACCATATAGAATTCATGGTTATCTACCCATAATTCTTTAGTCTTTCAATTTTATTTTTTTTCTCTTTCCCTTTTCAACCAATTTCTTATTTTATCAATTCATTTTTTCAAATCTTTTTAAATTTTCATTTTTACACTTTCATTCTATCCTTTCATTATATTTAATTTTGTGTGTGTGTGTGTGTGTGTGTGTGTGTGTGTGTGTAAGTTTTTCCTTCTACAATTTTGGGTTGCAGTTTCTCCTAACAGAACAAAATACACCCAGAATCTAGTTTATGGTTCTGTTCTCTTCACCTGTCTGATCATGTTCTCTCTTTTTTTTTTCTTATTTTTGTTTTGTTTTGTTAAAGGCTTCTTTTATTCTTTAGTTTTCATCTTTAGAGTTACATTCTATACTTCCAATGTATTTATGATATATATGATATATAGATATATATACACACACACACACACACACACACGTGTGTGTGCGTGTGTGTATGTGTATGTGTGTGTGTATGCTATAATGTCCTTCCTCATCTCTTATTATAGTAACATCTAACAATTTTAAATACCTATGCCCCCAACATGGGAGCAGCCAATTATATAAACCAATTAATAACAAAGAAACACATTGATAATAATATAATAATAGTAGGGGACTTTAACACCCCGCTCACTGCAATGGACAGATCATCTAAGAAGATCAACAACAAAACAAGGATTTTGAATAACACGCTCGACCAGATGGACTTCACTTATATATTCAGAACATTCCAACCTAAAGCAACAGAATACACATTCCTCTCAAGTGCTCATGGAACATTCTCAGAACAGATCACATATTGTTTACAAATCAGGTATCAATCAGTACCAAAAGATTGGGACCATTCCCTGCATATTTTCAGACCACAGTGATTTGAAACTAGAAACCAACCACAAGAGGAAAGTTGGAAATAATTCAAATACGTGGAGGCTAAAGAGCATCCTCCTAAAGAACGAATGGGTCAACTGGGAAATTAAAGAAGAATTTTAAAAACTCATGGAAACAAATGAAAATGAAAACACAACTGTTTAAAATCATTGGGACAGAGCAAAGGGCAGTCCTGAGAGTAAAGTATATAGCAATATAAGACTTTCTCAAGAAACAAGAAATGTCTCAAATACACAACCTAACCTTACATCTAAAGGAAATGGACAAAGAACAGCAAAGAAAGCCTAAACCCAGCAGGAGAAGAGAAATAATAAAGATTGGAGCAGAAATCAATGGAATAGAAACCAAATGAAAAATAGAACATACCATTGAAACTAAGAGATGGTTCTTTGGAAGAATTAATATGATTGATAAACCCATGGCCAGATTTATCAAAAAGAAAAGAGAAAGGACCCAAATAAATAAAATAATGACTGAAAGAAGAGAAATCACAACCAACACCAAAGAAATATAAACAGTTATAAGAACATATTATAAGCAACTATATATCAAAAAACTAGGCAATCTGGAAGAAATGGATGCATGCCTAGAGAGTATAGACTACCAAAACTGAAACTGGAAGAAATGGAAAACCTGAACAGACCCATAACCAGCTAGGAAATTGAAGAAGTAATCAAAAATCTCCCCACCAAAAAAAAAAAAAAAGAGCCCAGAGCTGGACAACTTCCCAGGGACATTCTACCAACCATTCAAAGAAGAACTAATACCTATTCTTCTGAAGCACTTTCAAACAAATAGAAATAGAAAGAAAACTTCTGTACGCTTCCTGTAAGGCCAGAATTACCTTGATCTCAAAACCAAAGACCCCATCAAAAAGGAGAATTACAGACCAATATCCCTGATGAACATGGATATAAAAATTCTCACCGAGACCCTAGCCCATAGGATCCAACAGTGCATTAAAAGGATTATTCACTATGACCACGTGGGATTTATTCCTGGGATGCAAGATTGGTTCAACATCTGCAAATCAATCAATGTTATATAGTACATAAATAAAAGAGAGGACAAGAACCATATGATCCTCCCAATAGATGCAGAAAAAGCATTTGACAAAGTACAGCATTCTTTCTTGATTAAAACTCCTCCCAGTGGAGAGATAGAGGGGACATGCCACAATATCATAAAAGCCATCTATGAAAAGTCCATAAACTAATACCATTTTCAATGGGGAAAAACTGAGAACTTTTCCCCTAAGGTCAGGAACACAGCAAGGATGTTTGCTATCACCACTGCTGTTCAACATAGTACTAGAAGTCCTAGACTCACCAATCAGACAAGAAGAAGAAATAAAAGGCATCTTAATCAGCAAAGAAGAAGTCAAACTCTTACTTTTAGCAAATGACATGATACTCTATGTGGAAAACCCAATATTCTACCCTAAAACTACTAGAATCATACAGGAATTCAGCAAAGTGGCAACAAAAACCATAAGATACCTAGGAATAAACCTAACCAAAGAGGCAAATGATATCTACTCAGAAAACTATATAATTCTCATGAATGAATTTGAGGAAGACACAAAGAAATGGAAAAACATTCCATGTTCATTAATTGAAAGAAAAAATATTACTAAAATGTCTATACTACCTGGAGTAATCTATAATTCAGTGTATTCCCTATCAAAATACCATCAGCTTTTTACAGAGCTGGAACAAATAATCCTAAAATTTGTATGGAAACAGAAAAGACTCTAAATCATCAGGAGATGTTTAAAAAGAAAACCAAAGCTGGTGGCATTACAATTCAGGACTTCAAGCTCTATTACAAAGCTATAATCATCAAGACAGTATGGTACTTCCAAAAGCAAAACAAAACAAAAACAAAAACAAAAAACCAGACAGGTCAGTGGAACAGAAGAGAGAACCCAGAAATGGACCCTCAACTCTGTGGAAAATTTTGAGAAAGCAGGAAAGAATGTCCAATTGAAAAAAATACTGTCTTCTCATCAAGTGGCATTGGGAAAATTGGACAGCCACATGCAGAAGAATAAAAACTGGACAATTTCCTTACACCATACACAAAAATGGACTCAAAATGGATGGAAGACCTGACTATGAGACAGGAATCCATCAAAATCTTAGAGGAGAATACAGGCAGGAACTTCTGTGACCTCAGCTGCAGCAACTTCTTACAAGACTTATCTCCAAAGGCAAGGACAAAACAGTAAAACTGAACTATTAGGACTTTATCAAGATAAAATCTTTTGCACAAAAAAGGAAACAGTTGATAAAAAACAAAAGACAACTGAAGAAATGGGAGAAGATATTTGAAAATTACATATCAGATAAAGGGTTAGTATCTAAAATGTATAAAGAACTTACCAAACTCAACACCCAAAGAACAAATAATCTAATCAAGAAATCGGCAGAAGACATAAACAGACATTTCTGCAATGAAGACGTCCAAATGGCCAACAGACACATGAAAAAATGCTCAACATCATTTGTCTGAAAAAAATACAAATCAAAACCACCCTGAAATACCACCTCATATCAGTTAGAATGGCTAAAATTAACCACTCAGGAAACAACAGTTGTTAGTGAGGATGCGAAGAAAGGGGGACCCTCTTACACTGTTGGTGGGAATTCAAGCTGGTGTAGCTACTCAGGGAAACTGTATGAAGTTTCCTCAAAAGGTTGAATATAGAGCTACCCTATGACCCACCAATTGCACTGCTGGGTATTTATCCTAAAGATACAAATGTAGTGATTTGAAGGGGCAGCTGCACCCTAGTGTTTATAACAGAAATGTCCACAATAGCCAAACTATGGAGAGACCTCAGATGTCTATTAACAGATGAATGGATAAAGAAGATGTGGTATATAAGTGTGTGTGTGTGTGTGTGTGTGTGTGTGTGTGTGTGATGAAATACTACTCAGCCATCAAAAAGAATGAAATTTTTCCATTTGCAAAGATGTGGATGAAACTAGAGGGCGTTATGCTAAGTGAAATAAATAAATCAGAGAAAGACAAGTATCATGTGACATCGCTGATAGGTGAAATCTAAGAAGCAAAACCAAGGATCATAGGGGAAGAGAGGAAAAAATAAAACAAGATGAAATCATAGAGAGATAAAAAGTATAAGAGACTTTTAATCACAGGAAACAAACTAAAGGTTGATGGAGGGAAGGGGTGGGGGGGGTCACTGGGTGACAGGCATTAAGGAGGGCACGTGATGTAATGAGTACTGGGTATTATATAAGACTGATGAATCACTGACCTCTACCTCTGAAACCAGTAATACATTATATGTTAATTGGATTTAAATAATAAAAAGTAATTAACTAATTTAGAAAAGAAAGAAAAGGTAGTTCTATGAATACCAATATGAGATGTCCACCACAGAGTGGGTGAAGGAAAACAAGTCATAGGTGGTATATACTAATAATATATCTTTTGTTTAAAAAAAGGGATGCTTATGTACATACATACATACATATATATATATATATGTGTGTGTGTGTGTGTGTGTGTGTGTGTTTGTATGTGTGCAGCAAAGGAGATTGTGAACAGCACAAACTATTAATATGGTTACTTACCTCTAAAGACAGAAATAAAAAAAGATAAACTGTGGAAGGAGATTTACTGGCTTAAACCATATAATCATCTATACGGTCTATATGGCCTATATTATATGGTCTATACAGCCATATAATGGCCATAGATACTATCAACCCAACATCCACATTAGTCACATATGTTCACATTCCCACTGTCTACAGAGCGAACTTGTTTCTCACTTCTTTACCATCCATTTAGGACAACCTCTATGCTTGAATTTTTCTGCCTAAAGAATTTGACTTTGGAATTTAATTAAGGATTCCTGAATTTGTCCTATGACCTTGCAGTTGGACTTTGTCTGATAAACTTACTAAGACATGGCTCTGTCATAAGATGGGCTCTGAATAGATTATTAGAGCTAATCACCCATTGCTGAGCCCTTAATTCTGGCCTCTGCCAATTTTCCACATTAGTCTGTGACCCTGGCCCTGTCACACTTGCAGCCTTGGGAGCCCAGAAAAGGCCAGTCCATCATGGATTTGTGCTCATGGTGACTCATGCCTTCACGATCTCCTTAATTTTACTATCTCATTAAAATCCCAAACTACAGACATCTCTCATTTTATTACACTTCATTTTGTTGTGCTTCTCAGATACTCTAATTTTTATAAATTGAAGGTCTGTAGCAACTCTCCATCAAGCAAGGCTATAGGCACCATGTTTCCAACAGTAATTGCTCACTCCATGACTCTGTGTCACATTTTGGTAATTCTCACACTATTCTAACCTTTTTTGTTATTATTATATTTATGAACTTGATCAAGAAATGTTCTCTGTGTTTTGACTTCTCCACTGACTGGTCATTCCTCCCATCTCTCTTTCTCGGGCCCCCCTGTTCCCTGAAACACAACATTGTTGAAATTAGGCTAATTCAAAAACAGACACATAGATCAATGGAACAGAATAGAGAGCCCAGAAATAGACCCTCAACTCTATGGTCAACTAATCTTCGACAAAGCACGAAGGAATGTCCAATGGAAAAAAGACAGCCTCTTCAACAAATGGTGCTGGGAAAATTGGACAGCCACATGCAGAAAAATGAAATTGGACCATTTCCTTACACCACACACGAAAATAGACTCAAAATGGATGAAGGACCTCAATGTGAGAAAGATATCCATCAAAATCCTTGAGGACAACACAGGCAGCAACCTTTTTGACCTCAGCTGCAGTAACTTCTTCCTAGGAACATCACCAAAGACAAGGGAAGCAAGGACAAAAATGAACTATTGGGATTTCATCAATATCAAAAGCTTTTGCACAGCAAAGGAAACAGTTAATAAAACCAAAAGATAGGGCACCTGGGTGGCTCATTGGGTTAAGCCTCTGCCTTCGGGTCAGGTCATGATCTCAGGGTCCTGGGATCAAGTCCCGCATCGGGCTCTCTGCCCAGCAGGGAGCCTGCTTCTCTCTCTCTCTCTCTCTCTGCCTGCCTCTCTGCCTACTTGTGATTTCTCTCTGTCAAAAAAACAAACAAACAAACAAAAAAAAAAAACAAAAGACAACAGACAGAATGGGAGAAGATATTTGCAAATGACATATAAGATAAAGGGCTAGTATCCAAAATATATAAAGAGCTTAGCAAACTCAACACCCAAAGAACAAATAATCCAATCAAGAAATGGGTAGAGGACATGAACAGACATTTCTGCAAAGAAAACATCCAGTTGGCCAACAGACACATGAAAAAATGCTCACATCACTTGGCATCAGGGAAATACAAACCAAAACCACAATGAGATACCACCTCACACCAGTCAGAATGGCTAAAATGAACACTTCAGGAAATGATAGATGCTGGTGAGGACACAGAGAAAGGGGAACCTTCCAACACTGTTGGTGGGAATGCAAGCTGGTGCAGTCACTCTGGAAAACAGTGTGGTGGTTCCTCAAAGAGCAGAACATAGAGCTACCCTATGACCCAGCAATTGCACTACTAGGTATTTACCCTAAAGATACAAACGTGGTGCTCCGAAGGAGGACGTGCACCTTAATGTTGACAGTATCAATGTCCATAATAGCCAAACTATGGAAAGAACCTAGATGCCCATCAACAGATGAATGGATAAAGAAGATGTGGCATATATATATACAATGGAATTCTATGCAGCCATCAAAAGAAATGAAATCTTGCCATTTGTGACAATGTGGATGGAACTAGAGGGTATTATGCTTAGCGAAATAAGTCAATAAGTCAGTCAGAGAAAGACACCTATCATATGATCTCCCTAATATGAGGAAGTAGAGATACAACATGGCGGTTTAGGGGGTAGGAAAAGAAAAAATGAAAGAAGATGGGATCGGGAGGGAGACAAACCATAAAAGACTCAGTCTCACAAAACAGATTGAGGGTTGCTGAGGGGAGGGGAGTCGGGAAAGGGTGGTGGGTTATGGACATTGGGGAGGGTATGTGCTATGGTGAGTGCTGTGAAATGTGTAAACGTTTCACGTTTCACAGACCTGTACCTCTGGGGATTCAAAATACATTATGTTTATTAAAAAAAATTAAAAATTAAAACAAACAAACAAAAAAGAAATTAGTCTAATTAATAGCCTTGCAATGGCCTGTAAGTGTTCAAGTGAAGGGAATAGCACACTTCTCATTTTAAATCAGAAGCTAGAAGTGATTAAGCTTAATGAGGAAGACGTATTGAAAATCTACATAAGCTGAAAGCTATACCCCTTGCACCAAACAGTTGGCCAACTTATGAATGCAAAGGAAAAGTTCTTAAAAGAAATTAAAAGTGCTACTCTAGTGAACACACAAAATAAAAGAAAGCATAACAGCCTTATTGCTGATATGGAGAAAGTTTCAGTGGTCTGGGTAGAAGGTCAAACCAGCCACAACATTCCCTTGAGCCAAAGCCTAACCCAGAGCAAGGCTCTAACTATCTTCAATTCTGTGAGGGCTGAGAGAGGTGCAGATGCTGCAGAAGAAAAGTTTGAAATTCACAGAGATTGGTTCATGAGGTTTAAGGAAAGAAACCACCTCCATAACAGAACGGTCAAAGGAGCGGCAGCAGGAGATAATGAAGAAACTACAGCAAGTTATCCAGAAGATCTAGCTAATCAGTGAAGGAGGCCATACTCAACAACAGATATCTAATGTAGATGGAAACAACCTTCAACTGGAAAAAGATGCCGTTTAGGGATTTCATACTTAGGAGAAGTTAATGCCTGGACTTCAAAACTTTAAAGCACAGGCTAACTCTCTTGTTAAAGGTTCATGCAGCTGGTGGCTTAAGCCAATGTTCATTTACCATTACAAAAATCCTAGAGCCCTTAACAATTATTACTCTGCCTGGGCTCAGTCACTGGAACAACAAAGCCTGGATGGCAGCATGTCTGTTTACAACATGGTTTACTGAGTATTTATTTATTTATTTATTTTAAATATTTTATTTATTTGTTTGACAGACAGAGATCACAAGTAGGCAGAGTGGCAGGCAGAGAGAGAGAAAGGGAAGCAGGCTCCCCGTTGAGCAGAGAGCCCGATGCCTGGCTCGATCTCAGTATCCTGGGACCATGACCGGAGCCGAAGGCAGAGTCTTTAACCCGTTAAGCCACCCAGGTGCCCCTACTGAGTATTTAAAGCCCAATGGTGAAATCACTGCTCAGAAAAAAATGTTCCTCTTAAAATATTACTCTTAGACAATGCATCTCTTCATCCAAGAGCTCTGATAGAGATGTACAGTGAGATTAATGTTGTTTTCATGTCTGCTGATCTAACATCCATTCTGCAGCCCATGGATTAAGGTGTTATTTTGACTTTTAAGACTTATTTAAGAAATACATTGTGGGACGCCTGGGTGGCTCAGTTGGTTAAGCAGCTGCCTTCGGCTCAGGTCATGATCCCAGCCACTGTGGTCAGTCACCAGCCATCAACACTAACGCAAGACCCTTCATCAGCAAAAAGATTATGACTCACTGAAAGCTCTGATGATGGTTATCATTTTTTAGCCATAAAGTATTTTTAATTAAGGTATATACATTATTTTAGATTTGTCTATTGCACACTTAATAAACTACAGTATAGCATAAACATAATTTTGATGTGCACTGGGAAACTAAAAATTTCATTTGACTCACTTTTTTTGCAATATTTGCTTTATTGTGGTGGTCTGGAACTGAACCCACATCTCTGAGGTCTGCCTGTACTCTATAAAGCACCACCACTCTGTGCATGAGGGAATTGTATTTTTGAGAAATTGACTAACTTGCCTGGGGCAAATCCAGGATTTCCATGCCAATCCAGTTACTTACAAAGCCTAAATCACTACGATGGTTGCTGAAAAGGTCCCGACGGCAGCCCACATGGATCCCAATCTTCAATCCCTGACAACTGTCACTGTAGAAAGGACATATAATTAGTAAGGGAAGTGATAAATTCTGATGAAGACGTCAGACATAGCCTCCAAGCTGACTACAACCTCCTTTCAAATATCAGCTCTCAGGAAAACCATTGTAAATACTACAAAGACAGGGTTGTTAGATGTTTTTTGGTGAGTCCCCTGTGCCCAGAATGCATATTAGAGGCACAAAAGTATTCTTTTTAATAAATGAACAAATGCTTTATTGTTGAATCTGTTAGCTCAGAAGAGGAGGAAAGGCAAGTGGAGTGGAACAAAATGAAGAGCATGTGCATTTATTCTGAGAAGCACCATGTTTACACCACTTTCCATCAAGCAGCAAGCACTGGAGGCACCTACGTGGCTCAGTCAATTAAGCATCTGCCTTCGGCTCGGGTTCTGATCTCAGGATCCTGGAATTGAGTCCCACAGAGGGCTCCCAGCTCCATGAGGAGTCTGCTTCTCCCTCTGCCTGCTCTGTCTGCCAGTCCCCCTGCTTGTGCTCTCTCTCTGACAGATAAGTAAATAAAATCTTTAAAAAAAAAAAAAAAAAAAGCAAACATTCGTCTGTCCTCTCCCTCGACACTGCACCCACAGCCTACTTCCTAGTAAAACTCAAGGCCTTTTTAGTCAATGAGCTAAGGTTTAAAAAAAAAAAAATCCTCTTAAAGGGGAAGATTTTGCCGTTGTTTTGGGTTTAGGGATGTATGAGCTTAGTACAGGTATGTCTAAGGATGGAACCTGAACCACGGGAGCTATGGAGATGTAGGATCAATGAGTCCACATGGGGTTGTTGGGAGCAAATGCCTGGGAGTACATGACCCTAACCAGGAATAGGAGATGAGAGGCCCCAGTGAGCATGACCCATGAGAAATCACCAACAGAGTCCACTGTGAAGTCCTGCCAAGATCTGAAAGGACCTCACCCTGATCACAACAGCACAAAGCAAATGAAAATTTCCCTGCCATCCCCATGGCACCTACTACGCAGCCTCATCCTCCCCCTCCCCCAACCAGGAGGATTTCTGAGCTGAAATGTGTCTCAGAGACAGCAGGGTAAAGAGAGAGGCATTCAATACCCCATCTCCCAGGTGACCAGCCACAGAATAACCCAAAAGGAGAGTGAGCCTTTGAAAGAGCTCAAAGATTCTAATCATGACATGGGCCAGACACAGCAAACACTAAGCTCGGGTGGGGTTTCTGACTTAATGTGCTTAGAAGCCTTCTTTTTGTAACCCGGGGAAGTCCTTCTAACCCATCAAGGACGTTCAAAAGGGCATGAGGAGGAAGACATAAAGGCACAATGTCTGGCTTGTGCTGGCCACACCTCCGTCACCTGGTCAAAGAACGGTCCCCACCTGCAGAGGAATACTTTGTGGGCATCCGTGAATGTCACTTCAGTCCATCCTCACAGTCTGAGGGGTTTCAGGATATTACATAACCACCAATTTCCCCTCAACAATGTGTTCTTTGAATTTCTGACAATTACTCTGTGTAGTAGCAAGGCACGCCAAGTAGAATAGCTAGAGATCAAAGGCAAAGGACACATTTGTGCTGGGGAAGAGATATGAAATCTGAAGTCTGACTTGGCCAAGATATATGGAAAAGTGCATCTCAGAAATACAAATCAGATGTGTTTATGGGAATCAAAGTGAGAGAAACATAGAATCGGGGATGATTAAAAATCCTCCTTAAGGAATTGTTCTTTAAGGTTTCAATCTGGATTGGTAGTCATTTGGGAACATTTTAGCCAGTGTATTTGTTTCTTGCTAAATTTTGTTCTCTACAAAAATGGAGAGTATTTTTGGCAGAGGAGCATCGCGTTCAGCAATAAATATGTTTCTGAACATTTGCAAGTCAAATACCATCCGGAATATCTCAAGAAAGGTTGTTGTTTAAGAGGTCTCATCCCATAAAACACTTTTATAGCTGCTTAGATGAGGTAATTAGCTGTAACTAGAAATAAGAGGTAATAGGTTGGTTGACAGAATAAGTACCATGTGGGTTTCAATGAACTAGAAAGCTTAGCCAAGCCAACTAGGTAATGTTCCATAGGAATTTAACAATACAAGGGAGAAGGGCTTGGAACAGCAGGAACATGTGGCTTGGAGATAAGAAAATGTATGTGAGGGAAGGCAGTATGGCTAGATGTGTCTCTGAGTATTCAGAGGGCTCTTTTCTGGGGAGAGATGAGCCCTGCATTGATACACCGTGGAATGGGGGCAGTTAGGATTGACAGGGGCACCTGTAATGAAACTGTGTCCTGTTCACTATAATGAATAACTAGAAGAGCCCGAGTGATCCCAGGACAGGACTTACTCAGGGGCAGAGAGTTCTCTGTCTGTGGCAGGATCAAGCATAGATGCCAATGAGAAGAGCCCAGCACTCCATGAGTGAATGGGTCAGTCAGTGTCTTCCAATGGTTGCTTTGAAGTAGTGAGCTCCCTGTTTTTGGAGGCATTCAAGCACCAACTGAACATCAAGTGGCAGAAATCCCAGCTGGACAAGGATGAATGGTCAGCATTTTCCAAACCACTCTGCTGACTCGGCTTGGCTGGCCACGCCAGCATCGTCTGGGAAACTTTTCAAAAGGACAAAATTTCAAGCCCAGTCACAGAAATTCAGATGCTGTTCTAGGGTAGAACTAGTGGTATTGGCAAATGTTGAAAAACAGCTCTCCAGAACACAAAAATGTCCTCATTTGTAGCGCTTGCTGATTTCCATGGTGTAAATACTCCCACTGTGTCCAATTTCAGGCTATCAGTGCGGAGTCTGAATGTAGGGTAGGCCAAAAAAATGCAAGGAAACCACCGTCACATCATATTCTCACCAGACAGATGCAGAGGATGAAATTCACCTGAAACACAACAATAATGGAATTGTGATATAGTTAGAAATGATGAACTTTGGATAACTATTACCTTTGTTTTAATCTGGTTTGTTTCATTGGAGGTTTTGTAATTTACTTTTTAATAATGGCAGTGTTTAATACCTGGCTCAGGAGAATCCTGAAGGTTTAACAGTCAATCAGCTTCCAGGAGCAGGTCCAAGCAAGCTACAGCATCCCCACATGGCCCCCAAATCAGGCCTTGAACACTCCCCATACCAGCTTCTGCCACAAAATCTGGACAAGTTCAATGGGCCCTTTCCGCCTTGAGGTTATGTGGCCTCCCTATTCCATGGCCAAGGACAAGGAAGCCACTCTGCATCAAGCAGTGAGCCATCCCCGCTCAGGACTGCTTGGGCATTTCAAGGCTTAGCAGGTCTGTTTTCCTATACCTTAGGCTGCCTCTCCAAGCAGCCTATCCTTTGCCTGGTCTTCGGTAGTTTTAGGAACTATCTCTGGGCTACTACAGGCCTCATGAAGGGAAGGTTTTAAAATAACCATCCTCTAAGAGAGTAACTCTAGTTTCATGTGGACAATGAGAGAAAGTTGACAGGATAAAGCGGGGATCCCGGAGCAGACCTCCAGGAGGAGGGCTGCGAGAGGGAAGGGACTTTGATGTCACACTGCCCTGGCTCCAAAATGGGACTAGTGCAGGCACTGGTGGGGGAGGCACAGGGTGGGTGAGCCCGGGACATTGAGCAGAGGAAAGAGAGGCAGGAGGGAAGGAAAGAGGGAGAGAGTAGAGGAAAGAAGGAGAGAGGGAGGGCGATCTGGCTGTGACGACTCAGTTACACCATTAATCCCCAGGGTTGATTCAGCTGATCTGGCTGGCTAGGTGGGCGCCCCCTTCCTCCCTCACCGCTCCATGCATGTGCACTCTGTTGAAGAGGACGACCTTCTCTGATAGAGGAGAGGACCGTTCTTCCGTCAGAGGGAGAGAGAGAGGAAAAATGAAAGGGGAGAGAGGGGAAGAAAGAGAAAAGAGGGGAGAGAAGGAGGTAAGAGAGAAAGGGGGCATGTTGGGAGGGAACAGGAGAAAGACGGAGGAGGGGAAAGAGGAGGAAGGAGAAGTGAAGCGGAGGGACCTGGAGGGGAAAGAGCGAGTGGGGGAGGGTGCGAGGGGAGACGGAGAGGTAAGGGAATGGGAGGACGAGGGAGGGTCAGGAGGAAAAGGAGGAAGTATTTCCTTTGAGGGGATTCAGTATATTATGAGACATAGTACTAGATCAGCTTTGTCCTAAAAGAATGTAACCTTTAAATAAAATGATCTGTGGGATACCTGGGTGGTTCATTAGGTTTAGGGTCATGCTCTTGGTTTCAGCTCAGGTCATGATCTCAGGGTTAGTGAGATCCAACCTTGTGTCAACCTCTCACTCAGTGCAGAGTCTGCTTGGGATTCTCTCCCCCTCCCTCTGCTCCTCTCCTGCTCATGTTCTTGTGTGCACTCTCTCTCTCTCTCTGTCTCAAAAAAATAATGAATAAATAAATAAATAAATATTTCAAAATGGTCAGATAGCCCCCGGATTCCCAGCACTTTGTCTTTTTGGCACTCCTGGCACTCCTAAATTCAAGGTCTCCCCCTCCCAGCTTTTCAGAAACACTTTAGAGATTGTCCCAGGTCTGTTCTAACAAGTACAAAGTTCTCTAATGAGCCTGTGTCATCAGCCTGGAGGTTACTGTGGGCCTTCTATCTCACTCAGGCTCCCATTGCTCAAGCCTGCTGCCTAAAAGCAACCTCTATAGTGTAGACATTTCCCCTCCAGGTAGAGGAGCTTAGTTCCTTTTTCCCTGCTGAAGGCAAGCTGGACTCCATGAAAATGAAACACAGTGACTTCATGGTGGAGAAACTTGACAGACAGCACCTTCTCCAACATGGTCATCCTCCACATTCTGGGAGGGGAAGGCACTGAGCTTCCAAGGGCTTCTGCCTGCATCCATAGTCATGAGGTTACATCAGAAAAGCCAGAATTGGGGCTGTTCTGGAATGCCCACTCAGGATGGATATGGGATCTCTAGCTGGCTGACAAGCCTGGTGTAAACCCTTCTGTGCAGTGAGTTGTCCTCAGATTTTAAATTGTGGAGGCTGGTGACTGGACACCAACCCAACTTGGGATGTGTTGTATGGGACCCCAGCAGACCTGGGTCTTTCAGAGATGGGGCTCCCCATCTCTAGGGACTAGTTTTCTTTGCTTCAAAGATGGGGCTCCCCATCCCTGGCACTGGTTTTCTTTGCTAGACTCCCCTCACTGTCTCTATCCTGAGGGCTGCCTGCGTCTGGGAGAGACACTCGGCTGGGCTTCTCTATGGATCTGTCTCTCTGAGGCCGCAGGAGGGAACCCTGGGTGGTGCTCTGAGCTTCTGATGACCCAGGGTCCAGGAAGTTCCCTCCCTTCTGAGGAAGGAGAGGAAGGAGCACTTTTGGGTGGGACTCATGACCTCCCGAGCTAAGTAGGAAAAGAGTCCAGGGATAGGCAACCATATGTAATATAAACTATGGGCCAGGCCCCAAAGCAGGTGTTACAGGGAAGGAAAGCTTTCATCTGATGTGACCCAACAGGCCTGCACTCTGACCAGCTCATGTCCAAAAAGTGCTTACTATGTATTCCTTTCTAGGGCTACTGTGAGAAATTACCAAAACATAGATGGTTTAAAGCAAGAGAAATGGGTCCTCTCAGAGTCTTGGAGGCCATAGGTCCAAAATTAAGGTGCCAGCAGGGTTATACTTCCTCCAGAGGCACCAGGGGAGGGTCCTTCCTTGCCTCTGCCAGCTTTGGGGAGCCTCAGGTAGCATCACTCAGTCTCTGCTGAATCATCACATAGCCTTCCCTGTGAACATCTGTCTCTGTGTCTCTTCTCCTATGAGGACGAAGGCCCACCGGACTCCAGTGGGACCCCTCCTTAACTAACTTCATCAATAACTCCATGAGATGTCACCTTTCTTGGTCACACGCTGAGGTCCTGAGGTTCTGAGGGGGACATGAATGTTGGGAGATGCTGTTCATGTTGTTGGGAGATTTCTGTCCTTCATGACTTTGTCTGAAGTGGACATAGGAGAGTGTGGAACCCACATCAGACATGTAAGCAGGAGGCAAACAAGGGGCACTAGCTCATAGCAGATGACTGAGACTCCCCAGCTATTGTAGCAAACCCCCACATCCCATGCCAGCCTCCAGTCCCAGCCCTGCCACAAAGCACCCACATGATAGTCGATGCTACTTCATTCTTCTAAACCCAAGTTCCTCATCTCAAAATAAAGATGTCACTTATAAAGCGTGGAAAATGCTGGGCATTTTCAGGGCTCAATCCACAGTGAGTCTGACTAGCCTATCTGGGCTAGCAATAGGAAGGGTGTGCGTGAAAATACCCTGGAGCACATCTCATGCTTGTCATTCTGCATTTGCCATTAATAACAAGAACACATAAATTTCAGAGTTCAAACTGGGAAGGCTTATTTCAAGTATTCCCATCCTGCTCTTCCAAATAGCTCTCCCTCCCCTGTCCGGCCCATCCTCCATGTCACTCATCACTGATAAGACCTGGAACACATCGCTGACCCTGGGAGCACAGACTTTATGGACGCAGAAACAGATGCCTCTGTCAGCAGTGAAACAGGACAAAGGTGGGTGAGGTGATGGGCCCAAACCCTCCCACTTCCTCCAGGACCTACCCTCCATCCTGGCTAGAGCACAAGGGATACCACACCCACTGAAGAAGGAAGCTCTTTCCACCCTGGGCCCCAAGACACACCTGTTCTCACTCCCTGAGAATCAAGAGTCACGGTGTCAGTCCAGGGAAACACCAGTCACTCCTTTCTGAAAGGAAAAGCAAAAGACCTATCGCTTATGTGGGCAGAAAACCCACTTAGCTACTTAAGTAATCAGCAATCCCATATGGACAGCTGATCCTCACTCATGTCTGCATACCCAGCCCCGAAGGGCTGTGATCACATAGTGCTTCACAGTTAGGAAGAATGCTTGGCACATACATTGTTTCATCTTGGTCCTCACAGAGTCCCATAACCCTAAATAGGCCACATTTCCATCTTCCATCTCTAGATGGAAAAAACCTAAGGCTCAGAGCAGCTGAGTGTCAGAGCCTGGACTCTGATCCTGGGCTCTCATTCAGACCCTGAGTGCCAGCTCAGTGCCCCTTTTACTGTGTCCATGCTACCTACGGAGCAGATTTCTGTCCTGCATAACTCGGTCTGAAGTGGACATAACCCTCTTTCCCTGGGGAAGAGATCCACCATCATTCTTCCCTCACAAGGGTCACTTCACAGGTTCCCATGAATTTTCTTGTACACCAGCATATACCTTTGCATCTGAACAAGGGCAGTGTTGCTCAACGGAGAAATCTGGGTAGTTGGACTGAAAAAGACCCAGATGTGAATCTGATCTCTGCCAGGTTTTAGTGATGTTGGTTCATTCCTTATAGTAGGGAAATAATAACACCTGCCTGGCGTCATGGCACAGAGTCACAAATGCAGCATCCATAAAGGGCCATACCTCTCTGTAAACAGCAGCCTTTATTACGCCATCAAACACTCAAAAGCTTTTCATCATCGATGGGGCAGAAATTGACCTGAACTGAAGCCAGCTCTGGTGTGAGAAACCTCAGTGCCTGATTACTGATAAATCCAGACTCTCAGGTGACAGAATCCTATCAGGTCACCCTCTTGTTCTAAAGCAGCTGCTCACCCCTGAGCCACTTGCTTAATCTGACATGTGAGGGAACTGAACTGGGCAAGCCCTGAGAGGAATCCTAAACAGCCCATTCATCTTTCAGGAGCTAACAAGGGCTGGGCATTTCTCTTAAGGCACAACAACTTAGTGTCATTGAGGCCTGGGTGTTTGTGGGGTTTTTTTTTAGCTCCTGTTAAGCTATCATTACTTTAAATATTTGGAAAATCCACTTTCAAGTCCAGCGTTTCTAAGTTTGTGATGTGCCCTGGGAAATGACTCAACTTCTTCCAGGACTGAGGTGGTCACAGCAGGGAAGGGGGCAATTCAATCTGCCAGGAACAGGGGAGTCAGCCAACTGAACCATAATCCACATACTCATGGAAGATACACTGCTAATCTGGCTAAGAAATGGCTACAGAGGGGCACCTGGGTGGCTCAGTGGGTTAAAGCCTCTGCTTTCGGCTCAGGTCATGGTCCCAGGGTCCTGGGATCGAGCCCTGCATCGGCCTCTCTGCACAGCAGGGGGCCTGCTTCCCTTCCTCTCTCTGCCTGCCTCTCTGCCTACTTGTGATCTGTCAAATAAATAAATAAAATCTTTAAAAAAAAAAAAAAGAAATGGCTACAGAACAGGGATTTTCAGTTTGAAGGAGCCCTCTAAGAATCCAACACACTGGATGAAAATAGACCCACACCAAAATTCCCTAGGCATGCTAGAAAGATACCATGAAGATTTATAAAAAACAAACAAAAAAAAAAACACACACACCAAGGGCTAAAGGCATCAGCTTCTCCACAGCCACTCTGGAAACTAGAAGACATAAATGAATGCCTTCTCAATTCCAAAAGTGGCCCAGAATTCTACACCTTGCCAATCAATTAAGTATGAATGCAGAATATAGATACTTTCAATTGTGCAAAATTTCAAAAATGTTCCTTCCTTTTTCTCTTTTTCAGGACGCTATTAGAGTTTGCACTCCACAGAACCGAGGTAGCAAATCAGAGAACATGGAGACATGGAATCTAAGAAGTAGGAAATTCAACACAGGAGAGAAGAGGGAATTTCCAGGGCAAACACCAGGAAAAGGTGCTGGGATGGTAGCCATGGACCAGATCTAGACTTCTATCTCAAGGGAGGGGTAGGCACGCTAAGGGAAACTTCTTCAAGAGAAAGAAACTATAGAGCATCTAAGATGGATAGATAACCTGTGGTATAGTCACACAATGGAATATTATTCAGTAAAAATAAGAAATGAACTATCAAGACATTAAAAGACATGGAGGAAACTTAAATGTATATTACTGAGTGAAAGAAGCCAATCTGAAAAGTCTATATGCTGTAGGTTTCCAACATGCGACATAGTGGAAAAGGCAGAACTAAGGAGACAATAAGGAGATGGGTGTTTTCCAGGGGTTAGATGAAAAGAAAGATGAATAGGGGGAGCACAGAGCATTTTTAGGGCAGTAAAACTAGTCTGTATAACACCGTAAGGATATCATTATACATTTAGCAAAACCCACAGAATATACAACACCAAGAGTGAACCATAATGTAAACTGTGAACTTTGGATGATAATAGTGTGCTGATGTAGGTTCACTGATCATAACAGATATACCCCTCTGGTGGGGGATGTTGATAGTAGGGAGGATGTGGAGACATGTGCGGGGACAGGGAGATAGGGAAATTTCCTGTACTTTCCACTCAGTTTTGCTGCAAACCTACAACAGCTCTAAAAAAAAAAAAAAAAAAGTTTGTTAAAAGAGCATCTGGCACGAATATCTTAATTTAAACTACTGGGGGATATTTTGAGAATAAATTAGTAATTTGTATTTGAAAAGTAAAAACAACAAAAAAAACACAAAATAATTATGAATAATAATTATTATTATTATTCATAATTATAATAGAGACCTCACCAAAACTGCAATATAGTTATACTGAGAAGAGGTTGGAAATGCAGTCATCTGTGCCTGTGTGTGTGTTTGTGTGTATGTGTGTATGTGTGTGTTGCAGGCAAGAAGAATTATGTGTACTGGGGCGCCTGGGTGGCTCAGTGGGTTAAAGCCTCTGCTTTCGGCTCAGGTCATGATCCCAGAATCCTGGGTTCAAGCCCCACATCGGGTTCTCTGCTCAGCAGGGAGCCTGCTTCCTCCTCTCTCTCTGCCTGCCTCTCTGCCTACTTGTGATCTCTGTCTGTCAAATAAATAAATAAAATCTTTAAAAAAAAAAAAAAGAAGAAGATGATGAATTATGTGTATGAATAAAAGTTTAGTATCAGGCCTGAGCTCCCCAAGGCCAGCCTGAGAAAAAGACCTGAGATTGTCTTCTAACAATACAGCTTCCGTGAAGACTATAGAAGTAAGATCAATGAGCAATGAACACAATCTGGTTTGTCCTAGAACCCCTCATCTTTAGGACAGCCCCGAAGTGGGGAGCCTGTTAGCTGGCACACTAGCCTCAGGCCTGCATAACGGGGACAGTATAAGAGATCAAGGGGAAACCATGTCTGTGGCTTCTCTGCATCCAGGTGACCTCACAGGGCATGGTTCTTCTCTGGTGGCAGCCAACCACAACCTAAGTGGGTGAGGAGGCAAAAGAAGTGGCCACTGGGCTCCTGCTGGCTAAAGACCCTGGGTATGCTGGATTCATGTCTTGCATCCCAGGACAGAGCGGTCAGAAATGAAAGTCTGCTGCATCTGGCAAGCTGGGTGCTGATTAAAACCCTTTGCTACTGCCATTCTGGTAATGGCATCGGAGGAGTTAAATCCCATCTTCATAAAGAGATCCAATAGATGATGTCTAGATCTGAAAACTCACGATGTAGCAACATAGGTATGTGATTTGGACATAGGAAGTTGGAGTGGAAGCATCAGCTGGAGGAGGTCAAGGGGAAATGAAGCACAGACTGGGAGAGGGCCGGCCGCCCCAGGCATGGAAACTAATAGAGCAGTTTGACTCCTTAGTCTATATATAGGTACAAATTCAATACAAAATAAGAAGCACTCACAAAAAGATTTTTGAAAGACAGGAAAGAAATATATAAAAATATCACCTCCTTAGTTCATAAGCCCCAGGTAGCTTTTTATCCCATCTAATTTTTGGTGATTGTTTCACATTTCCTAACAAGTGTTTATCACTATAAAACAAGGACCAAAATAATCTGTAGCATTGATGAGAAAAAGATAAAGATGGGCCTTTGCCAACACTCTCCTCTGCAGGCAAATGCTCCAAACAAATTTCAAAGCCTCTTTGTAATTAGACTTATCTTTCTAAACGCAAATTTTATCCTGCAGTGTGGTGAGGCAAATTCCTAACCTGACTGTGCTTTCTTATCACTGTAATTATTATTAGAAAAACCCTGAATAGGGGCGCCTGGGTGGCTCAGTGGGTTAAAGCCTCTGCCTTCGGCTCAGGTCATGATCTCAGGGTCCTGGGATCGAGCCCTGCATCGGGCTCTCTGCTCAGCGGGGAGCCTGCTTCCTCCTCTTTCTCTCTGCCTGCCTCTCTGCCTACTTGTGATCTCTGTCTGTCAAATAAATAAATAAAGTCTTTAAAAAAAAAAAAGGAATAAAGAAAAACCCTGAATAGTAGCCAATTCCTATTATGTCTGCATTCTATGCTGGGCACTGTACTGAATTCTTGACTTGAATTATCTTGTGCAAATTTTAGGGACAGTTGCTTAACCAACTGCCACCCAGGTGCCCCTTGGTGTGATTCCTAGTTCTTACTTGAACAATTTTACTATTTGCTTACCTTCATTGCAATGACCCTGTTCCTACCAGTAAGCACATCAGTGTGAGTCTGCCTAAGGCTCTACTCCCTAGGTGGCTATCCCTAATGCCTGGCTTCATGTGGGCAGTGTTGAGGGGAGGGGTGGCAGGATGGGGTAGTGAGTGTCTGCAGGGTTGGGGCCTGAGTGGGGTTGATGCCTGGGGCTGACTAGGGCTTCTCAGTGGAGGGTGGTCACTGAGGAGATGGGGGATATGGTAACTTGGCCAGTGGCAATGGTGGGGCTAACTCAGAGTTCTCTGGGATCAAAACTCAAATCCCTCTACCAGTAGAACGCTGAATACCTCTCTAAAGATCTTATCTCCAAACACAGTCACATTCTGAGAAACTAGGAGATGTTAGGTGAATGTCCACGTCTCTGAGCCTCAAAATAGGGTCACTAATCAGCAGCACCAATATCCCCTGTGAACTTGTAAGAAATGCAGTTCTAGGCCCCACATGACCCACTGCAGCCAACACCTGGAAGTGGGGCATGGCCATCTGTGTGCAACAAGCCCTCTGCAGGATTCTGACCTGGCTGCAATTTGAAGGATTGCCTCAATTTGCCCTGGGAGAAGCTCAGAGGATCCGAATTCCAAGGCTATAGCTGCCACTAGTGGGAGCTCACCTCTAAATCCACAACAGGCAGACAACAAGAAGGAGTGCTTGCATGGTTTTATGCTTATAAAACACAGAGAAAATATATTTTATTTATTCTTAGCATAAAAGAGCTGCTACTTTTAGGCACCTGCCCCTGAGGGACCAAGAACTGAGCTTGTTTGCCTGAGGCCACACCATGTGGAGGCTGGGACCCAGGCAACAAAGGCCAAACCCAGGTAAGCAGGTGGGGCATGGAGCTGTTAGAGCAAGGAGAAGGTGGGAGAGGACAACAGATAACAGCTGGGCGAAAAAGTGTCCCTCCTGCCTTTTAAGATGGTAAGTGACTCACCAACCCACCTAGCTTGGAGCGATGAAACCACAATGTAAATTCTGCTTTTCCAACTCTTTGATCCTTGTTAGTACAGACCTTACACTCAGGCATAAGTTCCCTCCCCAATCCATTTGTTCCTGTTGATGGGATCACAGATACTCTATTTTCTAAAGTCCAACATCTTCTTTTGAGCCGTGGGTATCCTGGGTTGTGTTGCGGTGTGTTTTGTGTTTTGTTTTATGATGCACCTGCTTTCACAGGTTCTGTCTCTGAACAAAACGTGAGTAGCTGCCCGGTGTGAGTTAATTGCCATGGTGGGCATGCTCATGGAGTTTCTATTTCTGGAAAACACTCCTGCCCTCCCACAGCCTGCCAAACCTCAAGCAGATGATCACCAAAAGCCTGACTCTCAGCCCTCAAGGCAGGCGTCCTGCTGCAGACAGGAGCTCAGTGGCCAGCGTCTGCAGGTCTAGGAAGGACATCATAAACAGTTGGGGGTGCCTGCCGTTAGTGCAACCAACACATCTATTCTCAACATGGTGAACTGAGGCTCCTTGACCTCCCCTCACGAGGACCTGAGACCAGCGCCTCACTTCCTCTTTTTCCATCACTCCTACCCCTTCACGTGTCTCATCTCCTACATTTGGGGAAGTGATTCTCGTTTAAAGGTTCCAACTGTCTTTACTTTTTCAAGGGGGCTCACTCTGTGGCAGAAGGGATGCATCTTGCACAAATGCAGACCAGACCTCAGACGCCCACAGGTGTCCCAGAGCCAGGTCAGCCACCCTTCCCCCAGAAAAAACCAACAGCTCCTCCTCCACTGTCCCTCTGGGCCCAGCTCATCAGGCAGCACTGAGCCCAAAGTACACTGCACTCTGCCCTGGTTAGGGGAGATCTAAAGTTGCAGGCTCTTGGGGTGCCTGGGGGGCTCAGTTGTTAAGCATCTGCCTTTGGCTCAGGTCATGATCCCGGGGTCCTGGGATCAAGCCCCCTATCAGTCTCCCTGCTCAGCTGGAAGTGTGCCCCTTCCTCTCCCACTCCCCCTGCTCGTGTTTCCTCTCTAGTTGTGTCTCTCTCCGTCAAATAAATAAATACAATCTTTAAAGCTGCAGGCTCCCTTCAAAGCCAGGCACCCAGACAGGATGTGTCCTTGCCTGTGCTTCAGCATAAATTTGTATAGGAGAAAGTTCTGCTGCCTTTCCTATTTGAACAGCAGAAGGTGCCCAGTGCCTGTCCCTCGGTGTCAGGGAAACATGTGATTAGCAGGTTGCCCTGTGTTACGTCACCTGCTGCTCTGTCCTCAGTGACTTCCTCCTGGCTGAGGGGAACGTGACAAGCATTGTCAGTCCTGGCTGGACTCTTGCTGAAGCAGGACTGAGTCTTCTCTGAGCAGGACTGGGACTTTCTTAGAAACTTCTGGCCCTGAAACCTTCTCAGACTAAAGAGGTTCTTTCGAGACCAAAGTCATGGACACCAGCAGGCCTCTGTGCAGTTGTGCAGAAAGGACAGCGCTGAAGCCTCACCTTTGCTGCGGACCAGCCCCGTTACCTCAGACCTGTGGCCCATCCACACAGCATTCACTCCAAAATGACAACGGCTGCTTGTTTTGGACACCGGGAGACAGCAGCAAAAAGCTTGACGAGGTCCCTGCTTCTGCGGGATTTCTTTCTTCATGGGGAAGACAGCCCACAGCAAACAGACAAACCAGAACAGCATTCATGATCAGGGAATGCTGCTAAAACACAATTTACAGGCAGGGTTGGTGATGGAGGCTGTAGCTGCAGCAGGGGGTGATTAGCTCAGGGTCTTCCCACTGATTGTTATGTAAAGGAATAACCATGTGACCCTCAGTGTGACCCTCAGTGCTCTTACTGACCGGAAAGTGCTGTCCTGGGGCAGGGCATCCCACCTCTCATCCTCACTTGGCGTCCTCAAAGAGCAGAGACAGTCCCCTCCTTAGCCTTGTAATGAGGAAAGACAGGAAGAATAAAGGACGATTGATGAGCTCAGTGGGGAAGTGGGCGTGAGGTTAGCAAGCAAACTGCCAGTGCCAGGCCTGTGCCAGTACCAGGCCTAGTTCCCCATTCAGTTCTTGCTGTTAACCCACAGCCAGCCTGGTCCCTCTGGTGGGACCTGTGACTGCAAGAGTACCCTGCAGCCCAGTCTAGCAGGACTCCTGATCTGTCCCCAGCAGGGTCCTGGGTGCACCCATCAATGTCCTGGGCCCCTATGCCATGAACAAGGAGCACAACCCCCATGAGAAGGGGCCACAGTGTGATTTCATTTAAAATCAGTTTTGCTCAATCTTTTCCTAAATGTTTATAAGGGAATGGGGCAGAGGCCTTTTAGGAAAATGGTGTATCTGAAAACAAGTCAGGGAAACTTGTTGAAAGAAAGGGAATCCTTTTGGAACTGGGAAAGCATTCCTTAAGAAGGAGGGGTCAGAATCTGAAGACAGGACCAGAGGAGACTGAAGATGTCAGAATGGGAGGAGAGGGATGGGGACAGGACCAGGAAATGCTGGTGGCTTGCGGATGGCACCACATGGGCTGGCAGGGCAGGGCATGTGGGCCACGAAGGCATGTGCCACCAGAGGGCCCTTAGGAGGCTGTTTTGATACAAAGAAGGCTTTGTCTTTCCTTTCTTTGCTTTTCTTTTTCTTCCTAAGGGAGATTGAGAAAACATTTCCCCAATCTCCAGCTAAGGGTTATGGTTGGGTTGAAAGTGGATGGGAATTAGGGACACTGTTTATTCCGCTCAGCCCTGTACTATTTCCAGTCTATAAACCATATGCCAATACAGTCAAGAGATTTAGGAAAACAAAACACACGTACCTCAAAGCATAGATAAAGATGCAGCCCCACACATCCAGAGTAAATAGATTTGGGCCCTGGGGTCTCCATCCTGTGGAGCCCATTATCTTTCCTGACATTTCCTAAGCGGTGTGGTTCTGCCAGGCAAGGACTGTTTGGAGACACTGAAGTAGTCCATCTGTGTGTTCGCTTTGAAGCATCACATGCTGTTCTGATACCAGAATGGAATGCCACTTGTATCAGTAGTAACACACCACTGCGATTACAATACAGCTGGGTGACATCATGTCTTCATTCCAAAGACCCTGGGAGCAGCACCTGCACCACCAGTGCTGGCGGGAGGGTGGGGGGTTGGTTAGAGAGCCGGATAGCTCTGCCAGGCTGCACTGCCTCTCTGGAAATTACCACAGGCATATCTCGTCTTTTTGTGCTTTGCTTTATTATGCTTCGAGGATATTGTGCCTTTACAAATGGAAGGTCTGTGGCAACCCTGCAGAGAGTAAGTTGACTGGCTCCGTTTTTCCAACAACATTTGCTCACTCTGTATCTTTGCATCACATTTTGTTAATTCTCACAATATTTCAAGCTTTTTCCTTATTATTGTATTTGCTATGGTGACCTGTGATCAGTGATCATGACTCACTGAGAGCTCAGATGATGGTTAGCCTTTTTTATCAATAAAGCATTTTTTAATTAAGGCATGTACATCGCTATGTTAGACATAATGCTGTTGCACATGTAACAGACGACAGTAGAATGTGAACATTACTTCAGTATGCACTGGGAAGCCAAACAATTCATTTGACTCACTGACTTGTGATACGGGCTGTGTTGCAGTGGCCTGGAACTGAACCTGCGATGTCTCTGAGCTCTGTCTGTACCGTGAGGGCTCCAGACGCCCTCGACGTTGTCAGCTTTGCCTGACACACCATCACAGCAGGACAGTCGTGAAGGGTACAAGTCTGCTACCTAACACAAGACACAACTATTTAACAGGACCGACCTATTCCCGGGTCTGAAACGCTGATTTGGTAAGATTTGGGCAATGTGCCTAGGTTTGTTCTTTTCTGCTTGTCCCAATCTACGTTTCTTCCCCTTTACAGATTGTTCTTATCCCGATTTCTTACCTGAATCTCCCTCTGCAACCACCAACTCGATGTTTAATATGTGACATGTCTTAAAATGTCAAATGAATGAACGAATGGGTTCAGAGGATGCCAACTCAAAACATGCCATTTCAGCATGATTATTTTGAGCTAAAGCCATTTGAAATTCAACATATGCAGAAGGAAGCCTTCCAGGAGCTTTTCTTATCTGAATAAAAGCAGAAACTTCTGGGAAATGAGGACTGCCATAAATCCCCTCTCCAGGGGACGTTTTATGGCTGGGTAGAAGACAGAAAGTTGGCACCGAGGTGGACCTACACAAACAAACCTTATTCCATTAGCTCCCTCCATATATTTACCTTCCCACAGTTTGCCACCCTTGGAAGCCTAAAACCGTTCCTTCATCTTGTCACTCTACAAACAGCTGCAGAAGAGCTCACATTAACCTCAGTGATATTGGTGACACAAGCACTATGCTTTCAGGGACAAATCCCCATAAAAGGGATTTGTGCAATCCAAGTTTGGGAAATGGAGTCCTGGAAGCCCCTTTACGCAGCAGCTGCTCAAATAGTCTCTCACTGGTGGACACATCACAGATCCCACAACGGCTCAGTGGCCTCCACTCTCACGTAACCAGGGTCTGGACTCCTCCTGTCGATGTCTCCTGAGACACACTTCGCCTGCTCTGACATGGGCCTTGATGCAACCCAGAACTCCACCTGCTCTGACACTGAAGGCCGACCTCGCATGCAACCCAGAAAGTGAGTTGTCTGTAGGCTGCCACGTGAGGCTGACTCCAGTTCGACCTCCCACTCCACCAGATGTTCCCACCCCTGGAGTCCCTCCTGTAGGTTAAAATAGGACATCAGTACCCTCGACAAATGGCAGGACAGCAAATGAGAGGAACCGGGGATGGAATTTACTCTGAGTAGCTGCCAAACCTTACTACTCACAACCTTGTTCCCTCCTGTGTGGACCCAGCATCTTGTGCCAGAGGCCAGGGTCCCATTCCCTGTCCCCCTGGCCAGCTTGCACATCCTGCTGGCTTTGAGCCCCAAATATCCAGCTGGCCTGTGAAATCAGGTTCTCTGCCATAGCCCTGCACCACCCCCGCTCCTCCAATGCCCATCACCACAGTCCTCATCAATCCAGGTCCTTCCACAAGGCCTGAGAGCCCAAACTACAAACAGGGCATCACCTCTCTGCATCAGGGTTCCAAAGCACTCCCTTCCTATGTTGTCCTACACACACACACATTCACATACACCCACAAACATGCATGCATACCCATACAGTCACACATAAACATGTGTGCACACACATACACATACTCATGGATGCAAACACAGAACTGAGCACACACATAGGCACACACAATTTTTCAAGCCCTTGCCTTGGCTCAAGAAAGGATTTCCTTGCCCATAATTTGTATGAAAAGTTCCTGTGTGAAATTTTTCTTAAATATAATCTAGGACTATAAAATATTCCAACTTACAGGAAAATATTCTTAAATGCTGTTTAGTACTAGAAAAGCAACCCACCTCACTGCGTTGTCTTCTCAAGTCTTTTTTTTCTTCCCAAGTATTTTATTGTGGTGGTTAAATACACATGACATAAAATTCATATCGTAGGGGCTCCTGGGTGGCTCAGAGAGTTAAAACCTTTGCCTTCGGCTCAGGTCATGATCCCAGTGTCCTGGGATTGAGTCCCGCATCAGGTTCTCTGCTCAGCAGGGAGCCTGCTTCCCCCTCAAACTCTGCCTGCCTCTCTGCCTACTTGTGATCTCTGTCTGTCAAATAAATAAATAAAATCTTTTAAAAAAAATTCACATTGTAATAATTTTAAGTGTACAACTCAGTAGTGTTCTATTTCATTGGTCTGTGTATCACACGACTTTTTTTTTACTGTAGCTTTGTAGTAAGTTTTGAAATCAGAAAGTGAGAGTCCTCAAACTTTTCTTTTCAGGATTATTTCATATATTTGGGGTCCCTTGAAATTTCATATGTATTTTAGGATGGAATTTTTATTTCTACAAAAATTAACATTGGGATTTTGATAAGACTGTACTGAATCTGTAAATCATTTTGGTTCGTATTGACATCTTAACAAAATTAAGTCTTCTAATCCACAAACATGGTTGTCTTTCCATTTATATGTTTTTTTTAATTCCTTTCAGCAATGTTTTATAGATTTTAATACACAAGTCTTTAAACTTCCTGGTTAAGTAAATTCATAATTATTTTATTACTTTTAATGCTACTAAAAATAACTATAATTATTTACTTAGTAATTAATAAATAAATAATCAATACAATTGTGTTTTTTAAATTTCCTTTCAAGATTGTTTATGGAATCTTTAAACTTTTCTACATGTAAGATCATACTCTCTGTGAACAAAGATAATTTTACTTCTTCCTTTCCAATATGGAAACCTTTTATTTCTTTTTCTTGCCTAATTGCTCTGGCTAGAACTTCCAGTATTACATTGACTAGAAACAGTAAAAATAGGCACTTTTCCTTGTTTTTTGATCTTAGAGAAAAAGGTTGAAGTATGTTTAGTATGGTGTTCACTATGAGATTTCATATATAGTTTTGTTTTCTTTTGGGATCATTTCCTTCACTCCTGGTTTCTTGAGAGTTTTTATCATGGAAGGGTGTTGAATTTTGCCAAATACTTTCTCTGCATCACTTAAGATGATCATGTGGGTTTTTTTCCCCCTCATTATTCTCTTATTGTGATGTGTTCTATTGATTGATTTTCATATGTTGAAGTACATTGAACCATCTCTGAATTCCAGGAGCAAATACAACTCGGTCAATGTATATAATCTTCTTAATATGTTTCTGAATCCAGTTTGATATTTATTCGTTGAGGATTTTTTTTGCATCAATGTTCCTAAGGGATATTGATCTATAGTTTTCTTTTCTGTAATGTCCTCATCTGGCTTTATTATCAGGGCAATGCTGGCCTCATAGAATTAATTAGGAAGGGTTCCTCCACTTCTTCTTTTCTTCTTTTTTTTTTTTTTTTTGAAAGGATAGGTGTTAGTTCTTCTCTTAATACTTTGTAGAATTCATCAGGAAAGGCTGATGAACCAGAGTCAGAATATGTTTGATTAAAGATTCACTCTTCTTACTATTTACAGGTGTATTAAACATTTTCTGTATCTTCATAAACTTTTTAGGTTTATATTTTTAGAAATTTGTCTATCTTGTCTCAGCTATCCAATTTTTTGATGTACAATTGTTCATGATACTCTCTCATAACATTTTTATATCTATAGAATAAGTAGTAATGTCTGCACATTAATTTCTAATTATAAACAGAAATTACTATACTCAATAATTTATACTTCATAATATAATAATTTGAGTCTTTTACCCTGAGCCAATATAAGTAACGGTTTGTCAATTTTATTGATCTTTTCAAAGAAACTTTTGGTTTTACTGATTTTCTGTGTTATTTTTCTTTTCTCTAGCTTATTTATCTTTGCTATAATTTTTTATCAGAACTGAGGGACAATAATTTTTTATTGTCCACCCAGTCTGTGGTATGTTATTATGGCAGCCCTAGCAGACTAACATATGGAAACATTTATGTCAAAGAAGAGCTATGCAAAAGTGTTTTTAGGATGTTGGCAAGGGCACTGAAATACTGACAACACCCCAAGGTGGACAATAGGCTTTTGAGCCTCTATGTGAAGAAAGCTTAGGGAAATTAAAAATGTCTCTAAGGTCATGTGGGTGGTAAGCATAAGTCTCAACCCTGACTCATAGACTGCAGGGATCAAGTGCTGAGCTGTGATAGGGACTTATAAACATCACTCATACCATTCAAATGTGTTTGCATGTTTCCAGCTGAAATGAAAAACAAAGATGAGATCTTTCATGGAAGCTCAAGAAGGATCTGGAAATCTCTACTTCTCATCCTCCTCATCACTGACAGCTAGCAGAGATTGAGTGTTTGCCATGTGCCATCCCCCTCTAAGGGCCTGATGGAATTTTCCTCTGAATCTTGTGGCAATTTCTGGTACCAGCACCATTGTTAATGAGATAGAGTCATAGGAACCAAGCCCTTATAGAAGCCAGGTAAACTGACCAAACTCCTTGTACAGAAATGACCCCTCCAGAGGGGATGGTAGTGTGAGTACATTAGGGAGAGGCATGGCTGAGGAAATGTGTCCCATGGGTGATAGTCCAACCATGATGTCACTAAACACCTGTGAAATTGGGCAAGTGGGTACCCAAAGCCGTGGGAAAAGAACATACCTCCTCACCAAACAATATGCCACACTTTCTCTTGCTGGGCCTCAGAAGTCAGCAGAAAAGGGACATCAAGAAGAACAGGACCAAGGTTGCCTGAGCCAAGGAGTCTGAGGTACATCCTTAGTACCTTACTCCCCTCATCTTCAGCCAAGGAGATCCATTGTCTTCTCCATATCAGCATTCCCTCTGGAAGCCCAGATCTACTCTAGTGCCCTCATGAAGCCCACCCTTATCCTTGACCCCCCCCCCATCATCTTACTCTGCTCAACTGCCATAACAGAGTACCACAGACAGGGTGGCTTAACAATAGAAATATGTTCCTCACAGTCCTGGAGGCCAGAAGTTCAAGATCAAGGTGCCATCTGATTCAGTTCCTGATGACAGCCCTCTTCCTGCCTTGCAGACAGCCACCTCTTCACTCTGTCCTCATATGGTGGAGAGAGAGTGAGTGCTGGTATCTCTTCTGATAAAGTCAGTGATCCTACTGGATCAGGGCCCCATCCTTATAACCTCATTTAACCTTAAGTACCTTCAAAAAGGCCTTCTCTCCAAATATAGCCACATTGAGGGTTGGAGCTTCAACACAGGAAATTTGGGGAGGAATAATCATTTAATCCATAACATCTTATCTTCAACCCTTAGTGCCCCCAAATTCTTGTGCTTCCTGCATGCAAAACACATTCATTTTACCCCAACAGCCCTTAAAGCCAATGAGTTAAAGTGTTAACTTTGCCCAGGATCATTTCTAAAGTGTAAAGCCCAAAGTCTCACCAACAGTGTAACAGTCCCTCCGCATTGGTGGGAATGCAAGTTGGTGTAGCCTCTTTGGAAAATACTTGTGGAGATTCCTCAAAAAATTAAAAATAGAACTTCCCTATGACCCTGCAATTGCACTACTGGGTATTTACCCCAAAGACACAGATGTAGTAAAAAGAAGGGCTATATGTGTCCCAATGTTCATAGCAGCAACAGCCACAATCACCAAACTGTGGAAAGAGCCAAGGTGCCCTTCAACAGATGAATAGATAAGGGAGATATGGTTCATATACACAATAGGATATTATGCCTCCATCAGAAAGGATGAATACCCAACTTTTGTATCAACATGGACAAGACTGGAGGAGATTATGCTGAGTGAAATAAGTCAAGCATAGAAAGTCAATTATCATATGGTTTCACTTACTTGAGGAGCATAAGGAATAACATGGAGGACATTAGGAGAAGGAAAGGGAAGGTGAAGGAGGAAATCAGAGAGGAAGACGAAGCATGAGAGAATGTAGACTCTGAGAAACACGCTGAAAGTTTTGGAAGGGTGGGTGGGGGATGGGTGAGCTTGGTGGTGGGTATTAAAGAGAGCACATATTACATGGAGCACTGGGTGTGGTGCATAAACAACAAATCTTGAAACACTGAAAAAATAAAATTAAATTAAAAAAATAAATAGATAAAATAAGGTCCAAAGTCCCACTTACATATCATTTAATGGGTAAGAATCTAGGTAACATTCAAGGTACAGTTCTTTCTGAGGCAAAATTCCTTTCCAGCTGTGAACCTTTGAATCAGACAAGTTACATGCATGCTTCCAAAATACAATGGTGGAAAGCATAGGTGAGACCACCTTTTGAAAAGGAGAAATAGGAAAGAAGAAAGGGTGACAGGTCCCCAGTGAGTCCAAAACCATCCAGGCAAATTCCATTATATCTTAAGGCTAGAGAACAACCATCTTTGGTTTGATGCCCTGCCAAGTGGTGGCAGGCTCACTCCAATGGTCCAATGGGGCAGGCTGGATCCTTCAGCTCAGTGGACAGAAACCCCTGCCCCCACAATTCTCTGCAAGGTCCCTGCCCTCTGAAACCCAGAAAGAAACAGCCCTGCACACTGGGTCTGTGGTGGGAGTGGCAGCCCTAATGATCTCTGACTTTTCTCTGAGGTCATTCTTTGATCTTTTTTTTTTTTTTTTTGGAAGCATAAAGCTTGTTCACAGCCAAATAGCTCTAACATCCTGTCCTGTTAGAATCAAAGAAATCCCACAGCCATTCTTCATTCTGTCCCATTTTTTCCCCTTTAGTTCAAGCTGGCATTGTATCTGCCAGAATAATCCCACCTCTATTCCTAGCTCCTGCAGAGGTGGCTGGTTAAATCATGGCTCACACTCACACAAATCTCCTTATTGATATGAGCAGAATGAGAACTTTCCAAATCTTTCAGTTCCGGCTCCTCTTTTGCTTGATAATTTCTCCTTCAATACATCTCTCCCTCACATTTTACTGTGAGCTCTCAGGAGGACCCAGACAGAATCATCAACATTTTGCTTAGAAATCTCAACATCAGGGGCACCTGGGTGGCTCAATGGGTTAAAGCCTCTGCCTTCGGCTCAGGTCATGATCCCAGGGTCCTGGGATCGAGTCCCACATTGGGCTCTCTGCTCGGCAGGGAGCCTGCTTCCTCCTCTTTCTGCCTGCCTCTCTGCCTACTTGTGATCTCTCTCTGTCAAATAAATAAATAAAATCTTAAAAAAAAAAAAAGAAAGAAATCTCAACATCAGCACTCACAGTTGTGTCTTCCAAAAACCCTGGAACACAACTCAGCCAAGTTCTTTGCCACTTTGTAGCGGACAATGCCTTCCCTCCACTTTCTAATGACATTGCTTATTTCCATCTAGAGCTCATCAGATGGCCTTTAATGTTTACATTTCCACCAACCTTCTGCCCCTGTTTATTTACAGATTCTCTAAAAGGAAGGAAACCTGCTCTGCAGCTCCCTCTTTTTTTTTTTTTTTTTTTTTTTTTTTGAATCATCGCTAGAATCCCCTTCAATGCCATGTTCTACCCACAGGCCCTTCATGGCCCTCTAGGACTTTTCTAGCAGGTGCCTCCACACTCTTTTAACCTCCACCCACTCCCAGTCCCAAAGCCCTTCCTCCCTTTGGAATTTGTTACAGCACCTCCCCACATCCCAGTGCCAAAATCTGTATTAGTCTACTCAGCTGCTAACAAAATATCACAGACTGGGGGACTAAAACAACAGAAATATGTTCTTCATGATTCTGGAAGCTGAAAGTCCAAGAGCAAGGTGCCAGCTAATTCCATGCCTGATGACACCCCTCTTCCTGGCTTGCAAATGGTTTCCTTCTCACCGTGTCTGGTGAAGAAAGAGTGACAGGTGAAGTCACCAATCTAAGGGACCAGGGCCCACTTATTGACCTCATTCAATCTTAGCTGCCTCCATTAAGGTCCTATCTCCAAATAAAGTCACATCTCATGTTTGGGGGAGACACATCCCATCCATAGCACCTCTAAATCTCCCCCATCAGGATTATCCTTAGGGCACCCCAAGAATGTCATCTTCATTTCCTCCGAGATGTAGCCATTCCTCTATCCCTGCTCTGGACTCCATGGCTCCTTAATGGCTCCTTCGTGGGGGTGACTGGCCTCTGTGCCAGCACATGGCATGGATCTAGTTTAGTTGTTGATTGAGAACACTGTGTATTCAGCATGGTATGAATCATAGCCAATGGCAGAAGAATCAACAAAATAATCAACAATCCACAGGGTTGGTAAACTCCAGTCCTATGGGAGGCTTTTGCTTCTCTGTCCCTTCAATAGATAATACACAAGGGGTTGCTATTCAGAGTGAGTCAGGCTGTCCAGGTTCAAATCCCAGCTTTACCATTTTTCTAGCTGTGTGACCCTGGGAAGAACTTTTAACTTCCTTATAACACAGGGACAATAGTAGCCCCTACCTCACAGGGCAGCTGGGAAGATGCAATGAGCTAATGTGTGTGTTTGGCTTAGGGCAAGACCTAAGGGTGTCAGCTATCCATCAAAAAGACTGGTGCCCCTGCACTATCACTAGGCCAGCACTCCACTTCTAGCACCAAAGAGACCTTAGCTCTCTGGTTCCCTTTGAAGACACTCCAGGTGTAGGAATAGTCTGATGCAATCATACTTTATGATGACCTGGGGTCCCCTTTGGCTCCTCACAAGACTCTACCCACCCTACCAGCAGAGGAGGAAAATATTAGTTTCTATGGACACCCCCCCACCAGCACTGAGTACAGTGTCTTGCACATGTACACCTATACTACATGTTTTTAAATTAATAGATACATGAGTAAATAAACTGATCTGAATCATTGTTAGTAACAACTCTTTTTGTAGTTACATGAATTGCTTTATTATCTTTAGATTTTTCTCTGAACTAGTACTTTACCTAAATGTATATAAAAAGATCACCACTGGGAGATTGCTATACTTTATTATCATACGAAAAAATGTAATTTCTCCTCTAAGATCTTTTTCTCAAGAGCCAGAGTCACTGGAAAAACCAGTGACCACCATCACAGACTTCCATAGCCAGCCAGAATGCTGGCTAAGGCTATGCATTCCTTCTACCAACTACATTTAATCCCTTAAATATGTCTCTGATAGACTGTTTATTTAGGAAACTGTTATGACCACCAAAAAGAGAACAGGAAGCACAGAAAAATGGGAGCTGCATTGCTGGGTACCACAGAGTGCCAAGGCTACTCCAGTGGGTCTGTTTCCAGGTGCAGCTTTTATTAGCAAGATTGCCTCCTTCCCATTCATGCCCATGGAATAAATGCCAGACCTTTGAAGAGATACCAGATGGTACTCCCCCTTGGAACCCTCATATCTCAATCCTCCCATAAAAACAACAGGTTTAATGTCAAGAGAAGTGGGGCAACAATGGTGTCATTTAAGGAATATTTGGCTTAAGTCAGTTTTCCCAGAAGGCCTCCCTGACTGAGATTAACCTCCAGTCTCAGGCCTAGCCTTGAAACCCCCAGCCAGGGAACTCAGTAGGGAAAAGGCTCCCGTGTTGGTGTCCCAGAGTTTGTGTCCTTTGGGCAGGACACCTAGCTGACTCACCTTCGAATCCACCTTACTGCAGACTTACCTCTTCTCCAGCCTTGTTTGAGAGTCTCTTCTTGGATAAACAGCTTGGTGTGGAAGAAAGGGTAGGGGCTTTGGCAGCAGACTCACATTAAATTGACTACTTAACCTTTCCAAGCTTCATTACTCTGGTGAGTAAATAAAGATAATTTCCCTGCTTCTCAGAGATATGGTAACAAGTGGAGATAGCACAAGTAAGTCATTTACCTACAGGAAATAGCATTAGGAATTTTAGTCCTTATCATTATTCCCTTGACCTGGGAGAGAAAGCCCATATGTCAAGCCTGGTACTCAGGCTCACTAATGCATAGGACTCAATCTGGCACCTCTTGGGGGAGGTTCTCCTGGATTCTAGCCCATACCTGCCACATGCTGTTCTCCAAATCAGAGCCCTCTGCCCACCATCCTGCCGCCAGGCCTCCCTGCAGGCCCAGAACTCCACTGACACCTTCCTCAAAGACTGACTAGCCGGTCTTCGCAACCCTGGCTGTCTTTAGTTGGGACTAGTACAGATTACTCAGCAGGCCTGCAAAGTCCCTGCTTTCTTGCCTATGCTCCCTCTTTTCAGTGCCATCTTGTTGGATGCACAGTGCTGGGCTGTCTCAGTTTGCTACCAAGGAAGAGCAGAAAAGAAAGTTAGAATGTCATAGGCTTCCAGAGCAGCAAAGGACTTTGGCCCAAGTAAAGTTGTTTACTTGATGTTCATGGTAAGCATAGAGTAAGCCATGCTGCAGAAACAAACATCTGCAAAATCTCAGGGGTTTAACACAAAGGGCATTTAATTTCCACCCATTCAGAAGCTACTGCACATCTGGACAGCTCTTTGAGGTAACTGTCCTTCATCCAGTGACCCAACAATTCAGGAGAACATTTTGATGACTCCACCGTCTGGGGTCTCCTTCCTGGCTGCTGTGGCTGGGGAAAGAGACAAGAATGTCAAGGAGGGTCCAACTGCCTGGGATGACTTCCATCCACATCCACAAGCCCTCCCAGAAGAAAAGGAGTGTTGGATGTCACACTATGGAACATTTCTTTTCCCCAGAACTAAACTTTACATAGAACCCAGAACTGGGTGCTTCTCTAATTTTCAAAAGTAATGCAGTGAGAGTTCTCTTGAAAGCCCTCTTCCCACTGCCTCCTTAAAGGACCAGCCTCAACTCTCTGTCTTCATGGAACACAGGGGGACACCCAGTGACAGAGTCGGCATCCCTCCGTTGACACATTCGGAAAACAACAGCAGACCTAGGGGCTCGTAGCCATCAAACACCAGCTCATTGGCAGTGCAGGCCTGGAACCATCCCAATGACTCCTTCCTCGAGGACTGACCTGTAGCATTTTTTAAAGGACAACAGAGTGGATGAAATTGTCCCCCATCATGGACTTCAAAGGAAATGCTGTGCAATGTGATTACACAATTCTATTTAAATAGCGATGCAGGGTGAGGAAAGGGAATATCGCAATACATCCATATCTTGAAAAGCCTTTGAAGTGCTTGTTGGTACCAGAGAAAGTTTAGAAACTCATCAGATCTTAGAAAATGTCAGAGGAAAGTGCATGATAACCAGAGTCAGGATGTTAAGTAAAGAGGCAGGAATTAATCTCTGTTCATTAATGTGATGCTGAAGTGACCTTTAAATTAAATCAAAGTCGTATCACTGAAGAAAAGGACTTTATTATAAAATTTCCTCCCACTCACAGATTTGCCTTTGCTGCTGGAGCCTCAGGAACATTTCCCCGCTCCCTCCGGCCCTTCTCCAGCTGAGAAGATAGTACATGTCCAGAGGAAGCCAAACATCTGGGCAGATGGAGTCACTCTCCATGGGACCAAACCCAAACCCATTCCCTTTCCTCACACCCTTCCTGCTTCTAGGAAAAGCTCTGAGGTCTCCATACACCTGTCTCTTCCAATCCCACCACCTGCTCCTTCAGCCCACCTGTTGTGGCACATGCTGGCCCTGTCCTGGCTCTCTTTCCCGTCCTCTCCCTGACCCGGGGCTGGCTGGACTGCAGTCAGGTTCCTCCCAGGTGGTCTCCTACCCCCTAGCCTCGGCTTCTTCTAGCAACAGCTACCAGATCTGCTTCCCCACAGCACTGCTCTAGTGAAGCCTCTTTCCCTTCATAAGACCTCCCACTGGGTCCCAACAGAGCCTTCACATTTCCCCAGATGTGTCTAGAAACGTTCTGACTTCACAGAGGCATCAGCGCCCAGAGACAGCCACCAACCTTTCCTCACAGCTGATGAAAACTTGCCATCTTTCCAGCCTCCCACACTGAACGTTCACTCTCCCTCCTTCCGACCCCAGCCCTGCACCTTTGCCCACCCCTCCCTGCTAGCTCTTGCCTTAGATTGTAGAGGGCATTCTTTTCATCCTGCTTCCTATCCTGGACACAGGGATCATGTCCTTGTAATCTTCCCTCCCACAGAAGATGAGGCTACTAACTACACGGACCCACGAGCATGCACATACTTACTCACAGACGTACTTAATAGACCTGCACACAGGTGCACACTCATATATACACATGCACACATACATCTATATGCATGTGCCCACATAACACATGTGCACATGCACACACATACATGGGCATTCACACACACATACAGGTACATACACATACACACAAAACCCCACCCCACCGCACCCTGTTGGCCCTTCATACAGAGAAAACCTAAGCAATGTGCTTCTAAAAAGGAGAGAAAGTTTATGAAATATGCTCTAAGGCCCTCCAGAGTTGAGCTGAGCTGTCCAGTGTGGCACTACCGGACACACGTTCTATCGTTAGCTACTCCAAAGTGAGATGTGCCATACCTGCAAAACACACCCCAGATTTTGAAGACTGTGTTGAAGAAGAATCTAAAATGTCTCATTTATACTGACCGCATGCTGGAATGATAACACTTGAGATGTATTTTTATATAAAATATATTAAATAAATGCATATAATTATATATGTATATACTATATATAATAAATACAATTAAAATAAATATATAAAATATATAAAATTAATCTCACCTCTTTTTTTAGATGTGGTTACTAAAAAAAGTGAAGCCACATGCATGGCTTACGTTACACTGCTACCCTCAGGAGCAGGGGCCACCAGCCATGGCTAGAAACCCCCTCTGGAGCCACCATGCCCTCTCCTTTTCATGTGAGAGCAGAAGAGCTGAGCAGTTGGGGCCAGATCATCTGGCCTACAAAGCCAAAAATATTTACATTGAGCTTTTTAAGAAACAGATATTGGCCCTGGTATGGGTGATAGCTGGGTGTGCTGCTTTGGGGAGACTAAAACCTTGTCTCCCTAGAATCTAGGAGGCTGTGACAAATCCACTTCTAGTGAACCAAAAACCCTGTGCAGAAAATTCATGTAAAATGGATTAGAATTGTCCTAGCAAGTCAAAAGTGTGTCTCCTTGATAACTCAACTGTCAGAATAATAATGTAGTTGTAGACTATCATTATTAGGCAGTGCAGGATCCTGGGTAGGCTCCTGTCCCACCTTTGGGTGTATTCTATTTTATTTTCACATTTTTGGTACCTGATGATGGGTGCAGGGTGGGGGGGTGGCAGGAAACTGATGTTTCATGGCCCCTACTGTATCCTGGACACCAAGATGAGAATTCGACATACATTCTTTCACATCTTCTAATTTCTGTTTGTTTGGTTTTTTTAATTGAGTGGCTTTGGCTTAATTTAGGATTTTACTATGTTAGTATATTTCCTGTGGATTCTATTATTGGTTCAGTGAGATTCTAGACTGGGTTTTATGGGGACGGAGAAAAACCCCATCGAGCTTCTCCTAGGTTCCTTCTCAGTGGAAATCTTAGGATCAGCCAACAGGGAATTTCCTCATCCATCACAATTCCCATTTGGGAAGCTTCTTCAATACTAGGTAACATCTCTGTCCCTGGACTGAGAACAATCAGGTGCTGTTCTCCCTCCCAGTTCCTCCCTGGGCCCATGTGGGCTGCCAGGAACTTAGAGAAAGCCCCGCTTGCACTCCTCTCACCCAACATGAGAGGGATAAAGTTTGGGCTGTGAAGGGAGGACTAGTGACCCATGGCCTTATGTGAACAAATCACCACTTCCAGAAAGTTCTTGGCAAGACATGGTACAGCTTGCTAAACCCTGCTGCAAACCATTGTTTAGCTAAGGAAATCATCTGTCCCTAATTCTCAGGAACAAGCATTAACATGAAAGTAAGACACAGCCCAAACAATCTGGGCCTCTCTGGAAACACACTACTGTGTTTAACCCAGTCACTTGACCTCCTGTCTTCCAGAGTATGAAAGAGGAATACTTGTCAGGTCTCTTACAGCATCTTCAGCACATTTCTCCCCCATAGAGTTTGTCTCCAACCCACAGATTAAGTTAGCCAAAATTTGCCAAAAAGAAAAGAAAAGCTAGTACAAGACTATTCTTTGGTCAGTGTCCAGAGAATTGTGGGATGGGAAGAACATATGGTATCCTGGGAGGAAAGCAGCCTAGGCAGTATGCCTACAAATCTCATCCATGGACATCTAACCCTGTGCTGACAGTACAAGCCCCTTCTGCCCTTGGACCTCAAGCCCCCCTCCAGAGCCTCATAAGGGTGAAACAGTCCACCACTCACCCCCCTAATGGACAGAGTCCACTGGGGCCATTACAGTGCACATCCCACCCAGAGGTGGTGCCCTTGCCCCCATTAGATTTTTTTAATGTCCAGTTAAATCTCCAGGACCAGACCGACAGGTTGGGGTCTCCATTGCCCAGCACTTTGGAAGGCAATAGAATGCTTTCTGAACCATGAACAAATGACTTGATTTGCCAAAGACAAGAAAACGGAAAACCAATGAACTGACCCCTTGTCCTATGAAAACTTTACTCCTTTTCCTTGGAAATGATAGAAAGTGACCTAGAGGTCATGCAGGCACCTAGAAAATGGTAAAGAGTCTCTGGCCTTCAGTCCAGCACACCCAGTGGTCCTCATCATCCAAATTCTCAAAGGAACACACACACTTCCATGGCCTCTTGTCCCAGCTCGGGGTAAGGCCATCTTTCCCTACCCTGGGACCCAGGCACCTAAGTTTCACCTCTCCAGAAACACCAGAGCCACCACACCTCTAGTAGGGTGCCCGCATAATTTGTCTTCCCAACTGGGGAAGTTTTGATATTGGTTACAATTCATAATCACTGTCAAGGTCAGGATAGACCAAGCCAAGAGAAGTGACTAGGATGCTAAATTTAAAGAGAAAATCCCCCTCCATGTGGTGCAAGTACATTGTTGACTTTTGTATGACCCAGAGAGTAGGCATCACCTTAAATGTTAGGTGTCTCTCTTACCTCACCCTATTCCTGCCCTGATCACCCCAATTGTCAGGAATAAATGTACCTGCCCTAGGAAAACCTGGGATTCTCAGTTGTTAAAAGACCTGCTCTGAGTATACCTGAAGTTCCCTCTCCTCAGGTAGAGGCAGTCACTCCTCCCATTCTGGCCACTGCTGCCTCTCCTAGTCTCCCACCTAGCAGAAACCTCTCTGCGAACTGGAAGGAAGTGGTCGTCAAGCCCCACATGAATTCAGGGGAGCAAAAATCCTGTCTCCCACTGGGACTGGGAGAGGAAGTACCAGGGAGAGGAGACAGAAATTCATATCCCCGTGAACCATGTGCCCTGTCCACAATGAGGGTTCTGGGGTATTCCTACCATAAAGCCAGCAGACAGAACCTAGCACAGGGCTCGTGACAACTTCAGTATCTGGGCACTCACATGCAAACCAAGCAGGAAGGATCCTGCTTGATTGATCCTTCCCACAGGGCCCTCTTCTGGAGAATCGGCAGCCCGAGGCACAGAATGAAGGCAGTGCCCCAGACCATTTTCCTGCCTGCTAGTGTCCCAACTTCACTGGGATTTCAAATGAGCATCAGACCCAGTCCCGAGCCAAGAGCCAGCCTTCACTCCCAAACCACAGGTGAGCTGAATAAGCCCTTGTAGGTCAGGAGGTGGAAGGGGGTTCTGCGTGCCTCCCTTATGAATTCTCTTTCTGCAGGAATTTCCTCTCTGAGCCAGGGCTGACCCACCCAGACAGAGATGCTAACAGAAGCAGAATCAACGCTCTGTGTGAGGGCTCAGAGTTCAGTAGAAAGGCAGTGAAATCATGTAGCTCAAAATGAGCTGATGAAGAACAAAGACATGTGCTTTTATCTCCCATCAAATTTGGTGTGTCAGCTCATCATCTGTCTGGGCAAGAGGGACCTAGCCCAGTTCTGTCATCCCAGTGTAGAAAGAGAAGATCCTGAGAGTGAGAAGTACTTTGTTGAGAGACTTAGATCCAGCAGGAGAAGGTCAGATAACTTTAAGGGTAAAAATGCAGACATTTGGAGCAAAAACAAGCAGGAGGTGAGCTATGGCAGCTTCCATCTAGAGCACGCACCAGAAAGTTGTCTACGCAGCTGTCATTGGGGACACTGGTTCTCTGTGTTGGTTGCATGCTAGACTCATCTGGAAAGCCTTAAGCATATTGGTGCCTGGCCCTACCCTTGAATAAGTCCCATTTTACTACTTTGGGATATAGCCTGGGCAGCTGGATTTTTAAAGTTTACCCTGTATTTTAACAAGAACTAAAGCCTAAGAATCACAGTCTTAAGATAACCACTCCCCTCCCCACCGCACCCTATTGCACTCCAGCTTCTAGTTTTATTACCTTCTGAGGAGAGAATACACTTCTCCAAATAATTTTCCTTTTTGCTTCGTGACACATTAAACACAGATGTGTCTATGTCCTACTTTCCCACATTCCTGGGATTTCTTTGTAGAGCACTTAGACATTTAAAGCAACCCAGACCTTCCACTGAAGTGATTGATGCATGTGTGTGAAGATGTGTGTGTGTGTGCGCGCGTGTGTGTGCATGCGTGCAGACAGAATGCCCACAGGAACCCAAGGCAGGTGCATGGTCAGCTGTAACCAAGGCATTTAATCCCTAAAAATGAAAATACCCAGTTAAGCCTCTTCGCAAGCAGCCTGCAAGGTGTTCACGCCTCAGACCCACCTTGCTGTAGACATGCACATGGTTCTTCATCAACACTGACATGTGGAGGAAGAACAGAGTGCCAACAGGTCTAATGCTTCAGGAACCAGGCCTTGTCTCCCTCCGTGAGACAAAATCAGAGATGTTGGGCAAGCAGACATTCTGAAAGTGCCTTAAATTCAGCAAGTCTGCACCCACATGGTGTGATCCCTAATGCCTGACCCTTCGCTTTTACTCCCACATTTTCCCTCTAAGAAATGCAATGGCCAAGGGCTGCCCTCTGCCAGCTACTGCCTTCCAGAATAATTAGCCAGCAGAGTGAAAAGGAAATTTGAATTTCCCCCAACTCAAAGACAAAATATATACATTGTTCTAAGTGGACTGTTTTTCTCCTAAGTGGTAACCCCAATCGAACATAACCCATGCACCACACATACACATACACAGAGTTCTCTGTCTCTTGGAAATGGTCAGCTAGACCTTTCTGAAAACCCACCGGAGAGGAAAGAAGCCACTTTACTGTGGCATTCAGAAAATATGCCTGAGGCTTCCCTATTTCTTTTTGGTTCTCCATGTCCACACATCCCACTGTCCTTGCATCATCACTGCGTCCCCTTCCCAAGGCCATCTGGTAGGTTCACTCGTCCCCGGGTTCACATGGACCCACCTGGGGAAGGAGCCATGCATTGCTGCTCTCCTATACCCTCCCTGACAAAGGGGTCTCACTCCTGCCCACAGGAGTCACCTGTCACTCACCCTGCTGCCAACTCCCCCAGAGTGTGAATGGACTTTGTATCCCAGCCTCCCGTCCTGTTAATGTCCTGTGGAGGGAGGTCTCTGAACGGAGCATCCATCCCCATTATAGTGTTTGATCATCTCTCTCAAATACCACACTCTTTCCTCATAATCACAAACCCACATCTGCCTCTGATCATAAAACCCTTGGACCACCCTAAAATCCATGTAATTGTAAGTCATTCCCTTACTTTGCTAAAAGGAGTCACGATGCTTCTCCAAAGATGGAGAAAAGAGGATGCTTTGTACGGTTTTTCCAGGTTCCTGGCAGCAGGAAACGGTGTAAAGGGTCGACCCTCTCTGACTGTGTCCCTGCTGCACAAAGCCTTTCCTGGGCTCCTTGCAGGTGAGGAGGGCTTTCGTGTGGCTTTGGGGCCCTCCGTGGCCTGGCCTACGCTTAAGGTGCTATTTCTTAACATTCTGACCACCCTCAGAGCTCCAGATGCCGCCTACTTATACCCCATTCTGTCCCACTAACTGGTATTTGCCTTTTGGGCTCAATGTAGACCTCCATTCTTCCAGGCAGCCTTTCCTGATGCCCAGGCTACTTGCGGCAGTGTCTTCTGTGCCCATCGCAGCCACAGCTTGCTCCCACCTCAGTAACTGTCCCCCTGTCCTGAAGTGCACTTTTGCATGTCTATCTGGAGTCACTCCTGCCTTGGCACCCAGACCCTGAACACTCTCAGGGCAGGGATATGTGCCCACCCTTGCAGTGCTAGCACCCCATAAAGGTCCGTTTGAGACAGGTACTCAGAAAATGTTGAATCAACTAACAAGCACTTCCCTGACCCAACTCTTGGGCCACCCACTGTGCAGACAATGCCCTAGGACACATATAGCCCTCCGAAGTCTGGACTTCTCCCAACCAGGAGCTGACAGCCCAACCTGGAGTGCCCAGAATGCCCTCCATAGACAAGGCCTAGCCCACAACATTCAAACACTTCTCCCAGGCCCAGGTATCCCATTGCTACCCCCAACCTGAGCCAAGACCAGTCCTGGATAAACATGGTGCTTTCCCCAAAGGACACTGGAGGCTTTTATTTGATTCTCTAGTCAATTGCGTGTAGGCAGCCGCGATTCAAAACACATGATGGCTCATCCAGACACGCATGGACAGAGGTGCGGAACAGAGCCACAGGATCACTGGTGACCTGGTGAACCAGGGTCACTGCCTTTGCTAGATTTCTCAGAACATTGAGGCCAGCATCAGACAAGGCAACCCTATATATGTCTGTAAATAAAGCAGCAACAAAAACAAGTTTCTTTATGTGGTTGCCGGCACCTGCCTCCCATGAAATGGATTTCAGGAAGAAATTCCTCCCCAGGCTCTTGGCTGCTCTGGAGGGTAACCACTGAGTCCTAGGCCACCAGACCTCTTCCCCCATGGAGAGTCTCCAGCTGTTGTTATATGCATCATAGCATCACTATCATTATAATAACATGGAGCTTTAGCTCTTCCTTAACCCACAGTAAAAGGTGGAATAGTCTTTGTGAAAGGGCTCCCCCATGGTCATCTGCCTGTTTAGAGGCTGACCTCTGCTAAGGACTGTGCAAACCATCAAGGCAGAAAATTTCTACTCAGATAGAGAAAATGCATCCTAAGAAGAAAACATGTGTCATATAACAAAGAGGGCTGGGGCACGAGTGAACCGTAGGGGCTGCATAGGGGAAGAGAATGTGCCCACCCACTCAAAGCGCCAGCCTAGCTTAGCAAACCATCGGAAGCATCCAAGGGGAGAGCACTGGGGAGACCAAGATGGCTTGTTCCAACCACAGGTCATTTACACTCTAGCTTCTCTGCAGCTTTGACTGAGGGATAATGAAGTATTGAGTAACATAAAGGTAGAGAATCCCAGAGGACAACCTTCTGAAAGAATGACTGGTCCACCAGTTGAGGGGATTGCAAATAGAATGGGCACAGGTGACTGAAGCAGACCACATGGACCCTCAGTGCCTGTGTTTGATAAATACCTTTTCCTAGTGCCTTAACAGGGATTAACTTGAGAGCTAATAAGCCAACATTCTTGTTACTGCTCAGATGATCATGCCAGTTGCACTAAGAGGAGGTGGGGCTTACATGCACATTTCCCACTCACTGTTATGCATAGACAGGGGAAGATGGTTGGAGGAAGCAGGTGGCACTTCTGGAAGGAGTCAAGTGCATTCAAACACATATGTTTGACATCATCCCTGTCCAGGAATCTTGGAGAGGTTCTGACATTTGCAGAAAAGGGACACAAAGAAGGTGAAATGCCTTCTCTGCTTGGAGAAGAAGAGAAAGGCTAGGTTTGGAGAGATTGCTGGCCCCAAAGGGAATAGTGTGAGCTGGGCAACCCATCTTGTGAGCTCGGGAGCCCATGTCAGAGCCCAGGGGAAAACAAAGCCATCTCTTCCATGCTGGCTGAGAAGGTGGGGAAGCTAGAGCCACTTGTCCCCAAACATCTCCCACAGGGACTTGTGATAGGTCATGGTTTGATCCACAGTGAGAGCCAGCATTGTGCAGGGGATAAAGGCACATAGCAGAAGCAAGGCTGGCTGAGTTGTGGTCACCATCTTCAAGGCTCCTGACTCTGGCTGGGGAGACCGCCCACTACACACATACACACATGCATGCATGCTAGAATAAGGTGTGCTACATGCTAGAAGAAAACTGGAAAAAATAAAAAATTTCTAGGACACAAAGAACATTTTTTTAAAAGGCAATGGACCTAAAAGAAAATAGAAGAGCTGTTTTCTGTGGTCAGATTTCTGGGAGCACAGCGGAGGGAAGGGATTTCCTTAAGTGAAAGGAGGCAGCATTTGACATTTTGGCACCTTATGGAAAAGGGGAGAGTAGGTTCTAGCTTCCAGATAGGCGAGGGAAAGGGATGTTCTCCAGGGAGAACAGAGGTGGTCAGGAGCTGGAAGGGAGGGTGTGAAGTCCCCCAGAGTCTGTCACTACCGAAAACCTCAGTGCAAATTCTATCCCCTCAGCCTCCTCTCCCAGCACACGGCCAGTCATCCAAAGAATCTAGAATTCACTGAAGATTTCGGAGTGACCAGGAAGGGTATACCCTACAGAGGACCTCCACCCAAAACAGACTGCTGACTCCAGAAGATCTTGTCAACACCACATCAGACACATCAAAATGCACGAGGACCCCCGGCAACTGTCAGGCCTCGCCATACGACTTCACCAATATTTATTTTTGACCTACAAAAATGGCAACATTTTATGATTCAACCTAATATTTTGCTGTAAATCCTGAAAGGATTTGGGGACTCCTGGGTGGCTCTGTAAGTTAAGCATCTGACTCGTGATTTCAACTCAGATAATGATCTCAGGGTTCTCAGATGGAGCCCCATTTGCAGCTCTGCAGTCGGTAGGGACGGTTTTTATCAATCTAACTTCAAAATCATTTAGCTAACGGTAACTCATGATTAATGTATAATTGGCTGAGACATCTGGGCAATTATCACACATTCCTGGGAACTCTTAAAAGAGAAGCTAAATCACCACTTGCTTTCAAATGTAACATTTTTGGTAACATGCTATTTAATAACTAATTACAAGAACATGATCATGTTTTGTGGTCATTTAAGCACAGCAGTATTCTATTACATCTGGGAGCCATAACTGGTTTCTGATCTTAAGCACTTTCTTAAAGATCACTTCCAGTAAGGCAGAATGTGTATGTAGCAAACGGTACAGACCCAAAGTGTATGGTTTGGTCTGTCTGGACACATGTAGCCATCAATGTGATCACCACCCCTACCAAGAGATGCATTTTATCTGCCCAGAAAGTTTCCTCTTGCTCTTTTGAAGACAATCTTTCCCCAAGGAACCCGTAATCTGACTTTTATCACCATGCATTATTTCACCTTTATTAGAACAGAAATAGCATCCTATTCTGTTGTGTCTGGTTTCTTTCATGCAGCCTGTTTTTGGAATTCACTCATGTCCCAGCACTTAGAATGGGTCACTTCTTTTTATTGCTGAATGGTGTTCCACTGCATGAATGAGCCACGGTTCTTTGCCCATTTCCTACCGATGGACAGTTATGCTGTCTCTAGTTTGGGATTATTATGAATAAAGCTGCTATGAACCTTTATGACTATGTCTCTTTGTGGACATGTTTCCATTTTTCTTGCAAAAATACCTATGAGTGGAATCGTTTGGTCATAAGGTAAACATAGCTCAGCTTTCTAGGGAACCACTGAAGAACTCAAAGCAGCTGTACTCCCTCACCTTCCCACCTGCAGTGAGCAAGGATCCAGCTGCCCCATGGTGTCATCAGGACTTGCTTGCTGTGGCCAGGTCGGTTTGATGTAGCCATCTCCGGGGTTTGCTGTGGAACTTCATTCCAATTTAATTTGCATTTCCCTGATGCTTAAGGAGACCAAGCACCTCTTTATGTTCTTATGGACCATTCCTATATTCTTTGAGAGCATTTTTAAAGCCTCTGCAAAGTTTTGGGGCCTAAGCAGTGGCACCCAGAGGTTACCATGATTTCATTACCTGCCCGGCTTTCATTACCTGCCCGGCCTCTCCCCACCTGATCTTCCCTTTACTCCCACACCCTTGCCTTCCAGACTCTTTTCCCTTGTTCAGAAGTCTTAAAACCAGCAGACCCCCGAGCCCTGAGGAAAGAAGCAGTAGTACTTAGTAGAAGTACTAAGTACTAAGAAGTACTAAGTACTAAGTAGAAGTACTTCTACTTAGTAGAAGTACTAATATTCTGTACTTAATTCCAACATGTCGGTTTTTCCCAACCCATCCAAGTAATTTTCGAACACCAGCTCAGTGTCCTACTACTCAATTCAATTCTGACTGTCTCCAGGGAGAGAGTGTCAGATCCCTCAGTAAAGGATCAGCCTCACCAGGCTTTCCCTACTTCAGAGGCCAATTGCAAGTCCAGGTTGTCCCCTGTGCTTCTGACTGCCTGGATATAGATGGAAGGATCCCACAGTCCACCGTGGGTTTGATTAATGTGCTAGAGCAGCTCACAGAACTCAGAGAATCATTTCATTTACTATATCACTGGTTTATTATAAAGGGAAATATCTCAGGAGCAGCCAGATGATAGAAATGCATAGAGCAAGGGTGGGGAAAGGGCACAGGGCTTACACATCCTCTTTAAGTGTGCCATTCTCCCAGAATCTTCACATGTTCACCTAGAGGGAAGCTCTCTGAATCCCATCCTACTGAGTTCTTTTTTTTTTTTTTTAAGATTTTATTTGTTTATTTGACAGAGAGAGAGAGAGATCACAAGTAGGCAGAGAGGCAGGTAGAGAGAGGAGGAAGCAGGCTCCCTGCCGAGCAGAGAGCGCGATGCGGGGCTCGATCCCAGGACCCTGAGATCATGACCTGAGCTGAAGTGGCTTAACCCACTGAGCCACCCAGGCGCCCCCCATCCTACTGAGTTCTTATGGAGGCTTCATTATATAATCACAGTGCACTGGCCTTTGGTGATTGATTCAACCTCCAGAGGTCAGGAGGTGGGACTGAAAGTCCTAAGCCTCTAATCACAAGGTTGGGCCCATCCTTGGGAACATAAAGTCATCTTGTTAACACACACACACACAAAAAAAACACCTTTATTGCTCTCACCACAGGAAATTCCAAGGGGTTTAGGAGCTCTGTGCCAGAACTGGAGGCATAAACCAAATATATATTTCTCATTTTGAATCACAAGGTCACAAGGACAGGGATGGTTTCAGACTGGATCCAAGTGTCTCCTTAACAAGGAGCATTCTCCTTGTGGGGACTCTGATGCTAACTACAGGAAACAAATTTTGGCCACCATGTTATGTATAAAGGATTCCTGGCATACAGCAGATATTCCATAAATGACAACTCCTTCACTAGTGCCAAACAGGCTGCTCTACTAAGGGAGATGCTGGTGAACAAGAACCTCAGATCCCAAGAGCCTACCCTTCCAGGGAACCTCTGAAGACAACGCAAGAGTTCCATTTCCAGAAGAGACTAGAGCTGGATCTCATCCAGCCTTCCTGATTTGTAATTCCAGCCCCCAAAACCCTCTTCGTGGGTGCTACCTTTGGTCTTAGACGCCCCAATCCGGTTTATCCTTTACCAGGCATGGCTCCAGGCAAGAGCAGGAGAACTCCTTACTTTTCCTCCTCTTGGGTTCTCTTATATAAGGGAGCGTCCCTATAAGAGCTCAGTCTTACCACCTAATCCTTCTCTCTACAACCGTCCTCTTGGCAAAATGGCAGACTTGGGACTATGTCCTCCCATCAATGATTTTCTTATGAAAGCACCGCTGAACCAAGGATGGTCTGGTCTCTGTTTGCAACTGAAGAGCTGCAGAGTTGGGATGAGGGGCTCAGCCCCTATGCAAGAAGGGCCCCCACTCTGAGAAGTGAGGCTCTGGGAGCTCCATCAATTTGGGCTTCAAGAGAGATGTCAGAGCAGACGTGGGGTTTTGTCAGAGAACACACTGGGGGAAGCTCAGAGCGCTAGAGGCAGGGCAGTAAGGAGTGACCACAAAGGGATGGAAGGTCTTAGAGAGACCCTACCTTTTGGCATCTGTACCAACATTTTGGGTGGGTCATGCAGTTGTAGGTCTCCTATCTCCCAGGCACCCCTCCCTGAAGCTTCCCTGTGACACCAGCCTGAATATTCCTGCAAATCTGAACTAAGTCTGAGCTTTTGTTCTGGTGAGATGGGGCCTCTAGGTGGGGTCGCCAAGGTTCTGTTGTCTCTCTTCCTGGCCTCTCCACCCCTCAGAAAAATTCACCAGCAAAGATTCAGAAGGTGCAATGCTCAGGGCAAATGTCAGGCATCGTGAGCAGTGACTCCAGGAAGTGATGGCAGGGAAGGGGAAGGGCACTGTTTTCTGGGAAGAGCAGGGAGCCAAGGTGCCACAAAGACAGGCTGGCCACACCCAGACCTTGGCCCCAGCTATTTCCACCAAGGAGAAGTGCATCCCTAGGCAGCAGGCCATGGGAGAGTGGGGGTTGGGAGGGGCAGGGAGGAAAGGGTGGACCCCCGAGCCATGCAGAGAGGATCCAGATGTTGTGGACGCCAATGCAGAGGTGAGCTCTCTTGGCAGAAATCAGCATTGTGGTGACAGTGTCCAGGGTCCAGCCAGAATCCAGGGAAAGAATGATTTCTTCCTTCATGAGTAAGCAGCTTTTGGAAGCATATTCTGAAAAACAAATATTAATCTGCAGTGAAGCCCACTTTTATCTCCCTGAGAGATGAGATGTGTTCAAATGTAATAGGGAACTCCAGTGAGTTACCAGCTAGACTTAGATGGCTTGGGGCAAGCAGCTGGTGACACCTCTGGGCCATGCATACCAGGGTGACACTCTAGCTAGAGTGCTAGAGAACAGAGCTCCCGTGGGTAGGTACCATTGAAATAGGAATTTCCCAGAATGACGTCCACCTCTTCTCTGTAAGAGGACCCAGAATTCTGCCAAACACCCCTCACCTGTAAATGCCCACTTGAAGGGTGGAGAAGAGGGTACTCCTCCCACTGTATTTTACTTTAAAGGAAGCTGCATAAATCATATTTCTCTGAATAAAAAATAGCTGCCTGATAATTATTTCAAATGATTTCTATCCCTTCCTCTGACATACTTCCATGGCAAGATGCCATCTTGCCTGCCAACCGTCTCTCATCTAAATAATATTGAACATATAAATTGTACTTAAATGATGTATAAAATGTATATATATATTTAAATACATAATAAATATATATAATATATAATATATAGTATAATATATAATAAATATATAATATAATATAATATAAATATATATTTAAATATAAATATATAAATATAATATATATATTTAAATATAAATATATAAATATAATATATATATTTAAATTTAATTTATATAACCTACTTGAGTCATATATGTTATTAGGTCAGATTCAAGTCCCAAACGCTCCCTGACAGCCATGTTACTGGGGCCTGAAGTTCCAATAAGAAGAATTACTTCTTATAAGAAGTATAAGCAAATCTGGAAGAAATGGATGCCTTCCTAGAAACATATAAACTACCACAGCTGAACCAGGAAGAAATAGAAAGCGTGAACAGACCCATAACCAGTAAGGAGATTGAAACAGCCATCAAAAATCTCCAAACAAACAAAAGCCCAGGGCCAGACGGCTTCCCGGGGGAATTCTACCAAACATTTAAAGAAGAACTAATTCCTATTCTCCTGAAACTGTTCCAAAAAATAGAAATGGAAGGAAAACTTCCAAACTCATTTTATGAGGCCAGCATCACCTTGATCCCAAAACCAGACAAGGATCCCATCAAAAAAGAGAGCTATAGACCAATATCCTTGATGAACACAGATGCAAAAATTCTCACCAAAATACTAGCCAATAGGATTCAACAGTACATTAAAAGGATTATTCACCACGACCAAGTGGCATTTATTCCAGGGCTGCAAGGTTGGTTCAACATCCGCAAATCAGTCAATGTGATACAACACATCAATAAAAGAAAGAACAAGAACCATATGATACTCTCAATAGATGCTGAAAAAGCATTTGACAAAGTACAGCATCCCTTCCTGATCAAAACTCTTCAAAGTGTAGGGATAGAGGGCACATACCTCAATAGCATCAAAGCCATCTATGAAAAACCCACCGCAAATATCATACTCAATGGAGAAAAACTGAAAGCTTTTCTGCTAAGGTCAGGAACACGGCAGGGATGTCCATTATCACCACTGCTATTCAACATAGTACTAGAGGTCCCAGCCTCAGCAATCAGACAACAAAAGGAAATTAAAGGCATCCAAATTGGCAAAGAAGAAGTCAAATTATCACTCTTCACAGATGATATGATACTATATGTGGAAAACCCAAAAGACTCCACTCCAAAACTGCTAGAACTTATACAGGAATTCAGTAAAGTGTCAGGATATAAAATCAATGCACAGAAATCAGTTGCATTTCTCTACACCAACAACAAGATAGAAGAAAGAGAAATTAAGGAGTCAATCCCATTTACAATTGCACCCAAAACCATAAGATACCTAGGAATAAACCTAACCAAAGAGGCACAGAATCTATACTCAGAAAACTATAAAGTACTCATGAAAGAAATTGAGGAAGACACAAAGAAATGGGAAAATGTTCCATGCTCCTGGATTGGAAGAATAAATATTGTGAAAATGTCTATGCTACCTAAAGCAATCTACACATTTAATGCAATTCCTATCAAAGTACCATCCATCTTTTTCAAAGAAATGGAACAAATAATGCTAAAATTTATATGGAACCAGAAAAGACCTCGAATAGCCAAAGGGATATTGAAAAAGAAAGCCAACGTTGGTGGCATCACAATTCCGGACTTCAAGCTCTATTACAAAGCTGGTACTGGCACAAAAACAGATACATAGATCAATGGAACAGAATAGAGAGCCCAGAAATAGACCCTCAACTCTATGGTCAACTAATCTTTGACAAAGCAGGAAAGAATGTCCAATGGAAAAAAGACAGCCTCTTCAATAAATGGTGCTGGGAAAATTGGACAGCCACATGCAGAAAAATGAAATTGGACCATTTCCTTACACCACACACAAAAATAGACTCAAAATGGATGAAGGACCTCAATGTGAGAAAGGAATCCAAATCCATCAAAATCCTTGAGAACACAGGCAGCAACCTCTTCGACCTCAGCCGCAGCAACATCTTCTTAGGAACATCACCAAAGGCAAGAGAAGCAAGGGCAAAAATGAACTATTGTGATTTCATCAAGATAAAAAGCTTTTGCACAGCAAAGGAAACAGTTAACAAAATCAAAAGACAACTGACAGAATGGGAGAAGATATTTGCAAACAACATATCAGATAAAGGACTAGTGTCCAAAATCTATAAAGAACTTAGCAAACTCAACACCCAAAGAACAAATAATCCAATCAAGAAATGGGCAGAGGAGATGAACAGACATTTCTGCAAAGAAGACATCCAGATGGCCAACAGACACATGAAAAAGTGCTCCATATCACGCGGCATCAGGGAAATACAAATCAAAACCACAATGAGATATCACCTCACACCAGTCAGAATGGCTAAAATCAACAAGTCAGGAAATGACAGATGCTGGCGAGGATGCGGAGAAAGGGGAACCCTCCTACACTGTTGGTGGGAATGCAAGCTGGTGCAGCCACTCTGGAAAACAGCATGGAGGTTCCTCAAAGTCTTGAAAATAGAACTGCCCTATGACCCAGCAATTGCACTACTGGGTATTTACCCTAAAGATACAAACGTAGTAATCCAAAGGGGCACGTGCACCCAAATGTTTATAGCAGCAATGTCCACAATAGCCAAACTATGGAAAGAACCTAGATGTCCATCAACAGATGAATGGATCAAGAAGATGTGGTATATATACACAATGGAATACTATGCAGCCATCAAAAGAAATGAAATCTTGCCATTTGCGACAACATGGATGGAACTAGAGCGTATCATGCTTAGTGAAATAAGTCAAGCAGAGAAAGACACCTATCATATGATCTCCCTAGAAGTGAGGAAGTGGTGATGCAACATGGGGGCTTAAGTGGGTAGAAGAAGAATCAATGAAACAAGATGGAATTGGGAGGGAGACAAACCATAAGTGACTCTTAATCTCACAAAACAAACTGAGGGTTGCTGGGGGGAGGGGGGTGGGGAGAAGGGGGTGAGATTATGGACATTGGGGAGGGTGTGTGCTTTGGTGAGTGCTGTGAAGTGTGTAAACCTGGTGATTCAGAGACCTGTACCCCTGGGGATAAAAATATATGTTTATAAAAAATAAAAAATTAAAAAAAATTCATGTGGAGGGTGCCTGGGTACCTCAATTGGTTAGGTGTCTGCCTTTGGCTCAGTTTGTGATCTCAGGGTCCTGGGGTCAAGTCCCATATTGGGCTTGCCTCTGCTTGGTGGGGAGTCTGTTTCTCCCTTTCATTCTCCCTTTGTACTCTCTCTCAAATAAATATATGATCTTTAAAAAAAAAAAAAAAAAAGAAGTGTAAGCAGAAATAAGCTGGATCAATGAACTTTAAAATCCCCTAGTCAGGAACCGTCATGGCCAATAAATGTGCAAAGACACCTGTCCTTCTAGGTCTTCAGGGAAATGTGAAGTAAAGCAGGGGTCCACCTTCCTACTTCTCAAACTCAGAAGGGCTCCAAGATCAGTTTTGTGCTCTGCTGTGCTGTCTCAAATTAAAGGGAATGGAAGGGAAAAGGGATTCGCCATGACCTACAACTTATAATTTTTTATATGTAAACAAAATTTGAAGATTATATGATGGAAAATTAACATTGCTGCACTTTGGAGGACACATGAGTGCTTGCTATTTTATTTCTGTGCTTTTCTATATCTATATATATATACTTGCATACATATATATGTATATATACACACACAAATAGACATATATACTTCTTTATTATATATAACTTCAAAGGTAATATTTATAAAATTTAATAAGTAATATAATATAATATAACATATACAATTTTAAGCACAATGAAGACAGGAAACAGGAATAATCCAGGGAGAGGACATGTCAGCCCAAAGCTATGAATGTTAAGTCTGGACCCGCCCCTGCAAGTCATCCCCAAATGGAACCAGGACAAACTCCCGGGTGCGCAGGGGCTCTGGAATGTTGGGACGTGGTGGTACAAGGCCGGCGGTACCAGCACTCTTCCACAAGAAGATGCAGATAATCCTGGGAGAGCTACCATCACGTGCCAGGGGCTGGCACGGACTGCTCAGAGAAAGGTGTGTGGTTTCCAACAGGAGCTGCCATTGGTAAGCTGCCCTGGGCCTTATGCATGTTAGTAGGAGTTCACAGCCTTTCCTCCTGAAGCCCCCAGGCCTGAAGCAGGAAGGGCACGAGCCTGACACTGGACGCAGCAGCAGCAGCGTGGCTCATAAAGGTGGTTGGCCCTGAGCTTCACCGAGCGTCACTGAAGGCCGGGGCGGGAGGGGGCATTCCCTCTGGGTGGAAATTGAAACCGACCAATCATTGGCTCCGAAAAAGACTGGGGGCGGGGCCAGGCACACCAGCTCCGAGAGGAGTCTGAAGAGGAGAACCACCTGGAAAACAATTCATTTTTGTTATTTACAAACAAATCTACAAAACCCAGAATCCCAGGCCCACCTAGCCCACGCTCCAGCAGAAGTTTGGAGAACGGGAGCTCTTTGTTCTAACCCTCATACCCCTTCCTCCTCGGTCCCTCACACACACACACACACACACACACACACACGCACGCACGCACACGGGAGTGGGTGAGTTCCCTCGGATCCCAGCTCCCTCTGTCTCTAGCTGTGTGGTCTCCGTAGTTAGACTCAGTTTCTACATTAGTGAGGCAGAAAGAGCAGCATCAACTCATAGCATGGTTTCGACTTTCCAGAACACGGTAAATAAACAGCCCTGAAGCTGCCATTGGTCATGAAGATTTTGGTAACAGTCTCCTGGGGCTGAGTGGAGAAGCAGTCAGTGCCCAGCCCTGAGCTCCTGGCCTGGGATGATTTTCATTGGACTGCCCAGGGGCCAGACCTCATGTGAGCACAGTGTACTGCCATCTGCCGCGGAAATAAAAGCAAGATCCTGCTAGAGTCATCCACAAAATTTAGAGTGCCTCTGTTGTTGCAAATACCACCACAAGTAAAGTAACCTGCCATTCTAACATGCCATTCACAGGGATATTATTTTGACTCTTACCATGTTAGTGTACCATTAGGCTTCGCCCCCAAAACGTAGGTGGTGTGGTCCACCCTGAACCTTAGCATCTACAAAAATCTGTTTGCAGCCTGATATTTAATTACGTTCCAAAAACCAGGGTCATAGTCATCTATTGTTGTGTAAACACCACCCCAAACTCAGTAACTAAAAACTATTCATTATTAACTCTCACAGTTCTGGGCTGACTAGGTTCTCACTCAGGGTCTCCGCACAGATGCAAGCCAGGAGGCAGCTATGGCTGGAGTCATCAGGAGGCACAGGTGGGCTAAACATCCCAGAGGACTATTATAGGCTGAATTGTGTCCTGCTCCCCAAAATTCATGTTGAAGCCCACACCCTAAGGACCCCAAAATAAAACCTTAGTTTAGAAATCAGATCACTGCAGATGGCATTAGGTAAGTTAAATGAGGTCACACTGAAGTAAGGTGGACCCCTAATCCACAGCAGGCCATGACTGTGATCACGAAGTTCATCTGGACAAGTCCCGCCCAGAAAGGCAGTGATGGGGGGCAGCCCACACCTGACCTAAAGTCAGCTCAGACACATATGCAGAGAATCTGGAACTCAACCTGTCCCGGGTGCCTGGACTCTAAGACATTGCCCAAAATATGGAGCCCATGGACGTGTGCTGTTCAGGTCTCTCTCAGGTGAAGCTGGTGGAAAGCCTTCAGCTGACACACTTCCGCATCCGCTGTAGCAGTCCCACCAAGGCCTCGCTCTCCCCAGGCTGGTCCCAGCTGATGACTGAGCACGGCAGGCTCTCCTAGAGCCAGACCATACTGCCTGAGTGGGACCGCTGGGCAACCTGGGCACCAGGACTCTCCCTGGGCTACCTGGGGTTTCTCAGAGCACTCCCTCCCCAACAGTCCATCCTTCGCACTCTCCTTTCCCAGGTGTCAGAACCGCATTGCACTGGTATCCTCAACCCTTTCTCCATTATGGACAAGGATGTCCCCAGTGAATCTCTTGCATGCCACATTTCATCTTGGCTTCTGCTTCCTGAACTGACACAGCAGAACCACCCTGAGCATCTCCAATGGCAGGGACTCCCAAGGAAGCCCATTTGCTTTGGCATCATTAAGAGGTTCTTTCTTATTATATCATCAGGATGCTGACTGAAAACAGATTTTGACTCAGATGGTTCAGATAGGAGACTTTAATGGAGGGAGATGTATTCCTGTAAAAAGGAACAATCCAGGGATGATGAAGCATGAGGGATGGGCGATCCTAGAAGTAGTGCATGCCCTAGGGCTGAAGCGGGGTATGGGGGGGGGGGGCTCTGTGTCCATGCAGCCTTGTGGGACAGGGGACACCCAGGGTGCATTCTGCAGGGGCACTGGGCAGGACAGGGCCACACTGAGGAGGGGCAAGGAGACAGCAATGCCCCTTACCAAAGTGCCATGTCCCTTATTTTGTGACCACCTGTGGGTTACTGGCTATTGCTTTTGTTGCACTTCTCTTTTTCTGTCTTGCCCATGATTCCCCAGTATTGATGTTTACTTTTACATTTCCCCCATCTGCCTCTGGGTTGTTTCTATGGGTCTCATGAGGAAGGGCTGCGCTCTCTGCCCAATACCGCTCTCGGACCCACTCCACTCCTTGTGCTGTCAGCTGAGGCCAGAATGAGCCTTCTGTGGAGGGTCTGACCCAGACGGGACCCTGAAGTCATCCCTCTCTGCACACATGGGATCTTGGGTGGAAATCCTGAGCCGACTGAAAATGTTTACCAACCCACAGAACTCCATAAACGGCTGACAGCCACTGATTCCAGAAGTCAGGGACTGCCCCAGCCTGCCTCATTCCACGGACTGTTTGTGCTTAACTCGTATTCCAGCTGACTGTGCCCTACACCACCCACCATCACACTAAGCTTGCAGGTCTCCGGTGATCGGGCACAGATCACTGCACACCCACTCAGTGCTTTGAAACCAGAACCACAGTCCAAGAAAATTTTACCATCATTGACTTATGATATACAAAATATAGGAAACATACAAAATCCAAATTTCCTCAAAAAAATCCCAAAGGAGTCCATTGCTTAACTATAATGTTTTATATGGGATGGGCACACCATATATAAGTCCTCGGTTTTTTTCTGCCATAGCAGCTTTACTGATGCATTGATCAAACATGATGCTGTAGCTCTGACACATAAAAGCCAGAAAGCCATGACATGGGATGGAAATAAAGCATGTCCTTTGGTAAGCATAGCTTCCCAGACTATGTGAATTGACACAGGAGAATTAGGACTTAAAGGTACAGCAAGCTCTTTATTCCTCAAGCTCTGTAACATTATAGAAATGATTGAAAAATGATAAGTGGCTTTGATCTGTAATAGAATTCTCAGATAGTCCTTTCCAGACCCATCAGCTGTGGAAGGAGAGAATATCTTGAATCCACGATCTAATCCTACCCTGAGAGGAACATCCATTCATCAGGAGTCAATGACCCTGCAGAATGGGGACCCAGATGCTCCCCCAGCGACCTGAAACCCATACCCCAGCCTCCTGTGGCCCCTGTAGGAATCCCCAGCCCTCAGAGGCCTTGGGGACAGAGGGCCCTGGCACAGGCCTTCCCGTGCTGATGGGGCCTTTGCACAAGTCTGCCAGCCCGCATCTAGTACCTGTGGGATAGGGAAGCTTACTCCATGTGGTGCTGAGTAGAGAGCCAGGCCAGCTTGCTCACCACTGCATCCTCAGTCCTGATGCACAGGGGCCCAGCCTGGCCCAGAGCATGTGTGTGCCAGTGTGCACACAGCCTGTCTGGGGAAACCACCAGAGAAGACTGACCTTTACCTGAGCCCAGTGTTCCTGGAAGACAGGGAAGGTAAGAAATCCCCCACCCTTTGTATTCTGGAAAGAGCTTACCACAAAGGACTACTTCCCTGTAAAGACCCACCCTTTCTGTCTGTCCCTTGTTTACCTGTGCCAGCACAAGGCCAGCACAGGCTCGCCAGACGCCCTTCATTGCCTCTTCACTTGTTAGCTAAACCGTGTTGTACCCACTAACAAATCTGAACAAAATGCTCCTCGGTCAAACTCAGGTTAACAGTCCCTCCTTTCCCCACGCCCTGCACTCTGCCCACCTGAACTCTGAACTCACCCCAGCCTGACCCAGCACACAGCCGTCTGTGCAGCCACTCCTGAGAACAGGTGGATGTTGGGGTGACACCCATTCATCCCACTGCACCGCTGGCTCTTCCTGGCCTTGTCCAATCCTCCCTATGAAAGGAAGACCCTCAGCATCTGACTCTGGACATGCCACATACCTCAGGTCACAGGGCTCAGCCCATGGCAATCCACTCCTTGCCAATAAAGCTCCTCCTTGCTGAGGCCATCTTTATCCCCGCCTCATGCTTATCTGCCCTGAGCCATAGCCTCTGGGAGAGTTAACTGCATGGCCCCAGTTATCTAAGTCTGTACACGGTATTGTTTTTACAAAAGACTAAGCAAAAGAGAAAGAAGGTAAAGCATGGGTCACAGACAAGTAAGTGAGGCCATGCTGAAGCCAAGCCAGTCTCTCAGAGCCAAACCCACCCACTCCTCGCTGAATTCCTGACTCCCACCCAAGGCCCTTCCTCGACCCCTTGTCAAGTCTGCACAGGCCCGTTCTCCATAAGAATGAAGAGCTTCCAGTCTCCAAGAAACTCTGCCCAAAAATTCCCTGGGAACAACTTTCCAGGGCTCCTTCTCTCCCCCAAATCAACCAGAAGGTGCACTTAGAGTTTCTTTCCATTTAAGAACTTATTTTACAAAACTCTGTGATGAAAGTGAGTCTGTAAAAAAAGTCAATCAGATGAAGGGTGCTTCCACAGAGTTGAGAAGGTATGATGTATGCCCAAGAGGCCTGTGGTGGTCCCATGCCAGAGCTCCTCTTAAATGTGAGCCACACCCCTCTCACCCAGAGCTGGGCCACGTCCCCTACACCCAAAATACCTCAAACAAGAAAGGATGGTCACCACGCCTTGTGACTGGTGACATGGGCAAGGGGACAAGAGGAGGCTGCCACTAGTGTCTGTTCCCCTTCTCTCTCTCTCTCCCTCCTGAGCCAGGTGCTTGCCCATGGGACTGGCCACACCACGAGAAAGCCCAGCCTGCTGGGCTGGGGGCCCAGCTGGGGGCCAGCAGCCTGCAGCTTGGGGGTGGAGAAATCTTCAGATGATTGCAGTCCCTGGCTGTCACATCTCCCCTCTGAGGCCCTGTCATGGAGCCAGACACAAGTCACCCACCCTGTCTGAATTTCTGAGTCAGGGACACCATGGGAGATTATAAATCTGAAGACTGTGCGGGCACAAGGGAGAGGGTCAGTGAGCGCCTGGAAGCACAGGCCTCTCCTCCTCCTGCTGGCCTCTTCCCCTGCAACTCTCTCTGGCATGGTCCTGTCTCTCCTGCTCTGTCTGCAGCTGAGGCCCATCTCCCACCGCTGGCGGCACTCCTGTCCAGGCTGGGGTCTGTCTGCAGCCTTCCATGCAGCACATTCCCACCTCAACAGCCCATGCAAGGGCCATCGGACAGCTCAATGTCCAATAGCCATGGGACCAGGGGACACATAGCTTCCCAATTAGAAGTGACTGTGGATAATTGCAACTTCAAGAAAGAAGTCACTCTCTGGCCTCATCTTTACCCTGTCACCTTCAAGCCCAGCTGAAGTCAGATTTCAAACACTCCATGCCAGCTCCACCACCTCCTTCCTCCCCTCTGCTTCTGGACTCCCAAACCCTACTGGTCAGTCTAGCTGCCCTCAACACTGGCTGCTGAGATCTCCCTCAGCTTCTCAGCACCGAAAGCTCCTCCTGGCTCACGTCCAACTGGGACCAGCAAAGCACCCACCACCCTGCCACACCTGGCAGTCTTCGGGCCCCTGGTCGTCTCCTACACAAAACCTGCTCCCTTTTGCTCTCCTTTCCTCCTCCTCCTACTCAAGGCCTCTGCTCCTCCCTCCCTGGAGCAAGGTGAAAACAATGCCTGCTGCTTCCCCTCCTCTCCTCACTTACAGGGGACCCCAGAGCTGCCCCCTGCCTGCCCCACCACTATTCAAGGTCCTAAGGGACCCACCGCCCACCGGCTCCTTCTCCTGCCTGCCTTCGCTCTCCTCTCCCCTCCACTGGACACAAGACAGGCCTAGGTCTCCCCAGCCTGGCCTGCCAACCCCTGCCCCTGTGGCGTGGACCAGGCCTCCACATCTCAGACCCTGAACAACCTCCTCACATAAACAAACTGATTTATTCCCAAGAAGATGAATAACCCTGTTAATCGGGATGACTTGTGATGCCAGGGCCAATTTCTCACCTGTGCTCCAGCTGCGATTTTTCCAACTGCCTCAGGACTGCCCTACCTAGGCACCTCATGAACCCCATGCTCTGTGTGGGCTCAGAAGGGGCTCTGTCTTCCTCCAGCTGTGGAAATCCTGATGCTTCCCTTTTCATCACCCCAGTGGATATAATCCCCAATTCCAGTGGATATAATCCCCAATGCATCTCACCCGTGACTCCTTTTCTGTTTTTACCGTTACTGCCTCTCTTGGTCACTGTGACCTCCTCCTTCAATCATAGGTGAGCCTTGAATGATGAAAGGGTTATGGGCACTGACCCCTCCTCGTGCACTCAAAAATCCACGTATAACCTTTAACTCCCAGAAACTTAACTACTGAAGAGCCTCATGCTGACCTTATCAATACATAAACAGTCAATTGACACATATTTTATATGTTGTATGGATTATATCCTGTAGTTTTAAGATAAAATATGTTAGAAAAAAGAGAGGATTATTAAGAAAATCAAAAGTCAGAGAAAATATATTTCCAGTCCTATATTGAATTATAAAAATAATACGCATTTAAGCAGAACTGCACAGTTCTAACCCCCGTTATTCAAGGGTCAAATGTACTTCCAATGATTCCAAGTTGTCTCTACCACACCCCTTACCCCCTCACATCTCCCACACCCACCCCCACACCCCCTCCACCACTCTCAGCTCTCCATACCATTCCCACATATTTGCGGTGTCCTTGCCCTTTAAAGTACATGAATTCTGTCACTGCCATGCCTAAATCTTTTCCATTGGCTTCCCAACAAAATTCTCGGTTCTTTGGCATCTGGGCCCAAAGTCATTGGTCTCTGGAGACCCTTCCAGCTTCACTCTGTGCCACTTTTTCCCTACCACATTGTGTACCAGCCATGAGTCTCATCTGTCTACTCCTTCAACATTCCAAAATGTTGTCTACCTCAGGGCCTTTGCATTAACTGTTCCCTTTGCCTAAGATGATCTTTCCATCCTCCTCTTTAAGAACCTGGCTTAAAGTACTGGGTATTTACCCCAAAGATACAGATGTAGTGAAAAGAAGGGCTATATGTGTCCCAATGTTCATAGCAGCAACAGCCACAATCACCAAACTGTGGAAAGAGCCAAGGTGCCCTTCAACAGATGAATAGATAAGGGAGATATGGTTCATATACACAATAGGATATTATGCCTCCATCAGAAAGGATGAATACCCAACTTTTGTATCAACATGGATGGGACTGGAGGAGATTATGTTGAGGGAAATAAATCAAGTAGAGAAAGTCAATTATCATATGGTTTCACTTACTTGTGGAGCATAAGGAATAACATGGAGGATATTAGGAGAAGGAAAGGAAGAGTGAATTGGGAGAAATCGGAGGGGGAGATGAACCATGAGATACTGTGGACTCTGAGAAACAAGCTGAGGGTTTTGGAGGGGAGCGGGTGGGGAGTTAGGTGAGCCTGGTGGTGGGTATTAGGGAGGGCACGTATTGCATCGAACACCAGGTGTGGTGCATAAACAATGAATCTTGGAACACTGAAAAAATAAAATAAAATTAAAAAAAATATATATATATGTATATATATATAATATATATACATATATATATTATATATATATATAAAGAACCTGGCTTAAACGTCCATTCTAAAGAGGTCTTTTCTTTTTTCTTTTTTTTTTTTTTTAAAGATTTTATTTATTTATTTGACAGAGAGAAATCACAAGTACATGGAGAGGCAGGCAGAGAGAGAGAGGGAAGCAGGCTCTCCGCTGAGCAGAGAGCCCGATGTGGGACTCGATCCCAGGACTCCGAGATCATGACCTGAGCCGAAGGCAGCGGCCTAACCCACTGAGCCACCCAGGCGCCCCTAAAGAGGTCTTTTCTTGACAATCCTATCTAAAGCCAGTCTTCACCTTCTTACTCTTTTGTCACTTCTACTTTTTTTTTAATATTTTTTCTATTTATTTGACAGAGAGAGAAAGAGCATGAGCAGGCAGAGCTGCAGGGAGAGGAAAAAGCAGGTTCCCACGGAGCAGAGAGCCTGATGCGGGGCTCGATCCCAGGACCCTGGGATCATGACCTGAGCTGTAGGTAGATGCTTAATCAACTGAGTTAACCCAGGTACCCCTCTCCTCACTTATTCCATGTGGCTCATCTATTTTCAAGTGGATCAAGGAGGATTCGGTTCTATCTCATTCTCTTTGTTTCCTTCACAAGACACAGGTGCGTCCAAATCTTCTTTGTCACAGTGTGTGTGTGTGTGTGGGGGGGGTGTCCCTCTGTTTTCATCACTCAAGGGCAGAACCATAACCATCACTTACTGCTGCATCTCTAATGGCATTAAGTCAACAGTTAATGTCTGTTGGTTGAAAGAATGAATGAATGTTTATGAATTATGGGGCAACACCAAGGATACTATAGGTTTTCCTTGGTAAAACTTAATCTTAGAAGACAAGAAATGTTGCAAAGTGCTGTCATACGCTTAGTGTTTTCTTGTATGTACCCTCTGCAGGACCTGAAAAAACAAGCCAAATGCATATTAAGGCAAGAACATATTAATCACAAAAAACAGCCACTATTTTCTGCACAGATTCAAGGAAGGAGGCATTGTTCTAACTTGTACACTCCCACACTTTGTGAGAAAAAGTTGGCAGAGCAAATCCACTGGGACTACAATCCACAGTAAGGCCAAGAGTGAGTGAGGTTCTTCATTGCTAGGACTGATAACAAGACAAGGAGAAAACTGAAGGTCTGTCTCCCCCACTGCCATCTACTGTCATGAGAGCCAGGGGTGTTACTGAACTAATTGCTATTCTTTCATTGCTTCGACTGATAAAGAGAGATTAAGTATTTGCCTTTGTGTTTGTGTTTGTTTCTGGAGTCATAAAGGCAAATAGGAAAAGAAAAATCAGAAAATTCTCTCCACAACATTGTCAGGTTCCCAAAATGATCCTTGGCAACAGCAATATTAGACTTAGCTGTCCTTAATTTTTAGAAATAGAAGTGATAAACAGGCTATTTCAGAGCTCCACATTCTATCAGAGACAAGTGACTGAATTGTTCTCTCAAAGATCACCTTGTTCAAGTGTCCATCCAGGGTCAAGCACTAAGCTACAGCCCAAGGGACAAAAATGACCAAGACATAGCCCTGCCTTTCAGAAATTTGCCTGTAATTGGAGAAGCCAGAGAAATGAGCCAACAGGGGCACCTGGGTGGCTCAGTGGGTTGGGCCGCTGCCTTCGGCTCAGGTCATGATCTCAGGGTCCTGGGATCGAGTCCCACATTGGGATCTCTGCTCAGCGGGGAGCCTGCTTCCCTCTCTCTCTCTCTGCCTACTTGTAATCTTTCTCTGTCAAATAAATAAATAAAATCTTTAAAAAAAAAAAAAGAAATGAGCCAACAATCCCCAAATGCCAGGATCAGGCAATGGTAGAGGTGTACCAAGGCATGCCCAGTGGGGTGATTTGAGGTTCAGAGCCATATCTCCGGGGCGGCGGGGGTGGGGGGAGTAAAAATAAATAAATAATCCTTGACTCAGACAGATTTGGTGTATACCGAATCTATACACCAAATTTTGCTATGGAGAGTGAATTTCTTGAATTGAGCAATTCCAAATAAATTTAGACTAGTGCTTATTTACCTTTGCTCAATATAGAGCAGTCAGTGATGCTTTCAAAATACAAAAGCAGCCACATGGAAGGGAAGCTGGGCCCACATGTCTGGGATGCACATTTGCCACATGTCTCCCTGGCTTATTAAGGTGGTTCCTTCTAACTCCTGAGAAAAGGACCATCAGGAGTGTGTCCCTGGAGCCTGAGCCACTGTCCCACTAGGAAGTATGATTTCACGTAAGCATTCACCCAGCAGATAGGACCCAGCTGGCATGTGTCAGCTGCTCATTTAGTGGACACATCTATGAGAAAGCATGTTTTCCTGCCCTCACTTTGGGGTGAAGGTCATTGTTATTATTAATTGCTATTCAAAGAGCGAAGGGGTTGCCCAAGCCTCCTGCAGATCCTAGCTGACTGACGCAAACAAACACTCTGTTCTTGGTGAATCAAAAACTCCCACCTCTACAGGATTGTTCTCTGGAATTGAGAATTTTTCTGCTCCCTTTCCAGGCTCAGTCCACTGGGGAAATCACTTAAGACTCGAGCAAACTTTCAGAAGAGCCAGAGATCTGGTCAGCACAAGCATGCCCTTCCCAACAATGAGAGCTCAGCTGACAAGGAAGGTGGGACAGGTGAGAAGCAGTACCCCTCCCTACCACCCTCCATCCCCTGCAAGCTCACTGAATTCAAGAGTACGCTAGTGATTCACTAGCATTTATATCCACAGTTACCTGGCAAGATGTGCATGCTGAACCGCCACAGACCCCAAGCTGGCCAAGTACATTCCCGTGTGTCCCCCTGACCCCGACACATCCAACACTCACCCACCCCCATCTTTTCCCAGACCAGGCAGGGATCTGGTTTGCAAGCAACGGGACCTGAAGCACATGGAAATTGCATGTGAGGAGATCAGAGCCTGAACAATGGATGGGGAGTACGAGAATCACTGTATTAAGGGCGGCTCTGAGATCATCTGGTATAGTTAAGAGGCCCCAGGAAGACTTCCCAGTTTAAAGACACCTGAACTGAGCCCTGAGCATCCATAAGAATGGTCAGTTGGGAACAGGAAGATCCAGCTGGCCCGCCCCCATCTTCAGCCTCCATTAGTGCTGTCCAACTGGCTCTCTTGGACTACACTTTAGTAATCAAGAGAAAACCAGACAAACAGACCTGAAAGGACCTGGGTGACCTAGTCTGGTCTAGTGGAAGGAGCACCTTTTGAAGGTCAGGAGGTGGGAATTTTTGTCTAGGACCCCAGGAATGACACAAAACAGCTCTGGGACTCCATTTCTTCCAGAGAAGGGAGCAGCCCTTCTAGATGAATTTGAAGGCCCATCTCTTTTTATGTTCAGTTTAGCAACAAAGAATCCAGGCCCTCCCAGGCTCTGATTTCAGCTCCACAGAATCAGATCTGGTTTGCCAAGCAGCTGTATGGCTGCTACTGTTTCTGGAGCCTCTGTGAAGCCCAGCTCCTGTTCTAATAAATTTAACGCTAAGGTTCCTAAGCCATATAGCTATCCTAAGCCAGAGGTCTCCTGACTTCCATTTAACCTGTCCCCCAAATGCCTGTGGGCTTCAAAACCCTCAAGGTACAGATGTACCCATGTGCCAATAAAATGGCTCCAATGCCCGCTCCCCAATACCACCACAGGTAGCAGGTGGCCTAACACAGTCCCACAAAGCCAGCTGTTAGCAGTGATCTCATACACCATGCATTCCCCACACCCCTGTTCCCCTCTGGCTGTTCCCTGTCATCTCTTGCTGTTCACAACCACATGCCCCTCTGGAAGGATCAGTGCACAGGCATACCACAACTCACCCCTGTCCTCCCACACTATTTGGATGCTGGAGTAGGGCTGGGCTCTTTTAAGATGAAGAGGTCTTCTCTTCAACCCCATCACATGTGTGGTCTCCTGGTCCCCAAAGCACCTTGGCCTTTACTCACATTCCAAATGGGGTTCTTCCTGTGATGTGCATCCCTGGCTTTTGGCCTTGTTCAAACTTTCTCCACAGAGCTGAGCTCGGATATCCTGCCCTCTTCTCTACAGGCTACTTTGCCCAAACAAATTCCTCCCTCCTCCCCTGTTGAAAAACTAAAGCCCCAGGCTGACCTGATAACATAATCTCCAGGGTCAAGGACAGATTGACAATGCAGGAGACCTTGTTCAAAATTATTATTAAGAATTCTAGGACAGCTTTGGTGAGTGCTGTGAAGTGTGTAAACCTGGTGATTCACAGACCTGTACCCCTGGGGATAAAAATATATGTTTATAAAAAATAAAAAATTATATTAAAAAAAAAGAATTCTAGGACAGCAACTGGAAAGACTTGACCTCAGGGTGGGCTCCGACCCTGTGTGACTGTTTCAAGTGGCATGCCAGGAAGCTGACCTTGCCCCAAGCATGCAGATGGGCATCCATTGGAGGTGAAGAGTCTCATGGGCAATTTCGGGGTCACGGGGCCCTGTGACTCACAGATAGGGAAACCAAGGTGGTGTGTGTTTGTGTAATTGCTCCCAGCTTTCTTGTACTCACTCCCGTCAAAGTGCTCAGCAAATGAATTTAACAATTGAAGGAGGGAGGGAGGGAGGATGGAAGGAGGGAGGGAGGGAAAAAAGATACCAGAAGAATTGGAATTGGTACTTAGGTTTTCTGGCTCTCTGGTGCCAACTGCTAGGACAGTGTCCCGGAATTATGTCCACCCCCGCCCTCCATCCCCCACCCCCACCCACCCCTGAGGAAAAGGCATTGTGTCTATTTTATAATTGACTCTCCTTTCCCACTCTTGCTAGGAGTTCATGCCTTACCCTCTCAGCTGATTTTCTCAAACATTTTGCAAATGTCCCAGTTCCCAGAACTCTCCGTGCTCATTCAAGATCCATTGGGGACAAAATACATAAAATAAAATAAAGATCAGTTGCCCACCCCTCAACCCGAGCAAGTCTGAGAATAGAACCAAGCTCTCAGGGTTAAAGCCCCTGCTTGGAAATGAGATTCACCCACTTCTGAAAAGGCCATAAAGCAAAACCACACATCTGCCTTCAGCCTCTGTGGGAAAGATTTTCTGGAAAGGCCACCATCATTCCCCTACAACTCTTTGCTTATGAAAGCCCTCTCCTGCGGGCCCCAGCTGAAGCCCGATGAGAGCCCCAAGAAGGAATCACATGGTGCCCAAACAAGGAGAACTTCTCATGAAGAGCTTGTTCCACAAACAGCTTGTACTTGAGCGGATCCCACCTCAGTCTCTTTTCTCCCTCCGTCCCTCCCTGCCTTCTTGCTTCCCTCCCTTCATCCCTCCTTCCTTCCTTTCTTTCTTTTTCTTCCTTTCTTCCTATTCTTGTTTGCCCTATTCCTCAAAACAAACAACTTTAAAGCTAACAACAAGGAGAGGATAAGACCAAAATAACCTTCCTGTGTGGTTGCTGCCTCCAGATCTTGCAAGCACAGAGCCCCATCTGACTCTGCTTTATCATCCTTCTCCAGCCTTGACCCCTGAACACTTAATCCTCAAGGTGAGGTGCTGCTATCTTAAATGGGTCCCAGGGTAGTGAGCAGCCTTGTTCTCTGCAACACAGAGAGTTGTGCAAAGGGTAGGGCCAAGCAAGAGAGGGATTCTGGTTTCCATTAAGTTTACACCAAGTTAACCACACAGAACTATTCTCCTCTGCTAATTCCAGACATTCTGATCTCTAATGTGCTATGGGGTGCAAAACACTCTGGAAGCCCGAGAGGGGGAAGACAGAGAGAATGAAGCATATTGTCATAAACACCCAATGTTGACTACCTAAACATACAAAGAAAATCAAATTATGGCCAATCAGGTCACTCACCAGGTGCTGAAGCTGGAGGCCCTTTAGAGGAACCCCATTCTGATCAGGCTACCCTCAGAGGCCCCAGCCTTCCTCCTTTCCCTGTCCGACCCCTGACAGGCCCTGCTTGGTAAATTCTGGGTTTCACAGGAGGTAAGAGCTCATTCGTCAGAATCAAAATGGCCACAATTTTTGAACCATCACCTTTTGATTATTCATCTTTTAAGATGAAGTCCAACAACAGAAGCTGATATCTGATATCTGGGATTACGATTCACATTTGAATTTTCCCATAAAATTTGAGAATGCAGAACCAATTAAATACACCAACTTTGGTTCTCCTTGTTTGCAGATGCTATGCACCCCCTAGCTGCCCCCTTCATTCCCCAGCAGCCCAGCATTGTCTACTAAGGATTCATTGACTGAGCCTCCCACCCAACCCGCGAGGACAGTTACACTGAGCTCCATGTTGTCTTCTTTCCTGCACGTACTTCGTGTGTTCATTTATTCTCTCATTCGCTCATTGTTAGAAGAGTTTCAAACTACAGTCTGAGAAATCTGAGAAAGTCTGGTGGCCAGGGCAAGGAGCCAGGTGCACAAGGGAGCAGAGGTGGGAGAGAAAGAAATAGAATGTAACTAATCAGCATGCAGGCACACATTGACTATTCAGTGTTTATGGGATTTTATTGATCTACTGATGGAAACACTTGTAAAGAGCTAAGGACTGACCAGGCTGAAAGCAATACACAGTCCTCCTTTTGCCTTTTCTGAAATGAAAGAGCCTCCTGGAATTCTGTATGCAGCAGCATAATAATAAGAGTAGCATCCCACCCAGAGCTGTGTCAACAGACCTTGTCTCAGACACTGACAAATGCCCTCTCAGGGATAACATTGGTCCCTTGAGAACCACTGGTTTAGAGTGACAACCAAGAAGAACTGAACGTTTCTTTGAGGGGAAAACCATGACTTATCTACCCTCTGTTCTGCAAGATCCTTTTTCAATAAAAGTCGGCCCTAAAAGGCTCCACAACCCCTCCTCCACTGGCAAGCAGAAAACGAGGTCCCAAATTCTATAGTGATCTGTTCGAAGCATTCTATTCTTCAAGATGTTTTTACCCAGTCTCCCTGAAGCCACGGTTTTACTGTATCAAGTTTTTATCTCTCCCCCCCTGAAAAAGCTATAACCCCTTAGCTAGGAACAGCGTCTTTGTTCATGCTTTCAACAAATATTTCCTGTTGTCTTCCAGCTCGGTTTTTTTTTTTTTAATTTATTTATTTTAAAGACTTTTATTTATTTGTTTGAAAGAGAGACAGTGAGAGAGAGCATGAGAGGCGGGAAGGTCAGAGGGAGAAGCAGACTCCCCATGGGGCCGGGAGCCCGATGCGGGACTCGATCCCGGGACTCCGGGACCGTGACCTGAGCCGAAGGGGGTTGCCTAACCAACTGAGCCACCCAGGCGCCCCCGGTTTTTTTTTTTTTAAGATTTTATTTATTTATCAGAGAGAGGGGGGGGGAGAGAGTGAGCACAGGCAGACAGAATGGCAGGCAGAGGCAGAGGGAGAAGCAGGCTCCCTGCTGAGCAAGGAGCCCGATGTGGGACCCGATCCCAGGATGCTGGGATCATGACCTGAGCGGAAGGCAGCTGCTTAACCAACTGAGCCACCCAGGCGTCCCCAGCTCGGTTTTTAGTAAGGAGGATAGAGCTTTTGACAAACCAGAGACAAGCCCAGCCCTCAAAGAGCTTTCCGTCTTGTGGAGAGGAAGGGGGATCATGAACAAGACAAAGAATACGCAGTCTCAGTGGCAGTCTTGGAGAAACCAAGGTGCCAGACGAAGCGGGGTGGGGAAGTATGAGCTGTTCCAGGCAGCAGGATCAGAGAGAGTGTCTCAGGTGAGCCAACATTTGAACAAAGACCAGGATGAACAGACAAAGCCAGCCCTGTTTGTGTCTGTGGAAACACATTCCACCTGAGTGAACAGCAACTGCAAAGGCCCCGAGGCAGGAGCGAACATGGAACACCATAGAAAAACAAAGAGGGTCCTGTGGCTACGTGGGAGCAGATGCGTGAATGTGTGAGTAGGAGATGAGGTAAGTGGGATAAAGGGGGGCACATATCCCATATCATGCAGGGACTTTGTTGGTGTTGGCAGATTTCAGTTTTGGGTCAGAGAGGGAAGACTTTGGAGGATTTGGGGCAGAGAACAGTGAAGGGCTTGGGACTAGGGCAGAAGCAGAAAGTTATATAGGACGTGTGTGTTCACTGGGAATAACACAAAATCCCCAAGTAACAGACTCCAATGACACATTTCTCTCTAACATAAGCCGAATCAAGAGGTAAGCAGATCAAGGTTGATATTGTGATTTGAAGGGTCCTTCCAGCCTGCTTCCTTGACAGCCTGAAGTGCTACCTCATAGTCCCCAGTGATGCTTCAGCTTCAGCCAGCACACGGATGTTCCAACCAGCAAGAATGAGGAAAAGATGAGGAAGGACCTGTTCTACCCACTTAAACTTATTTCCTGGGAGCTGTATATGACAGTTCTGTGTTTTCCCTTCAGAGCCACTGTGTGCTTTTCATTAAGAAACAAAAACAAAAACAAAATGCTTCCATTCCTAAAGAGCAAAAGGAACATTAAGTATTGGGGAACCACTAGCTGGCTTTACCAGGAGGCTACTGCCCCTGTGCAGGTGAGGGGATTGTGAGTGGTCAGATTCCAGAAGTATTTTGGAGGCAGAACTGACAGCTTTGCTGAAGGTTCCGGCGTGGGTGTGAGTGACCAAGAGGAGAGAGTCTCCTTTTGCTGCCTTAACAAACTCATTACCACAAACTGGTGGCTTTGAGAAACACATGTATTACCTTACAGCTCTGTAACTCAGACGTCTGCCTCAGGTCCTGCGGGGCTGCAGTCAAGGTATCTGTAGGGCTGTGCTCCTTCTTGATGCTCTAGCGGGGAGTCTTTCCCTGCCTTTTCCAGCTTCCAGAGGCCCCTGCATCCCTGGCTTGTGTTGAGATGCTCCAACCTCTGCTTCTCCTCCTCACATCTACTTCCTCACTCCAAGCCTCCTGCCTCCCTCCCATCAGGAGCTTGTGATCACATCAGGCCCATCTGGATAATCTGAGATAATCAAGACCCTCAACTTCCTCACACATGCAAGGCCCCTTTGGCCACATGAAGTGATATGTTCCCAGGTTCCATTAAGTAGGATTTGGGCATCCTTGGGGGCCATTACTAGGCCTCCATAGACGTTCTGACAGAACAACCAGGAGACTGGACTCGCCCTTTAGAGAAACAGAGAGGCAAAGTTGTATGGGGAGTGGGGGGAGTCACGCAATGGATTTTGACTGTGCTGGTTTGAGATACCCTACTCTCCCCAAGAGGAGGCATGGGACACTGAGGCTGAAACTCAAGGATCTGATCAGGGAGTGTGAGTTGGGGGTCAGAGAAGCTTGGGTGGTTGTGCAGCCTCAGGACTGGATCTGACCATGTCGGGCCTGGGAAGAAAGGATGGGGCATGACAACTGAGTGCCACACAGAGATACCATGAAGGGAGGGAGGTGAGGCAGAACCAGCAAATGAGACTCAGAAGGAGTTTCTGGTGGGGAGAGATCCCAGAAAGTGTGTGCTGTTCTGTGGGTGTCACTTGGGAACAGAGAAGAGAGGGACCTCCTCCCTGGCTTTTGTCCTCTGCACCACCCTCCTCTCAGCTCAGGATAAACACCATCAGCTGAAACAGAAGCAGGAGGCCAGGGAGGCAGCAGGGACTGGGCTGCCAGGGAGGCAGCTGGGTGGCCTGCCTCTCCGGGCCAGTGTTGTGCTCCTGTTAGCCACGTGAGGTGCTGGGCTGTCTTTACTGCCCATGTGCCCTGAAGACCCTCCACACCCTCAATCCCAGGCCAATGCAGAGGCTGGGCCAGCCCCTGTGGTTCTTGTAATTGCAAGTAAAGTCATCAGGAAACCATGAGGAACAAGTTTTACTACTCACAGCTTCTAGAGGGGTACACAACACACCCAAAAGCCATACAGCCTGGTCTTGGAGACTGGGGGGGACACACACACGCAGACCTGGGGTACTGCCTTTACTAGGGCCCGGGGTGGAGTATCTAGGATTTCACAGGTTCACTCTGCATTGGAAAAACTAAGGCCTAAAAGTGGGAAGAGAGAAGCAGGGTCACTCACATGGTCAGGTGTCTAGGCCACCTGGGGGTTCCTGAGAGAGAACCGTCATGGGTGGAGCAGCCTGTTCTCTATGTAGTTATGTAGCCAGAAGCTGTGTCCTACCCCTGCCAATACGTTTGTTCGAGATGGATGTCTGGAATGGTCGCCTCAGCAGTCAAAAGCCTCAATGTCAGGCACTGGTGCTCCGGGCACCCGCATCCTTTGGGACCAGTTCTTGTCTTTCAAAGAAGAGCCTCATTTTACTGGTACCAGGTCCCACCCTCCTCAACCAACGGAGGAGGGTGCTACCTTTTCTGCAGCAGTAGTTCTCAACCTCAGCTAGACAGCTTTGAAAAATGCTCATGCTTGGGGACTGCCCCAGACATTCTGAATTTAATGGATCTGAGGTGAGGCCTGGACCTGGAAATTTTTAAAAACTTTCCAGGGTCTCTTGTGTACATCCAGGGTTGGGATGTACACAGCAACCAGCAGACTCTGAATTAACCACAATCCTGGTGAGAGGCGATGGCACTCTACACCTCGGCAGCTGGAAGTCTTTGTGTTCTAACTCCTCACCAAGTGCCTATGACCCCAAGGAAGAGCGAGGTCTCTCACGCGCAGCCCGCCAGAGGGGGAAACAGGGCAATCACTCTGGAACAGTCTGGCATTTCTCACAGAGTGAAATGGACCCTGAACCACAAGACAGCAAATTCGCCCAGATATTTACTCAAGGGAAATGAAAAGACAACACCACAGAAAGACTTCCCTACAAATGTTCCCTGGAAGCTTTATTTCTAATAACCCTGAACTGGGAAAACCTGCACATCTAGCAGCAGGTGAATGGAGGAACAGACTGCGGTCCCTCCATATAAGGGCTCCTGCTCAGCAGTCAAAAAGGACAAACTGTGTATACACCTGAAATCATGGGTGACTCTCAAAGGCTTATGCTGAACAAAGGAAACAAGACATAAAGAATATGATTCCATACAAGCACAATTCCATTCCCAGCAGTTCTAGAAGAGCAGGAGCTAATCCGCCTCGACAGAGCACAGATTGCCTGGACCTGGGGGGCAAAGGGACTGAACTTTGAGGATGATAGAACTATTATATATCTGATGGGTACAATGTCTACACAGGTGGTTTTTTTATCAAGGTGAAGACTTCATCGGGGTGCCTAGGCTTGGAGCAGCACAGATCCATGCTCTCAGCTCTGTCCATGTCCCCCCTTCGGCCCCTACTTCTCCCTTCCGAGAAAACACCAGCCTACAGCCACCTGCCTCCCCTCTGTCCTTCCAGCCCTGCTCAAGACTCCTGGGTCTTTCCATCTTTCACTCAGCACCACAGAGGCCCCCATCCATATGAGCAAAGGGCCCTCCCTGCAAATATGTTCTGTGGCCACAACCCAGATGGTCCTTGCCTTCCTGCATGGTATCCCATCGAAAAGCAGACAGATGCAGGTAGGACCTGCTGGACTGATCAGGGACGTAAATCTAAATGAGTCTCAGACACCTAGTGGGGATGGGGGTGTGTGTGCTGAGGTTCCCACGTCTGTGCAGGAGAAACCCCTGGACCCCCAGCCAGAGAGCCTATACCGAGAGAGTCGGCCAGGATGGGGGACTGCGTTGGCATGCAGATCCTGACTGCAGCTCTGGGTGGGCTCTGGGCGGCCAGTCTCTAAGCCGTTTGTGACAGAGCAATAAAGACAGCCCTAATGCCCACCGTGGCAGAATGGATTAATGGATCATAGCCTAATGCACAGTGGAGCCACCTCTATCCTGGAGAATAAACAATCTGCAACTCCACACAACCCCACAGTGAGCCTCAGATCATAATGTGGAGAGAAAGGAGGCATCAGGCTGGGGGAGCGCATCTACCGGAAGCTCAAAAGCAGGCAGATCAAATCTGGGCTGCCGGCTGCCCGGACAGTGGTTTCACTTGCGGGGTAACGGGCTGGGGGCATAGGGGAAATTATAGGGTACTCAGTGTGAGTGCAGGTTTCATTGGGGGCTAGACACAGAATGTGGGAACATTTTGGAATGTTTTGTGTGTGTTATGTTTCAATAAAACAATTAAGATTCAGGGGCTACTGTTTGCAGCCTTGGTGGGGACATGTTTCTATACATGTCACCACCTCAGGCCCGCTTGCTGCTATTAGAGTCTACACAGGAGAGAACTGAGGACTGGAGGTGCTAAACCCCTGCCCCACATGAGGGTGGGGGTGGGAAGCCCCCGGAGCCTGGGACACTGGGTTCTTGAGGGGTACAAACAGCTCCTCACCCTCTGTGCTCCAGCAGCCAGCTCCATCCGCCCACACAACCACATTATCAGAAGGTTCACCTTCGGGAAAGACTCAGAGACATAGTTACCATCATTAAGATCAGCAGGAGGCACAGGGAACCAAGATGGGGGTGCAGGGGCTGCTCCGGTGGGTGCTGGTTTGCTGTCTGGGGTGGAAGCCCCTCATCTGAGAGGACACTGGGCAGGTGCCTGGGAGGCCACCCAAGCAGAGCGTCAGCACTAATGCTGCAGTTCCTGTGCTTCTCCTTTACTTTGTTTTGTTTTTTAAACTTGACGCCCAGAGATCAGGGATTTAACTGAAAGTTTAGAGTCATCCAAGAGCCGTTCAGAAAATGCCAACAGGTTTGCAAGCTCAGCCCCAGCCTGACGTCAGGAGTGTCTGCCCTTCAGGGACATGAAGCCTCCTGCACATTCTAATTCATACCATCCTCCCTGGCACTGTGATGTGTGTGTGTGTGTGTGTGTGTGTGTGCGCGCACGTGTGTGTGAGAGAGAGAGAGAAAGAGAACACCTCGAGGTCACTGTTGTTATGATGTACGATGTAAGTGGTAATACCTCACCGCTATGGTGAGATATGCCGTGTGGCAACTGCTCACCGATGTGGTGGGATATGCTGTGTGGAAACAGCTCACTGCTATTCGAATATTTGGTAGGTGAAAACACCTCGTTCCTGCTATGATATATGTGTGATAACAATTCAAAGCTATTATAATACTTGATACATAATAATTCCCTGATGTCATGAAATGACATATGATAACACCTCCCTGCTCTAATGATACAAGCCTTGGCCCAGCTTCCTGCACACCCCTGTGTGTTCACAGTGATAGCCTCTGACCCCGTATTAGTGCCAACATGGATAGCAAGAGTCCCTGGGAGGACGGGATAGAGGGAGGGCTAGCCTGTTTCATTGATTGACTATATTTAAATTGAGTTTTATAAGTGTACATGATTTTTTCAATCACATAAAAATAGAGGAAGATATCAAATGGGAAGGAAAGTTCTCCCTCTATCCCCATACCATTCTGTTACCACTGGGCCCAGGGTGGGAATGAGGATGCTAGGCAGACCCATGTTGCCCAGGGTGGCTGGCCAGCAGCAGCAGAAGCAGCGTAACTGTGGGCCCATTGTCAGTGCAAGTGTTCGGAGTCACTCGGACTGCTGGCTTCAACCTGTATCTCCTTCTTTCAGACTTTGCCAGGGAAAGTAGACCCTGTCATGGAAATCCAGGATTTTAGTTCATGCCTGTAACCCTGGTTGGTCATGGGTGTTAAGCCAGGGAAACAGGCATGCTGGGGGCAGGAGAGCGTGACCAATCATCCTGAGGATGAGGGTTTCTGGGGACATGGTGCTTTCAGGGCTGAGACCAGAACAGTCCCTGGTAAATTGGAGTGAGCAGTCACCCTGGCTCCAGCCAAAGAGAATGAAAGAAGTTTGGAATCCTGAGGCAGGGCCTCCTCCTCCTCCACCCTTAGCCATCTTCTACCCTTAGAGAAGAGACACTACATGGTGTTCTTGGTGGGGGAGCTTCTTGTGCTAGTGGGTAGAGTTGATACAGGGCCATAGAGATAGGGTTTATCCCCATTCCCGGGGACAGCCATACAGCAGAGCAACCCAGGGCCACATGGAGCTACATCACCTGACCATGTCCATACCCCCACCCAAGGAGGCAGAAGCCCACTCTTAACTTGTGTGCATCCACCTCCCATGGAAGACTCTAGATTGCACAAAGCTCACTGACTTCTGCAGCAGATGATGGCTGTCTGAGTCTTTGGCCCTTTCTGACTTACTACATCAACTGCTTCTAGATAGAAAAGGCATACACAGAGGTCTGGACACCCTGGCAGGGTGGAAATCACCACTTAGTCTGTACCCCACCATCAAAGTCAAGTGATCCAATTATGATATGTGGAACAAGGAGCCCTCCCTTTGCGCCTCAGCCTGAAGACCACCTTGGGAACTGTCAAGGTGGAGCAAAACTGTCCTAGCCAGATTGCAAAACTGTCATTTCCTGGTGTGGGCCTATACCTGCCACATAAAGGGGAGGGATTTGGGTCTGGAGTTAGTTCCTTAGGCAGGACAGCCCAGAAGACATTGAGTCAGCCCTTCCTAGAGCCCATTTTATTGTTACTCTGAGTTTTAATCAGAACACCATATTTCTACTTGTCCCACCACAGTTCACCCCGGAAGTCAGACCCTGGAGTAAAGGGAGATGATCTAAGCTCTGCTTTTCCTTCCCAGCACTCAGAGATCTGGCAACCAGAAGGCAGTCTCTAACCTGCATCAAGTTGGCACCAATAGTGAGGAGGCCCAGGGAAGCACCATCACATGGTTAGCATAGTGTGTGACAGAGGTACTCAATAAATATGAGGTATATTTAGCCGCTACTGGGTAGACAGATTACGAGTTCTGGCAGGGTCTCTGAGAACATCTGAGTCTCTCCCTACTCCCTGCCCCACCCCTAGAGCCCAGCAACCACATGGGCAGCCAGCCCAGGCCACTGTATGTGTACAAGTGCCAGATGCTACCTTAGATCCCCACAGCAGACTCCCACTGCTGTGTGCACCCTGGGCTGGCCTTTCTAGTTGCTCATTGCATACCACCAGCTTGACACCCATTACCAGCCTCTGCTGCAATGTGCACACACGAGAGGGGGAGACTATGTAGACATGGGCGAGCATGCCAACAGCGAAGGCCCTTGCAACTAGCTGCCAGTACGCTTGTGCTTTTTCCTGGACACTGCTATCTGCTCTGGCCCCCAAGACTGCATATGTGCCTGCACCTAGCCTCTATCACTAAATAGGCACCTGCAATAGGCCTCTGTGGCTGAACGTGTGCACACCACCAGCCCCAGCCACCACCACTGCCTGCTCTGGTCCCAAGCCACTGGACCTGGAGGAGCAGCTTAGGACCTCAACAGCCCTTGCATCCACCTTCCAATGCATGCCAAGGACCACCCAATTTGGGTACTGAGCTGGAGACATCATGCACACCAGACTCAGTGCTGTCACAAACCCCCACACTTAGCATCCTGCACTCCAGGGTCACAGCACACACCAGCATGCCACGCCTGCAAGTGAAAGTCTTCCTTTACCAAAGTCAGCCCATAAAATCTAGAAGAGGTGATTACTTCCTTAAATTCATAGACACAAGTCTACAGGAATCATGGAGAATCAGAGAAAAAAAAATACTATAAGCCTCCAGTCACTGCCCTGAAGAAATGAAGATTCAAAATTTTCCTGACAAAGAATTGTTCTAAAGATATTCAGAGAACTTTGAGAGAACACACATAAAGAATTTAACATATAAAAAGAACCAAACAGAATCTCGCAATTACTGAAATAAGGAATTTAACAGAGAGCTTCAACAACAAACTTAACCAAACAGAAGAAACAATCAGTGAGATAAAAGACAATCTACTGAAACAAGAAACCAATTAGTAATGGGAAAATATCTGAAAGTAAGGGTATCTGGGTGGCTCAAAGAGTTAAAGCCTCTGCCTTTGGCTCAGGTCATGGTCCCAGGGTCCTGAGATCAAGCCCCTCATCAGGCTCTCTGCCCAGCGGGGAACGTGCTTCCCCCTCTCTCTCTGCCTGCCTCTCTGCCTACTTGTGATCTCTGTCTGTCAAATAAATAAATAAAATCTTTAAATACACACACTCATACACACACACACACACATATATGCAACACAGGTAAAGGCAGCCTGTGGCCAGATTCATAGTGTTCAAATACTGTAATATGGGAGTGTGCTATCTACTTAACTCCACCATGAAGGTTCAAGGACAAAAGTACAAAAAACAATTATGGCCACAAAAATTTGCTAATGGATATGCAATATAAAAACAGGTACACTGTGACATTAAAAACATAAAACTGGGGGAATAAAAGGGTAGAGTTTCTGTATGAGATTCAAGTTAAACCATAATCAGTATAATGTAAACAGCTATATCTCTAAGAGGTCATATTTAAACCTCAGGATGACCACAAAGCATAAACCTACAGTAGGTCTACAAAAGATAGAGAAGGTGATCAAAGCATATGACTGCAGAAAAATCAACACTGAAAGGGAGGCAAGAGGAGGAGAATGGAGCAAGGGAACTATGAAACAGCCAAATAACAATGACTAAGACTGTATTAAAAGTCCTTACCTACCAGTAATTACTATAAATGTAAAGAAGTTGAATTTTTTGATCAAAAGACAAAGAGTGGCTAGATGGATAAACAAACAGACAAAAAGACCACTGAAGACTAACTCTGGCTTTAAGGACACATACATAGACTCCAAGTGCAGAGATGGAGAATGATATTCCATGCAAAAAGAAACCAAAGACCTGAGGCCAAAAGCTGTAACAAGAGACACAGAAGGTAATTATATAATGACAAAGAGGTCAATAAATCAAGAAGATATAAATCATAAATATGTATACACACACTCAACAGTGGAACACCTAAATATATTGAACAAATGCTAATGTATTTGAAGGGACAAACAGACAACATTGTACTAACAGAAGGGGACTTCAGTATGCTACTTTCAACAGTGAGTAGATCATCCAGATGGAAACTCTACAAGGAAATGTTGGACTTGAGCAATACCTAAGACCAATGGACCCAACAGACATGCACAGAGCATGTCATCCATCAGAGGACTATACATTCTTTTCTAGGACACACAGAACATTCTCCAGGATAGATCATAAGTAGATTATAAAACGAATCTTAGCAAATTTAAAAAGACTGAAATCACACCAAGTATTGCTTCTGACCACAATGGTATGAAATAAGAAATCAATAACAGAAGGAAAGCTGAAAAATTTGCAAATATGTGGAAATTAAATAACACAATCTTGGGCAATCAAAGGGTCAGAGAAGAAAACAAAACACAAATAAAAAATTATCTTGGGACAAACAACAGAAAGAAAACTTGTCAAAATCTATGGAAAACAACAAAAGCAGTTCAAGAGGCAAGTTTGTAGGGATAAACACCTACATTAAGAAAAAAGAAAGATCTCAAATAAATAACCTAACTATATGTTTCAAGGAAGTAGAAGAGTAACAAATTGAGACCAGTTAGCAGAAGTTAGAAAATAATAAAGATCAGAGCAGAAACAAATGAATAGAGACCAGAAAAAAAACAATTTGCAATATTAATAAAACTGAGAGTAGACTTTTTTAAAACACAGAATTGACAAACTTTTAGCTAAAGACTCAAATAAATAAAATCAGAAATGAAAGAGGAAACAGGACAACTGATAACCATAGAAATACAATGGGTCATAAGAGATTTCAAGGGCCAATTATATATCAGCAAATTGGATAATCTAGAAAAAAATGGATAAGTTTCTAGAAACATATAATCTAACAAGATTGAATGAGGAATAACGAAATCTAAACAGACAAATAACAAGCCAGGATGATAAATCAGTATCAAAAACCTCCTAGTGAAGAAAAGCCCAGGACCACATGGTCTCACTGGTGAAGACTATCACCCACTTAAAGAAGAATGAATACCAATTCTTGCCAGAATTTTCCAAGGAACTGAAGAGGAAGGAACAGTCTCAAACCCATTTTAGAAGGCTGGCCTTGCCCTACTAAGCCACATAGGACACTACAAGAAAAGAGAACTATAGACCAGAATCCCTAAGGAATACAGAGGCAAAAATATTAACATACTGAATTCATCTGCACATTTAAAAGATAATGCACCCTGATCAAGTGAGATTTATCCCTGCGGTGCAAGTACAGGTCAGCGTATGCAAATCAACGGGTATGACACATACATACGCACAATGGACTGTGATTCAGCCTTAAGAAAGACGGAAATCCTAACATTTGCAACAGAGTCGATGAACCATGAGGGCTTTATGTTGAGTGAAGTAAATCAGACAGAGGAAGACAAATACTGTATAATATCACTTATATATGGAATCAAAGAAGCCAAACACATTGAAACCAAGAGTAGAACACTATTACCAGTTGCTGAGAGGGTGTGGAAGAAATGGGGAGATGTTGGTCAAAGACTACAAGCTTCCAGTTATAAGATGAATAAGTTCTAGGGGCATAATGTACAGCATGGTGACTATAGTTAATAATACTGTACTATATACTTGCAAGTTGTTAAGAGAAGAGATCTTGATGTTCTCACCACACACACACACACACACAGAGAGACAAATGGTAACTGTGGGATATGATGGAAGCATTATCTAATGCCATGGTGACAGTCATTTTGCAATATTTAAGGGAATCAAGTCAACATGCTGTACACATTAAACTTATACAATGTTACATGTTAATTATTTTTTAAAGATTTATTTATTTATTTATTTATGAGAAAAAGAGCAGGAGCGGGTCAGAGAGAGAGGGAGAGAAGAGGGGAAAAGTTGGGGTAGGGAGAGAATCTCAAGCAGATTTCCCGCTGAGCATGGGGCTTGATCTCACAACCCTGAGATCATGACCTTAGATGAAATCAGACCCTTGACTGAGGCATCCAGGTTCCCCGTATATACATCAATTTGATATACATATCAATTTGATATAAAAATTTGATATACAAATTGATATACATCAATTATATCTCAATAAAACTAGGGGAAAAACAAAAACAATATTTTTTTAAAAAGAAGAGGAGATTTGGACACGTGCGTAGTGGGAAGACCATGTGAAGAGAGGGAGAGAAAAGACAGCCACCAACAAGCCAAGAAGGAGGCCTCAGAAGAAGGCAACCCTGCCTACTTTGTCATGGCAGCTGGGGCAGACTAACCTGCCACCCAAACTAATGCCTCACCCTGTCAACCTGGGGTTCCTCATCTGTAAAATGGAAATAATCCTAAAACCTACCTACAACAGAAATGTTGTACAGAATTCTGTAAAATATGTATAAAGCCATACACAGATGGAAGTAGCTATTATTTAAGACAGTAAAAACAGTTGTTAACTCAGAACCTTGAAAAACTGTTTTCAATTTTGAACATCAATTTGTCCGCCTTAAAAAAAAAAAAAGTCTTGCAACCTGTGAGCTCCTGCCAGTCATGAATCCTGACAATGCAAGATGATAAGTTTGCAATTGTTTTATACAGCTCTTTAAAATGAAATACCATCTGATCTGATTTCCAGATCATGACGTTTGTTCCTAAACAACAAGCATAGGCTTCAGGAAATACTGACAAGAACAGAGAGCTTTGAAAGAGGGCCTCAAACTATGTCAGCAGGGTCATGGTTGGTGAAGATGAGCCATAACTGGGTGTGTCTATGTCCTCTCCCTCAGAGACACCTTCTCCTCTTCTTCAGGGAAGCAGTGGACCCCCAAGGCAGACCCCCAACCCTGGGGGTCTAGGGCCTATGTCCCTGGGACCATTCCACATGTCCTACCATAGGCCCAATGTGGCCCTATAGCTCCTAACTGTTTCTCCTGTTCCCAAACCACCAAGGTTTCAAACACCACATTCTTATTCTGGGCCAGGAATTTAGGCTTCACAATGCCACCTCAGGCTAGTTGACCTCAGGTTAGCTGAGGCTTATGTCCTGAATACCCATAGAATGAGCTTCTCTCCTCCCTCCACAACTCCAGCAGCAGATCTTCATGCACTAAGACCCACACCTCCTCCCAAAGTGAGCTGTGAGGTCTCCTGACTGTCATGCAGCATGGTCTCACCAAGGTACCCCCTTCCCAATCTCACCATTCCCTAGGCCCTGTGGGTATCCCAACACGTTCTGACCCAGTACCCATCCATGCCTTCTAGTTGGATCCAGACCCATTTTGTCAGTACCCTTCCTCCGCATATGCTCAGCAAGCCTGAAGCTAACGAGACCCCGTGAGGCACACTGCTGCTAAAACCAACAGCGGGTTCTGTCCGTTTAAAAAAATAGTTAAATAAGACTGGTCAGTCTCCCCAGGACAAAGGAACACCTTCTCTTTGGCTACAATGCCATGCTCACCAATGTGCTTATTTGCTGCCTTCTGAAAAGATTATGTCCTTGAGAACTGCAATGCCTACCCCAGCTGAAGAATTTGACCAGAAAAAGGAAGATATTGCTCTTGGTTCCACAATATGTCTTGGATGCATTTTTTTGCACACCACATATACAGACTGAAGCTGGGAGAATTTCTCCATCAAAGACAATGGAACTCACTCTTCTGAGTGACTACCCTCCACTCTCAACAGTTAGGCACACACAGCTCAAGCATGCAATAAAACTTCACCAAGCACAGTGGAACTCCAGTGGAACTCCATAATGTCCCCAGTGACACCCACACTCTTGCTGTGCCTCCTTGGCCTTGCACTTCTCTCCTTTTGACTTCTTTTCTCCTTTACCAAACACATATGATGGGGGATGACTGTACTCAGAGACTGGGCTAATCTTGTCTTCCATGGAGGTGAAAGGCTGCACACTCTCTCCTTGAAATTGCTCCAGAAAGGAGAACAAAGTGGGCACAAACACTTCCGGAAAGTGGGAAAGAATCAGTCTCACAGAAAGCCTACTTCTCAAAATTCAACTCACCTGGATGGGAGGGGACTTACAAAAAGCGCATGTTCCCAGGCCCTGTCCAGGTTCACTGAAGCAAAACATCAGAGAAGGGTATTGGGAATCCACATTTCGAACAAGCCTCATGGCTGTACATCGCACACAGTGTGAGAATCGAACTGTTGGTATTTAGCAACAAGGACCTGTATGAGGGAGCCGATCCTGCAGCTTATGTAAAATGGATTCAGTTGGTGGGGAGTGCTACACCCCTGGAGGAGGTAGAAGAAGCCCGGAGGCGCTAGCAGTGACCCAGGTGTGAAGTCACGCAGGGGAAGAAGGAATGGAGAAGAGCAGGGCCACATACAGCTGGAGAGAGAAGGGGCTGAGACGCCCCTCTGGAGCCAGATTTGTAAAGGCTAGCCTGAGACAGAAATATGGGTGCTCATGATTCAAAGAATGGCTCAGGAGAAGGACTGAGGGATGCAGAACAGGGCAGGGAATTAGCTGAACAGGCCCTTAGCTTCAGCCTGGCCCCATAGGAGTGCTGGAGACTGAATGGTAGCCATGGGGCTGATCCCACCTAGAGACATAGGCATCGTTGGTGCAATGACCAGTATACGGACCCAGGCAGGGCAGGGTGTACCATGCACCCCGGAGACAACCAGGACCTTCCCATTTACCCACAAAGCATACAAGCTTATAGGACAAAATATATTCCTCAGGAGTATGTTAGTGTCCTGATGACGGGAGGCAGGATTTATTGGCATTTAAAGGAAAAGGGAAATGACATCTGGAGAATACGCTGCTTCTTCCAGGATCTGATGGTTTTGTTTGCATAGTTTTTCTGTTTTTCTTTGGTGTTTTTCCTAAGTGAAGTACTAGAAAATACAACATGAGACCTATGGTGGGGCTGGGGGTGGAGGGAGAAGGGACCAATGCCATGTTTTGGGCATGACTGACTGGGAAGATGAAGGTATCATTAACAGAAATGGATCATAGCACATCTCTTTTTTCTGTTTTTCAGCTGCTCCCTAAAGCCATATCTGTCAGCCAACGCCCTTTTCCAGGGACCAATCCAGAGCACAAAATCCTCAAAGCCATCACAGCAAAGTTCTGATGAGTCCCCATTCCTTCCCATCATAAATCTTAAAATACATTAGACTCAACCCCTTCATTTCCACAAAGAAGCTGCCAGGCTGCCCATCTCACCTTTTAGGATAAAGGTGAGCTATTGATTGACATTTGCACAAAACCTTTGCTTAGCAGAAATTTTTAAATATTTCTTGAGAATCATTCAAATAAAATGCCAGACCCTGGAAAAAAGAATCACTTCACCAGAGGTGGAACTCCTATTTTCCTACCAATACCAGTAATGTCTCCCTCAACCACTCATCCACACACATCCAGGCACCCGCTTTTCTCGTTTGAAACTGGTCAGGTGTGCAATATGGAGATCACACAGGTTGTTTTGGGTGACTGAAGGTCAGCTGTGGGCTCTGATCTCTCCCGCCAGTGGTTCCGTGATGGGAACAAGCCGGGCATAGCTGCTCATGGAACTGGTTTCCACCCGGGGTAAAAAATGATGTTTCACAGAATTAGGTTCTCTTTGGAAATTCCTATTCTGCATTGCTCATTTGTAAAACATGATCGCCTTGTTTCAATCAGTTTCGATTGATCAATAGAAGGACATCAACCCTATCATCATCTAACTCATCCTTGAGGTTTAATTACTACTCAATATTGTAAAACATCACCATTTCCTGAATAAATACTGCTTTTATAACCTTGATTTCCATTTTATGTTTTTTATAATAAGTTTCTCAAGCCCTTCTTATATGGATTCAACTTATAAGAGCTATAATCAATGAAAAATAAGCAAAACCTATGAATAAAGACAAATCATTCAGAACCAGGATGTCACTTGCCTTTGCCTCTGTCTGGTGCCAACTAACCCCTGTTTTTTGTTGTTGTTGTGTTTTGTTTTGTTTTGTTTTCATTCCTCTGATAATTATGTTTCCGCAGCCTGTTTTATATGGAGAGAGGTGGTAAATAAGAATGGATATTTGAAGCCTCTCCAATCTCATTTCTCCTCTCCTTCATGAAACCAGAATATCTTTATATTACCACCCATAAAGCACTGCCCAGGGGGACAGCCCTCTGCATTCACACCTTTGCTGGGGTACAGGATCCCAGATGTGATCTATTTGCCTTTCGGTGCTTGCTTCCTTTATCTGTTACTGGATGAAAATTTTGACTGAGGGGCCTGCACAGATATGCTTCAGAAAAGGTGCTAGATGGATAACTACAAAGTGGAAATCTCCAGAGCTGGAGGCTAAGGAGCTGCTTCTGGCTTGGGAAGCTCAGACTGCTTCTCCAGGTTCCTCTCACCACCACTCAGCCTAAGGCCAACCCTTCTTGGTGGCTATCACCCCTGGATTCTCCCCTCATGTCTCTCCAGTGGCTTCAGGCCCCAGTCCTTTCTGGGAACTGCACAAAAGCCCCTCCCCCTTAGCCCTTCCAAAGATCCCCTAGTTCTCCCTGGTGGATTCCCTCCACAAATTACCCACCTGCTTTGTTTTTTCAGGTACTTGAGTCATTAAGGCCTCCCCAGTCAACTGCATGAGCTGACCCATCGCACCCCTGCAATCTTTTCTGAGCTCACTTTACTCTGAAAGCAGCTCTATTTTCCCATCTTATTCACCATGCCTACTTCTCTATCCCACTGGAAGTATAATAAATTCTAATATTTGACAGAGAGAGAAGCATCTGTGGAGAGACTAAAATACAGATAATATATTGGCTGATGCAACAACACAAGAGACCTTTGGAAAAAACATACAATGTGATATGATAATGATGGCTGCCATTTACTGAGCGTCTCCTCTATTCCGAGAACACCAAGGATTAAGCTCCTTTGCTTCTCATTTTGTACACTCCGAACCAAGGCCAACCCAGTTAGCCATGCCTGTGCTTTGTCTTCTACATGTAATCAGTCCCAAATGCACCTTGAGCAGAAGTCTCACCTGCACTTACTCCAATACAAGATTGGGACACACATACCCCCCTCAACACAGTGTTACAAAATTATAACAGTCCCCTCCTTCTGTCTCCCCTGTGTCATCTGATGACATCACTACACATTGAGGGGTCCAAGTAAGGATCCTGGGCTCATCCTCATTCTTCCCTCTCCCCACGACCTGCAATCAGCCCCCATGTCTTTGAGACTTTCTCCTGGATCGTATTTCATTTTGTTTCATCCTTGCCCACCCCCTTGCTACTGCATTCAATAGAGCCCTTGCACTGGTCTCTAGCTTGTCCTTTTGCCTCCATCTAGCATGCCAAAAGCTCCATGATGTTAGGTCATATAATAGCTGCCAGGCTGCCCTTTCCAAAGATGGCCACTCAAGCTATATCCCATCCCAAATGCAACACACATCAGAAGAGACACTGACTGCCAAGGCTAGGTCATAAAAGGGCCAATAGTATCCACCATCCATCCTTCACCTGCTTTCTCACTCTCCCTCCTTCCTCTGTACCCACTCTGCCCCCTCTATAGGTGTGAATCTATATTGGGTTGGGGAGTACATCCTCAGGTCTGGGAGTTTATACATGTTAGGGTCTGTGATCAAAGGAAAGAGACTGATACAAAGCAAAGGTCAAGCAAAACTTTATTTCGCACCAAGCATCAAGAATCAAACTGACCGGTCAGGGCTATCTTTTACGAAAAGGCAACAACAATGATCCTGACAAGGTCACTCCCAAGAAGGCCGCTCAGGATAAGGCTGCTCCGCAGATGAGGCCGCTCCATGATCGGAGCCGCTCCCAAGAAGAGGCCACTCCGGACAAGGCCACTCCCAGGATGAGGCCGCTGCTCGATGAGGTTGCTCCCCAGACAAGGCTGCTCCCAAGAAGAGGCCATTCTGGACAAGACCGCTTCCTGGACGAGGCTGCTCCCGATGATGAAGAGGCAACGATGACAGCGACGATGACAAGGAGGACAACCCGGATGACACAGACTCTGCCCCCCACGATGCCACTCTGACAAGGCTGCCACCCAGAGGAGGCCACCGCTGCGGACAAGGCCACTCGTGGCTCGGGGTGGCGAGGCATTTTGCGGTGAGGCTGCTGGCGGCTAGGGGCCGTTGGCATCTCAGGGCCCCTGGCATCTCAGACTACTGGTGTCCAGGGGCTGCAGGTGTCAGGACCTCTGACCGCTGGACCGCTGGCGTCTCGGGACCACTGGCATCTAGGGGCTGCAGGAGTCGGGACCACTGACTGATGGACCGCTGGACGGCTGGTGTCTTGGGACCGCTGGCGTCTAGGAGCCGCCGGAGGCTGGACCACCGGAGGCGGGGCCGCAGGCGGCTCGAAGATGCAGGCGTCTCAGGGTCGCAGGAGGCAGGACCGCTGGTGATGGTTATAGCTCCTACAAGAGCTGTTACAGCTCTTCCGCTCTGCCCACTCTTCCGCTCCGTGGACTCTTCCTTCTGCTCCTGCCACAGCTCTCCTGCTCCTCCTGATAGCCTCGCACACCAACCTTTATGGGGTTGGTTGAGCCCTGCCCCTACACAGGTGGCCAATCGGATCTCAATTCACCCTAGTGGATATACGCGCGCCCCACCAATTGGATGTCTCCATCCAGCCTGCCCCGCCCCTATATCCAGGGTCCACAAGCAAGTTCCTCTGGGAGGGGCAGGCCCTTATAATACATACTCAGGTTGGGGAGTCTAGTTCTTAGGTCAAGACATCCATTCTCAGGTCAGTGGTGCATTGTTGGGTGGAGGGGCCCATTCTTGGGTGGGGGGACCCCACCTAGCAACACAGTCCCTGGCTGGAACTTCAAGGTGGCCACTCTCCAAACTCCAGTTATTCTCTCCACACTGGAGATGCACGAGCCTCCCACAGTGTTTGCAGAGAGCTAAAGGACTCCATGCTCCTAAGGTACTTAGCAGGCGCCTGACTGTGGCTGCCTTCTGTATGCAATAGCTAAAGAAGTCTACCTCCTCATTCACCTTCCCTCCAGGTACAGGGGCCTGGGCTCTGTCCTCTCTGAGCACCAGCACATGCTGGCTCCCAGTGGAGGCCCACAGAATGTGGCATGAATCCTTCTCATATCAAGAAGGCTGAGCAGGAAGTGGGAGGGAGTTCATTGAGAAAACACTGTGGAGAGTTAGAACCTGAACTGGACCCCACAGGATGAACAAGACTTGGCTGGTGACCAATGAGAGAGGCCGGCAACAAATGCTGGGGACTACTGAGGTCACTGAGAGGACATGACAGCCAGTTTACCCATGAGGTGGACTTCAGCAATCAGACACTCCTCACCCCCTCCCCTGTCCTTGGAATGTGCATTCTGCTTGTCTTACTGGCTCCCAGAGGTTGCCCCAAGGACATAGCCTTCAGATAGTGATGTGGTGCTGAGACCACATCACTGGATCTGGATAGTATACATGACTTGACCCAGCTAAGGCTTTGGTAAAAACTTTTTACATTCTGTCGGACAGGTGCAGAGAGTGTGTGGGAGGGAATGGGGCATGGTGGGACCCTACAAAAGCTTTAAGTCAACCCTATATGGGCCTTACAGGCAATGCAGTGTTGCTGTTGACAGGCTGAGCACACGGGGCTGTGTGCATGGCCCATGACCATGGAATATGAACCCATCTGGCCACGTGTCTGCCTCCAAGCTCGTTACTGCTCCAGCACCTCTCCTGTGGACTCAGATGGACCAGCTGCTACAGTAGCAATTCAATTAAGCCTTCACTGTGACCACATTTGTCACAGCGGGAAAGTGGGAGGTAGACGGGTTGTGGTCAGGACCTCTGGGCCGTGGGACAATGCCGCCCCCAGGTGGGTTTATCCCCTTGCGCAAGGCTCTTGCTTCTCAGAGCCTGCTTCTTTTGCACTTAGCAAGGGATCCTGAGAGTACCCATGTGCAGGGAGTTCTGAGCTGGCCCTCCTGGCCCTCCTGGCCCTCCTCCAGGGCCAGGGCTCTCATTCCCCAACCTGAAGGGAGCCGCCCTGCCCAAAGGCCTGCCCCCTCCCTGCCTGCTGTGGTATGCCCTGGACTCTGACCCGTTATTCTTCTCACTGCTGCCAACAGTCCTCAGTCCCCCATGCTCCTGATTGAGGAAAACCATCCCCAGGGGCCCAAAAGCTGATCGTGGGGATTTCAGTGTGGCCCGGGCCGTAGCTTGGCTCTGCAACCACATATGTTTAACTTCTTGGTACAGACCCCTCCTTACTTCACATTTGGCTCTTCTTGCTGTGCTGATGGCTCTGGACAAACTTTCTTCGGAAACTGACCATAGGCTAGCTGTAAGCTACCAAAGTGAGGCTGCTAGGGGTTCCACAGCAAATCCAGAGGTGAGCTGGATGCTCTCCGTCTGTCCCTCTGGCCCAAGGCCTAAGGCCAGGCAGGATGTGGGCCAAGCTGCGAGGGCTCGTGGTTTCAGTGTCCTCTGAACTAAAAACAGATGTTTCCAAGGAAAATGGAAGGGGTTTTCCAAGAGCAGCTCTGGTAGCATTTCTTGGAGACTTTTGTTCTCTGGGGCAAGCTGTGTTGATGAGCAGCCTCACACAGGAGTGTTCTAGACCATCAGGTACCACACAGCTGCCTCAGTACCCTCAGTCCTGCCACCCCTCAGGGTGCCGTGGAGCTCCCAGGCAGGGTTCTTGTTGGAGCCATGCTCTGCAGGTGGCCCGGAGGGCAGTGGTCAATGTGGCAGCCTCTGCGCAGGAGAGGCTTCTCAACTTGTCCATATCTCTGCACACCAGGCTGCCTGCATGGCTGCTCACTAAGACCACAGGCTCTGTGTGCTCCCCAAAGTCTCTGTTCTCCAGGGGAAGGAGACCTGTGCCGGGAGGGCACCGGGGTACCACGTGGCAGACACAGAGCTGCACAGCCTCTGGGTCTGTGCTTTCTCTCAGTGATTCTTCCAGCACGTTTTCATTCCTGGGGGCCCCAGGGCACTTCAGTTTGGCCGCTGTCACAAACGCTACCCTGTACCTGGGCACAAGGCTGGGCCTACCCAATCAGATCAGTCCGTGCTTGGTCACAGCTGAGGGCCTGTGGCACTCACTCTGACTGTATAACAAATCAGTCTGAAACTTAGTGGGATGAAACAACCATTACACTCATGATGTCTGTGGGTCAGGAATTTCAGTATAGTGTGGATGGCTGGTTCCTATTCCTTGCTATCTGGGCTAGCTAACTAGAAAACTCTAGCTAAGCTAGAAAACTCAGAGGCACAAGGCTCATTCACTAAACACCTGAATGTTGATGTTGACTGCCACCTGGGCCTGGGCTCCTTCTCTCATGAGCCTCTCCGAGTCCTCTTTCAGACTGGCCCTGTTCAAGCTTTCTCACAGTGTGGTAGCTGGGCTCAAGAGCCAGTGTCCTGAGACAAAGACAGGGAGAGATGGGGAGGGACCAGGTGGAAACCATCTCACCTTTTGTAACATGGCTAGAAACTCAACTTCTGTCCAGATCCCGGGTTGGGGGGCACATTAGCCATATAAAGGCAGGTGGGATGGGTAATCTACAATACTGTGTGGCCACCTGAGACAACACAATCTGCCACAGCCCTCACCAGAGACTTGACAGGTGGTAATAATGAGAGGGCTCCTGTTGCCTTCCCTATTTTATGGTTGATGAAGTTGAGCAAGGCGAGGGGGTGGGGGGTGGAATTAGTTAACTTGCCCAAGACCATGCAGCTGTAAACAGCAGAATCAGGATTTGAACCCAGGCCCCAGAGGTTTCCATGGACTTAATCATGGTCTCAGGAAATCTGAGAAGCTATTGTAAGCATTATATTAAAACTAAAGAAGGAGGAGGAGGTGATGGAGGAGAAAAAGAAAAGAAAAAAGTAAGGTGGAACAGAATATGAGAAACTAGGACCAGTCAGAGAACATGAGATCATGAAAGAAAACTTAGAAAATAAAAATATAGGGGCACCTGGGTGGCTCAGTTGGTTAAGCCTCTGCCTTCAGCTCAAGTCATGATCCCAGGGTCCTGGGATTGAGCCTCACATTCAGCTCCTTGCTCAGCGGGGAGCCTGCTTCTCCCTACCCCTCTGCCTGCCTCTCCCCCTGCTAGTAAATCTCTCTCTCTCTGTGTCAAATATAAATAAAATCTGAGAAAAAGAAAGATATAATTGTCAAATTATAACAAATAATAAATCAATAGAAATGATGCAAGATAAAGTTTTATTTATTTATTTTTTTTACTTCCCAGATGTATTAGGGATATCCAGAGAAACATACTAGAGAGAGAGAGAGAGACTTATACGAATTGGCTCATATGATTATGGAAGGCAAGAAGTTTGATGATCTGCAGTCTGCAACCTGGAGAACCAGGAAAAGCAGTGTTCTAATTCAGTCTGAGACCAAAAGCCTGGGAACCAAGACCACTATATCAGAGTGCAGGAGAAGATGACCATATCAGGTCAATGAAAAAGAACAAATTTGCCCTTCCTCTGTCTTCTTCTTCTATTCAGGGCTTCAGTGGATTGGATCATGCCCACCTGCATTAGTGAGGGCAATCATCTTTTCTTCTTCAGCTTACAAATTCAAATGCTAATCTCTTTCAGAACCACCCTCACAGACATCCCCCAAAGTAATATTTTACAGGCTATATGGGCATCCCTTAGCCCAATCAAAGTGACATGTAAAATTTATCATCACACAGATCATAGGCAAAAGAGTGAGAGAGAGAAAGAAAGTTTCAAATTATGAGAAAAGAAAAGGTAGAGAAAGTAGAAAAGAGAAATTCATGCAGGAAAAAGAACCAAAAAAAAAAAAAAAAAGAAAAAAGAATAACATTTCCCAAGTTGAAAGAAATGCATGTAAATTGGAAAGATCCAAAGTCCATAAGGAATGACTCTAGCGGGGCATCTGGGTGACTCAGTTGGTTAACCATATGCCTTAGCCCTGCACAGGGCTCCTTGCTCAGGAGGGAGCCTGCTTCTCCCACTGCCTGCAACTCCCCCTGCTTGTGCACTCTCTCTCTCTCTCTCTCTCTCTCGCTCTCAAGTAAATAAATAAAACATGTTTTTTTAAAGGAATGACTCTAGTTGTAAAGGGTATTTCAGCCAATTAACTGTATTCTTAAAAGGCTGGAAGACTGTAGGAGGTGATTAAGGCACATTATTATCTTGTCAACAGCAAGAGCAACAAAGATAAAAAACTTTTGGAAATTCCAAGAAAAAGGGGTGCCTGGTGGCTTAATTGGAAAAGCATGTGACTCTTGTTCTTGAGGTTCTGAGTTTGAGCCCTAACTTGGGTGTAGAGGTTATTAAAAATAAATAAATTTTTAAAAATTAATTCCAACAAAAACAAAATGTTATACCATAAAGACATGATCCAAATAGGAAGCAAAGGAA